>NW_027256890.1:2767492-3222492 GCF_029215685.1 Pituophis catenifer annectens
AAAAAAAAAAAACACCTTTGGGAATTCTGCTTCAAGAACTGAAAAATTAATCACAATATAATTAAATGTTGAATGAATATAATGAAAATTAAATAATATAAATGTACTTCATATCAACAGCCTTCTACCTAGCCCTAAGGGCAGTGGTTGGTAGGTTGTTTGGCCATTTATTTATTTATTTATTTATTTATTTATTTATTTATTTATTTATTTATTTATTTATTTATTAAAATTTATATGCTGCCCTTCTCCCGAAGGACTTGGGGCGGCTCACAGAAATAAAACAACAACACTAACACCTAAAACCAATATGAAAATTAAAATCCCCAAAATTAAAACCTCGCAGTTGATCAGGAGTTTGCTGGAAACAGCCATGTCTTCAGGCCAGCGCGGAAAGTGCGGAGATCGGGAGTCGTCCGGAGCTCGGAGGGGTAACCTATTCCAGAGGGTCGGTGTGGCCACAGAGAACACCCTCATCCTAGGGGTCCGCCAGCTGACATTGTCTGGCCGACGGCACCCAGAAGAGGGCGGCTCTATGTGAACGCACTGGGCGGTGGGAGCCGGTCGGAGGTGGTCCTGCAAGTATCCCGGGCCCATGCCATGAAGGGCTTTATAGGTCAATACCAGCACCTTGAAGCACATCCAGAAGGCCACGGGCAGCCAGTGCAGCTCATGCAGGAGAGGTGTTTGCATGGGAGTAACGGGAAGCTCCCGTAACAACCCGCGCGGCCGCATTCTGGACCAGCTGGAGCCTCCAGGTGCACCACAAGGGCAGCCCCATATAGAGGGCATTGCAGTAATCCAACCGAGAGACAATGAGAGCTTGAGTGACTGTACGGAGGGCATCCCTGTCTAGGAAAGGCTGCAACTGGCGCACTAGGCGAACCTGTGCAAAGGCCCCCCCTTGTCACGGCCGTTAGATGATCCACCAGACAGCCGTGAATCAAGGAGGTTGCCAAGACTGCAAGCCTTTTCAGAGGGAGTAAGTAACTCCCCTCCCATCAAAAGTGATGGGGTAACTAAATCAGGCGATGCCGGGATCCACAGCCACTCGGTCTTGGAGGGGTTGAGTCTGAGCCTGTTTCTACCCATCCAGACCAGTACCGCCTCCAGGCACTTAGACAGATTGAATATAAAAAAGAAACAGAAAAATATAGTGCTTCTATAAATATATGATCTGTTGTTTCTGGGTGTTTCTTCAAGTTTTTTGTTTCCTCCAAGCTAAGAAAGCCAAGATGGCAGCCCCTGTCATGTCATCCAAGCCCCGCCTCTATTTTATCCATGTCACACAATGGCACCCTTATAAGATCGCATTGAAGAATGAATAGATTTGTCTTTAGTCTTATTAATTTCTGAGGTTGGGTGCAGCTTAGAGATAAGGTGAGCTATAAATTTTGTTTAATTGGTCAATTAGTCTATTAAGAAAAAAGGAAAAGAGAAAGGAAGCCAAATTCATACACATTAGTATAAATTAATTATTATGGATAATGATATTGCTTTCTAGGCAGCTCTTTGCCTTATGACGCTGTTTCATGTCTGTGCTTTTAAACCAAAAATAGAACTTCTTTTAAAAACAAAGCAAAAAAAAAAAACAATAATAACATTTCGAAATGTCATCTGAGTCTGACAAATTAGTGCAACATTTCTTACTCATAAACATGTTTTGTTAAATTCCTTCCCATGAAGTAATGGGATACTCATAAACTTATATTTGCTCTGTCAAAACAGCCCATGTGGACGCTTCTGGCTTTCTAGAATGTAAATGTTAAAAATAAAATGCATCAAAAATTAATAAGAATAACTTGGAAATAATAAATGGAAAATACCTTCTGCAAAACAAATGAAGAGCTGAATAAATTCCATATTCATATTTAAGGAGCTGATGGAAAATGGGAAGGGTGGGTAGGTGAGTGTTTCCAGCCTGATTTCAAGGCAGCCTCACTCCTCCTTTGGAAGCCCACCTGACTGAATGGAAGGGGCTGGGGGTGGTACCACTCTTGACAGTCAACCCATCCCCAGGACCAGGCATGTCCTCTGCCTCAAAGAATTTGCCTTAAAGCTGCTTCCCACCTGTTTGCAGAACATTATCCCCAGCAAAAATCTGAACGTTCTGCATTTAAGGTTTCAGTTTGGTTTTCATTGTCCTGGGAAGGGAGGGAGAGGGGAGGGAGGGAGGGAGGAGAGAAGAAACGAAAAACAGAAAAGGTGGAATGGGAGGGAGGGAAGGAAGGGAAGAAGAGAAAAGGTTGGGAGGGAAGGAGAGAGGGAGGGAGGAAGGAAGGAAGAAAGGAAGGAAGGAAAAAGAGAAAGTTGAATGGGAGGGAGGGAGGAAAGAAAGAAAGAAAAAAGGAAGGACGGAAGGGACGAAAAGAAGGAAGAAAAAAGGGAAGGAAGAAGGGAAGGAAGAAGAGAAGGGAAGGAAGGAAGGAAAGAAGTAAGTAAGTAAGTAAATAAGTTGTATACAAACATTCTTTTCCCATTTAGAAGATTTAATTGATTCTTTTGCTATGGAGGAAAAGTAAGTAAGAGTAGGAAAAATGGTTGACATTTGTGTAGAAGAATCCGAAGCTACTATTAAAATATTCAAGATGTTTCATAGCAGTTCAAATATGTTCTTCATGTTTTTAGGAGCCCTTGTGCTAGTGGAAGTCCCTCCATGTGTCCACAATGGCCCTTCCTTAGATTGGCTGGCCCCAGAGCTGAGAGCAAATAACAAACCAGATTAGCTCTGCTGCAGTCCATCGCTAACCCATGAAGGAGAGGTGATTTGAAAACACACTGTATAAATACAAACAATATTTTGCTCATAATATCCTAAGGAAGAGATCCCATAAAATTATATCCATGGGCAGTGTGGAGACCCAGCTTCCTCTGGGAAACCCAGAGATCCTCAGTTTGAAACAGGAACAACCTTTTTAATTAGAATAATGTTTTTGACGTTAAAAAAAAAAGCAAAAATAGTATTATGCCACCTACGGGCTTTGAATGCATTGGTTTCATTTTTTGAAGAAAGAAAGAAAGAAAGAAAGAAAGAAAGAAAGAAAGAAAGAAGAAGAAAGAAAGAAAGAAAGAAAGAAAGAAAGAAGGAAGGAAGGAAGGAAGGAAGGAAGGAAGGAAGGAAGGAAGGAAGGAAAGAAAGAAAGAAAGAAAGAAAGAAAGAAAGAAGGAAGGAAGGAAAAAAGGATGGGAAAGAAAGAAAGAGAAAAAAGAAAGAAAGAAAAAAGGAAGGAAGGAAAGAAAGAAAGAAAGAAGAGAGAAAGAAAGAAAGAAAGAAAAGAAAGAAAAAGAAGAAAGAAAAAAGGAAGGAAGGAAGGAAGGAAAGAAAGAAAGAAAGAAAGAAAGAAGGAAGGAAGGAAGGAAGGAAGGAAGGAAGGAAGGAAGGAAGGAAAGAAAGAAAGAGAAAAAAGAAAGAAAAAAGGAAGGAAAAAAGGATGGAAAGAAAGAAAGAAAGAAAGAAAGAAAGAAAGAAAGAAAGAAAGAAAGAAAGAAAGAAAGAAAGAAAGAAAGAAAGTTTCTTGGGCTGTGTCCCTTTTCGCCATCTTGACTACAGCCCTGTGACCTTTGTCGGCTGATGGGATGATGACATCTCCCCCCTCTCCAGCTGTAGAGAGCCCCCCCCCATCTTTCCTCAGGAAGTCTTAGGTGCACATTCTGAAAAGTGAGACTGATGCTGTGAGACGATCAATCTGGGTGGGAATCTGGGGGCATCTGTCACTCAAATGGGCTGTTTTCTCAGTCAGACGGGAGAGACTTGATCCATCAACGCTTCTCTAGTGAGGATGGAGAGGAGCAGTATAGAGACCATTGATTTTGTGTTAGCGAGTAATTAATTGTTGCACAAAGCGTGGATCTAGCTTGAAATGGGAGCATCCGGCCTGAGTTTTTGGGGCCTATGTTGTTGGCAGCCGAGAAGGGGGGAGGCATTAGATTCTGGGCCCAGATTCCAGTGGCAAGATCTGCAATGCAAAGAGAAAGGAAGGAAGGAGGGAAGGAGGGAAGAAAGGAAGGGAAGGAAGGAAGGAAGGAAGGAAGGAAGGAAGGAAGAAGAGAGGGACCGATGGAAGGAAGGAAGGAAGGGGAAGGGAGGGAGGGAGGAGGAAAGAAGGATGGAAGGACGGAAGGATGGAAGGAAAGGAAGGAAGGAAGGGAGGGGGAAAAAGGATGGAAGGAAGGACAGAAGGAAAGAAAGGAAGGGAGGGAGGAGGAGGAAGAAGGATGGAAGGATGGAAGGAAAGGAAGGAAGTAAGGAGGGGAAGAAGGATGGAAGGAAGGAAGGAAGAAAGGAAGGAAAGGAAGGGAGGAGGAGGAAGAAGGATGGAAGGATGGAAGGAAGGAGGGGAAGAAGTATGGAAGGAAGGAAGGATGGAAGGGAGGGAGGGAGGAGGAGGAAGAAGGATGGAAGGATGGAAGGAAAGGAAGGAAGGAAGGAGGGGAAGAAGGATGGAAGGAAGGAAGGATGGAAGGAAAGGAAGGAAGGAAGGAGGTAGGGAAGGAAGGAAGAATGGAGGGAGGGGGGAAGGAGGGAAAACAGAGGTGGGTTTCAGCAGGTTCTGACCAGTTCTGGACAACCGGTAGTGGAAATTTTGAGTAGTTCGGAGAACTGGCAAATGCCACCTCTGACCGGCGCACAGGCTGGAAATAGCAAAACCCTGGCCCATGGTCCTCTGCCAGTGAAAATGGAGCTCAGGCCCCGATTTTTGGCCGTGACGACCTCCTGCAGCCCGCTGCCAGAGAAATTGGGCCCTGTTTTCGCTTACACAGGGCTATAAAAACAAACTAAAAGCAAAACAAAAGGATAAATTTATTTATTTATTTTATTATACTTATATGCCGCCCCTCTCCCAAAGGACTTGGGGCAGCTGACAGAAAATTAAAACAATGAAAGCAGCAAAAACAACTACTAAAATAATCAAATTAAAATCTCCCAATTAAAATCACCATCAGTAAATGTTTCCCCTTTTGCATTTGAGCATCCAAGAAGGGACAGGAAAGGAGTAAGGGAAAGAGGAAAGACAAAGAAAAAGAAGGGAAGATGGGAAGAGAGCAAAGAAGGAAAAATGAGGAAAGAAGGGGAGGAAGAAGAAAGGAAAATGAAGAGGGAAGGAAAAAAGAAGAAGGAAGGAAGGAAGGGGGAGGGAGGGAGGGAGGAGGAAGAAGGATGGAAGGAAAGGAAGGAAGGAAGGAAGGAGGGGGGAAAAGGATGGAAGGAAGGACGGAAGGAAGGAAGGAAAGGAAGGGAGGGAGGAGGAGGAGGAAGAAGGATGGAAGGATGGAAGGAAAGGAAGGAAGAAAGGAGGGGAAGAAGGATGGAAGGAAGGAAGGATCACCATTAATAAATGTTTCCCCTTTTGCATTTGAGCATCCAAGAAGGGACAGGAAAGGAGTAAGGGAAAGAGGAAAGACAAAGGAAAAGAAGGGAAGATGGGAAGAGAGCAAGGAAGGAAAAATAAGGAAAGAGGGGGGGGGAAGAAGAAAGGAGAATGAAGAGGGAAGGAAAAAAAGAAGAAGGAAGGAAGGAAGGAAGGAAGGAAGGAAGGAAGGAAGGAAGGAAGGAAGGAAGGAGATTATAATGTGAGTGAGGAGGCCCTGTTTTAGGGAAGCCCTGTTTTAGCACTTGGCCACTACAGGCGCCCCCGACATGAGTGATGTTGAGCTGGCCATGCATACCCCAGCCCCCCGAGGTCAAACACAACCCTGATGCAGCCATCAATGAAACTGAGTTTGACACCCCTGGCTTTGATGTTCTGCTTCCTTGTGATCACCTGTTCCTACTGCCCCTTTCCTCCACTCCAGAGATTATAGTTTGTCTTTTCTTTTGATTATGGCCTATCTCAAAGGGCCATTTGGATACTTGGGTTCTTTCAAGCAGCCGCTCATTCTCTGCTTCAGTGCTTCTGAGTCCATCTCTGCAGTTTTTGTGACTGCCTCCTTCTCTGGTTATCCAGGCTTCTTTCCATGCCAGTGATGGCTAAGTTTTTCTGGACCGAATGGCCAAAGCACCTGCATGCATACCCGAACCCCCAAAATGCAATGCTTGTGCAGCTCCCGTGCATGCACCCTACCCCCATGCACACGCAGGCGCCCCTAGACTTGCACCCCGCTCACGCATGCATGCATGTCCTACTCATGTGCCCGCCCCGTGCATGCATATGCGCCCCCCCACTTGCCCCTCCCCTGCACATGCATGGCAGAGACCCAAAGACCAGCTGGCCAGCAGGAGGCGCATGCACATGCATGGCAGAGCTGAACTGGGGCGATGGCTTGCATGACCACAGAGAAGGCGCTGCGTGCCACCTCTGGCACATATGCCATAGATTCGCCATCACAGTTCTATACCTACCCCAGGCTCTTTTCTTTTCTTTCCACACTGGTTCTTCCGCTGTCTTTTGTTTTTCTTCGCCTGCAAATTCTTTGCAGTTGCATCTTCAGGTTTCATTTTGCAGGATTTCCTGCCTGCCTCCAAGATTTCAGGCCTCGGATCATTTTTCCCTTTGAGCTCATCAAAATCAAAATTACTTCTGAAATGTAGCATTCAAGTCTGACTCGCTGCTGTTTTTTTCTCCTTTGAGTTCACAGTACAGGTAGTCCTCGACTTACGACCACAATTAGACTAATAAAGGTTCTGTTGTTAAGTGAGACATCATCTAAGTGGGTTTTGCCCCATGTTACGACTTTTCTTGCCACGGTTGTTAAGCGAATCACTGTCAGTTGATAAGTGAGTAACCTGGTTGTTAAGTGAATCTGGCTTCCCTGTTGACTTTGACTGTCAGAAGGGTGCAAAAAGGGGATCATGTGTCCCTGGGTCATAAATAGGTCACAAATAGGTGCCAAGGACCTGAATTTCAATCACATGGAGATGCTGCAAAGGTCATAACTATGAAACGTCACATTTTTCAGTGTCGTCGTAACTTTGAACGGTCTCTAAACGAACGGTTGTAAATCGAGGGCTACTTGTATCAAGAATAACATGGTTACCCTCCACCTCTTCAACCAACTCTTGCCCTTTGGGAGGAATTAGGCCCAAAGCCTCCAAGCCCTTATTCTTTCTTCCACCTTCTGGCAAATGAAGCTGGCTGTCAGGATGCCCTAATTAAATCATGAGCTTCGAGCCAAGCTTGAAAAGAAATCCAGTTATTTATTGGGAGCTTCATGTCCCCACGTTCCAAGTGAATGTTGACCCCACGTAATTTACGGCCCAATCATGACCCTGTTTCCCCCCTCCCCCCAGGGTGTGTCATCAATCACATTTGCCAACAGAGCAATTTCGAGTGTTGTAGAGATCACTCCCCTTTGGCCGCTGTGGGTAACCCTGGGAGACAGCCTTGAGAGAGGTATGCCTGGAAGGTGCTTCTGTTTTGGGCTGCCGTGCTGCTTCGTTGGTTTCCCATCCCCCTTACCTTTGGCAACTCGAGAGCAGGCCAGGGATGCTTTGCAAGTTGACACTGTCAACAAGATAAAACAAGACATTTTTTTGGACTTCTGACTGTTGACAGAGTTGGCTCCCAGCAGATGTCATGATAATTGATGTCCATCACAGCATCATCTCTTCAAAAGGCTGGTCCTCTGTGGCATAAAGATCTCATTGGTATCTTCTGCCTGTTCTGATGATGATCTGTAATAAACTATCATGAGAATGGCACTTTTGCTCCTCTCTCCTTTTATTAAAAGTCTGTCAAGATTCTCAGTCAGTTTCCTGGATGAGAAGCGAAATCTCCTCAAAGAAAAAATCAAGGAAGTCCAGCTGCCTCCAGAAAAAGCACCTTTGGGGTACTCGTTTTATTCTTTCCTGGTCAGTTCCAAGACGATTTTCCCACTCTGACCTCTGAATGTCTGTGCAGGAATGCGCACGCTCATATTTTTGGTTCCGGGCAAACCAGTTGTTACAGTATGTGACACCCACCTCTGAGGAGACCCTGCACCATTTCTGACAGAAGGCAGTCCAGCCTTTTCTTGAAAGCCTCCAGTGATGAAGCTCCCACAACTTCTGAAGGCAACTTCTGTTCCATTGGTTGATTGTTCTCACTGTCAGAAAATTCCTCCTTATTTCCAGATTGAATCTTTCCTTGATCAGTTTCCATCCATTATTCCTTGTCTGGCCTTCGGAGGCTTTGGAAAATAGCTTGACCCCCTCCTCTCTGTGGCAGCTCCTCAGATATTGGGAGACTGCTATCCTGTCTCCCCTGATCCTTCTCTTCACTAGACTAGCCAGGCCCAGTTCCTGCAACCGTTCATCGTATGTTTTAGCCTCCAGTCCCCTCATCATCTTGCTTGCTCTTCTCTGCACTTTTTCTAGAGTTTCAACCTCTTTTTTATAGTCTTATGCTCCTAGGAATGGACACTGTTGATTCCTGTTCCCCATTTAGCCATGCTTCAAATGATTCCTGTGTCAGCTTGACAGTCTGTGCATGTATTCATGCATATTTTCCCGACCATAGGCAAAATTGTAAACGATATTTATTTATTTATTCCATTTCAATAGCTCCTCATCTCAAACGAAATGCTCAAGGGAATTGTGTATGTAAATAGAATGCATTTTTGTACATCATTTTAATGAATATATGACTTTTTGGTTCATTTTTTTTCCCTTCCTATTGTATATTCTTTTAATTAACGAACCACACATTTTGTGAAGTGCACATTTTGAGGAATAACTTTGCTGGTTAATGTATTGGTTAAAATGCAGAATTAGATACATTTGCATTGGAATGTAAATTAAACAACTCTCCCCTACCCCCTCAAAAAATTCTGCTTTGACATTCATGCAAGAAATTCTTCAAATCAAAGATTTCTTTTTAAAACAGCCTAAGTAGCGTTTCTTGCACTGGAAGTTCTCCAGAAGTGGAGGGATTTCCCCAACTGCCACTCCATTGCTGAACATCTGGCCAGGTCATCTCCAGATATCTAATATGGACCAAGGTTGGAGATCTAGAAGAACAAATGATCAGCTTTTATGAGTCTCAGAAAGATCATCTTCCTTCCTTTAATGACATCCTTCCCATCAATTCCATGCACTTATTCCATTAAAGTGATTAATATTGAAATTAATCATTAACGTTGGAAAGGATGTGAAATTCCAACTCCTTTAGGGAAGAAATGATGGCTCCTTTGAATTGCGGCCAAGAGATATTTGACACACAGTCAGGGATTCCCTTTTTGCAGGAAGACCCCGCTATCAGGAAACCCCCCCCCACATCACATCAAGTCAGTGACAGTTCTATTATTTGAGGCCTTGCCACTGATGGTGTTAATAGAGAGTAACCTGTCATTTGCAAGCAGTAAATGACATTTCCATTGTGGTGCTCTTAAACAGTCTATTTAGTTCAATAAGACTTACCCCGGGAGAACTTCTATAACTTGATGGGTTTGTATTCAATTCAATCTCGCCGATCCTGGCCTGCATTTTTCTTAACAAGGTATTTTAGAATTGGTTTGTCATTGCCTCCTCCCAAGGGCTGTGAGAAAGTGACTGGCCTAAAGTCACCCAAGTGGTTTTGTGCATAAGGCAGGACTAAAATTCATGATCTCTTGCTTCTAGCCTGATGCCTTAACCACTATAATAATAATAACAGAATAACGCTGTTCCATGGATTGATTGTTCTCACTCTCGGGAAATTTCTCCTTATTTCCAGGTTGAATCTCTCCTTGATCAGTTTCCATCCATTATTCCCTCTGTGGTAGCCCCTCAAATATTGGAAGACTTGCTATCGTGTCTCCCCTGGTCCTTCTCTTCACTAGACTAGCCATGCCCAGTTCCTGGACATAAGACATTTCACTTTTATTCATTGAATTAATCAAATTGATTAAATTACAACATGATTAAATGGCTTGGGTTTGCACAGCATGTTAAACCATGGAAAAAATGAATAGATGGTTAATTATAAGGAGATTTAGCATGTTGTGTGAATGCACTGGACTTGGATAAGCATGTTAGTGCCTCATTGTTTATTTTTGTGACATATCTGGAATCTCCCCCTGAGTTACCCAGATGAAACAGAGCATGGTGCATTTCCTTCCTTTCCTGCCTCTGCCTAAGCTTCTTCCACTCTGCTCACACTTTCAGTTTAAGATTTAAGATCTGAAGACGAAGCTCCCAGCTTTAGGGACCAATAAGTATTTATGCCAGAATTTGGGGCTCTTTATGTTTAGGTCACCTAATTTAGATGTGTCATTCCCTTCAGATTCTCTGAACAAAAATCCAGGAAGTCATGCGACAGAAAATTGCAGGAAACCAGCAGATTTATTATTATTTTTTTAATGAGAGCTTTTATTGGAAAACCTGCATTTAAAAAGCTCATGTCAAGGAAAAATAGATCTGCCAAAGAACTAAAGAAGGACAAGCCAAATATAAAATAACAGAATTCTTGACCATGCTGCGTCAAAAGCTGTCTATGATCCTTCAAAAGTCTTGAAAAGTTGGGACAACTTGCCTCCAGAAGTTGTAAATGCTCCAACACTGGAAGTTTTTAAGAAGAGATTGGACAACCATTGGTCTGAAATGGTATAGGGTTTCCTACTTAAGCAGGGGGTTGGACTAGAAGACCTCCAAGGTCCCTTCCAACTCTTCTCTTCTCTTCTCTTCTCTTCTCTTCTCTTCTCTTCTCTTCTCTTCTCTTCTCTTCTCTTCTCTTCTCTTCTCTTCTCTTCTCTTCTCTTCATCTCAGTGAAATAAGGTTCTTTTTTTGCCCCTTTGCCCTGGGGAGGTGGATTTTATGCTACTCCCCTCCTATCCCGCTGCAGACTGCCTGGCTGCTCCTACTCTCCCCCTCAAATCTTTCCCCTTGGGACAGGTTGAAAGACTGCTGGGGACCAGATTCCCCTTCACAGATCTTCTCTTCAGAACCTTGGTGGTGCAGTGGACTAAAGTGCTGTTAAGTAGCACTTAGCTGCCAGTTGCCTGCAATTACTGCGAGTTCAATTACTGCGAGTTCAATTCCATCCTTCTGAGGTAGGTAAAATGAGGACCCGGATTGTGGCAATAAGCTGACTTTGTATAAAAAAGAACACCGCTGGGGGGGGGGGGGGGGCGAAAGCCCTACTAAGCAGGTATATACAAAAGTATGAAGGCTATTGCTTAACGCATTGTAAGCTGCCCTGAGTCTCCAGAGAAGGGCAGCATATAAATCGAACCAATAAATAAATAAATGCTCAACCCTCTGCAGTTTCCTTGCCCATCCTTACTGTCTAAACTGAAAAAAATCTCCCCCACCCAGCTTCTTCCTTAAGCCTGTCCTGAGCTCTCCCACTGCAGACCCCTGCCTCAAAGTCCGACTCATGGAAGGATGCCTCCCTCACCTACTCTCAGGGGTGGGTTTCAAAAATTTTAGCAAGGAGTTCTCTGCCCGGTTGCTGAGTGGGCGTGGCAATTGGTGGGCATGGCCTAGTCGGCCTCCTGCACCACGGTGAGGGGGGTGTTTTTGCCCTCCCCGGGCTCTGGAGGTTTTCCTCGAGCTTCTAGAAGTTCTTCCGGAACTTCTGGTAGGCCTGTTTTTCACCACCACCACCCCCGAGCCTCCATGTGTGCCCTGCACTTACCTGCATCCAAAATGTGCCGTGTGGGCAGTGGTGGGTTGCTATCGGTTCTCCCCAGTTCTTGCGAACCGGTAGTGGGAATTTTGAGTAGTTCGGAGAACCGGTAAATACCATCTCTGCCTGGCCCCACCCCCATCTATTTTCTGCCTCCCGAGTCCCAGCTGATTGGCTAGAAGGAAAAAATCAGGGCTCACTTGATAAAGAAGAGAGAAAAAAAAACAAGACACCATGGCTTTAAATTGAGAAGCCAAGAAGCCTCCCGACTGATCGGCTAGAACCGATCCGCTCCTTGTAAACCGCTCAGCGGTGATAGATTGGCAATTGAGGGCAAGCTGCCTGAAAGCGGTTTCCGATGCTCTCGGTGGTAGCAGAGTGGCAAAAAACTGTTTAAACTCTTGCCAGGGCGCTTCAAAGGGCTGCCCTACAGCTGATCAGTGGTAAAAGGCAGTATGGTGGTAGACCAGAGCGCTCCAAAAACAAATGGGTAGATCAGTACGGCTCTGCAAGCAGTTAAAAGCCTGGTAGACCAGTAACTCTGCTAAATCCTAAAGAATTGTTTGGTCAAAAAGCTCACAGTGACTCTGAGATAATCAAACAGACAAAGGCTGAAAAGTCGAAACTGGGCCTGAGAGGAAGGAACAAGGGGCGTGGTCAAAAAACTATGACTCCCCTTGATGTGAGTGACATTGAGTTGGCCATGCCTACCCAGTCACAAGACCATCAAGCCACGCCCACTGTCACATGACCATCAAGCCACGCCCACAAAATAAGCCACGCCCATAGAATCGGTAGTATTGCATTGGTTACCGGTTGCCCTCCGGGTGAGATTCAAGGTGCTGGTGATGACCTATAAAGCCCTACATGGCTTAGGCCCAGGATATTTGTTGGACCATCTGCAGCCAGCAACGGCTTCTCATCGCCTGGTGCATTCTCACAGGGAGGGCCTTCTCTGGGTGCCATCGGCTAGACAATGTCGGCTGGCAGCCCCCAGGGGTGGAGCTTTCTCTGTGGGCATGCCCACTCTTTGGAATCAACTCCCTCTGGGGCTCCGGTTGGCTCCTGACCTTCGCACCTTCCGCCGCGAATTAAAAACATGGCTGTTCACATCGCCCAGCCTGGACTGAGGGGTTTTTTGATTATTTTAATGGGTTTTAATATATGTTTAAATTATATTTTATGTATGCATATTTATGTATTTTATGTTTTATTGGGTTTGTTTTTATTTATTGTGAGCCGCCCTGAGTCCTACGGAGATAGGGCGCCATACAAATTATATTAAATAAAATTACATTAAATAAATAAATAAAAAATTTTAGAACCCACCCCTGCACGTGGGGACTCCTGGGAAGGGTGGGGCAGGGTGGGTGGAGCCAGCCAGGAGTGGGATTTGGAGGTTCTCCGAACTGCACAGAATCTTAGCTAGGGATTCTTCCGAACCGCCAGCAGCCCACCCCTGCCCTTCTCTGTCATACAGTAAGTGCAGGAAACACACCTTCTTTCCAGGAAAGAATCATCAAAATTCTCTTTTCTCCAGATTAAGTTGCAGCAAGAAAACTCTCTTTCATCAAATTCAAAGAGAACTGATTTGGGGGGAAAAAGAAAAAAAAGAGGCAGGAGGCTTTTTCTACCTGACGCTAATGATGCTGCTGGAAGACAAAGGGGGTGGAGGTGTTTGGGGGGGGGGGCTGAATGGGGAGACTCCATTTCCTGGCTTTGGAGTCGCTCCTCAGGTGCATGTGTGAATGCTGTTGCATAATGGAAGGCAAGGAGGCCCTGGAACTCTCTTGAAAGGCTCAGCGGTGCTCTTGGCTGAGATTTTTTTTTTCCCCTTTGTGTGTGTGTGCGCGCACGCAGCCTTGTCATGTCTGGTTCAGACACTGGGAGGTACTGACGAAGCATCCCACAGCAGCCTTTGAAAGAGCCACGAACACATGTTTGAGTTGCTAATTAAAAGCCTGAACTGAGGGCTTTGGTGGAAATTGTGATCCTTCTCATGTTCCCAGGAATGGAAACCAAAGGCGTTTTTGATCCTCCAAAGACCGAATTCTGAAAAGGAACTTTCTCTCTGCAGATTGCTAGTGAAGGGGCTTCTCTAAACTGTGATTGGCGGAAACATCTGGGGAATTTTTGCTCAGCCGAGACGAACGGCGGGAGAGAAGGAGGGGGATGAAGAGGTTTTTTTAAACTTGCAAAGAAAGGGACGTAATTGGAACATACACGTCTGAAGGGCAGTTTTTATAAGCACGGTTGCCAAGTTACCTGGCTCTTGGACCGTTTGGAAGAAACAGGATGTGCCGAAATGATCAGGCGGCTCTTTAAAAAAAAAAAAAAGAATAGTACGACGATGTGATTTTGTCTGTGTTTCTTGATGATGTGCGTTAGGATGCTCTTCAATCAATGACTGCAGAACAAGGTCCTCTTCATTGAGCGTTCTGGGTTGCAACCTTGAACCAGGCTGCTTCTCTCCTTGATTAGTTTCCATCCATCGTTTCTTGGATCAGAATAGAACTGGAAGGGACCTTGGAGGTCTTCTAGTCCAGCCCTCCTGCTAAAACTGGAGAGCCTGTATCATTTCAGACAAGTGGCTGTTCTACCTTTTCTTAAAAACCCACAACTTCTGAAGGCAACTTCTATCCCACTGGTTGATTGTCCTCACTGTTAGGAAGTTTCTCCTTAATTCCAGGTTGCTTGGATCAGAATAGAGCTGAAGGGACCTTGGAGGTCTTCTAGTCCAGTCCGTTGCTCAAACAGGACAACCTAGACCATTTCAGATAAGTGACTGTACAATCTTAAAACATTCAGTTGATGGAGTGCCCATGATTTCTGGAGGCCAGCTGTTCCACTGGTTATTTGTCCTCACTGTTTGGAAGTTTCTCCTTAATTCCAGGTTGCTGCTCTCCTTGATTAGTTTCCATTCATTATTTCTTGTCCTGCCCTCTGGTGGTTTGCAGAATAAGTTGAGCCCCCCTTCTTTGTGGCAGCCCCTCAAATACTGGAAGACTGCTATCATGCCACGCCTAGTCCTTCTTTTCTCTAGACTAGCCAAACCCAAATCCTGCAGCCGTTCTTCATATTTTTTTAGGGGAGGGGTGAGTAGAGGCGCCCCTCGACGTGAGTGACATCGAGTTGGCCATGCCCACTCAGTCACATGACCATCTAGCCACGCCCATCCAGCTGGTCATTAGGCAGATCATATTAGTGGTCCGCGGGATTTTAAATTATGAATTTAGTGGTCCCTGAGATCCAAAAGGTTGGTGACCCCTGACCTAGTCCAGCCCACCTCCCCAAGTAAAATACCCTAAACCATTCCTGACAGATGGCAGTCCAGTCTCTTATTTTATTATTCATATTTCTATGCCGCCCACTCTCCGAGGACTCTGGGCGGCTTACAACAATTGATAGTATACTAAATAGCATATTGCCCCCAACAATCTGGGTCCTCATTTTACCCACCTCAGAAGGATGGAAGGCTGAGTCAACCTTGAGCCGGTGAGATTTGATCCGCTGATCTGCTGAACTAGCAGTCAGCTGAAGTAGCTGCAGTACAGCACCCTAACCACTGCGCCACCTCGGCTCTTAAAAGCTTCTTGAAAGCTTCCAGGGATTAAGCTCCTACAACTTCTGAAGGCAACTTCTGTTCCGCTGGTTGATTGTTCTCACTGTCAGAAAATTCCTCCTTATTTCCAGGTTGAATCTCTCCTTGATCAGTTTCCATCCATTATTCCTTGTCTGGCCTTCAGGTGCTTTGGGAAATAGCTTGACCCCCTTCCTCCTCTCTGTGGCAGCCCCTCAAATATTGGAAGACTGCTCTCATGTCTCCCCTGGTCCTTCTCTTCACTAGACTGCCCTTACCCAAATCCTGCACCTGTTCTTCATGTTTTTGTCTCCAGGCCTTTAATCTACCATGTCTGGTCCAGACTAGACCAGTAGATACTTTCCAGCCTAGGGATGAGAGGGAGCCCTTGTCTGCATGTCACCCAGCCAGCTTCCATGCCCAATGGAGGTGTCAGACCTGGCCCAGTCTGGTCTTCTAAGAAAGAAACACCCTCGACTCCATTTGCAGCGAAAAAGTTATTTTTACTAAAAGCCAAGGGATTATATAGTAGCAAAGCTGGATCTAAATATTTGCGTGCAAAGATTCCCTAGCTAACCTTCCCTTCTCTGTTCCAACACCCTCCCCCCCCCAGTTATCTCCTCATTGCCCAGTCATATTTGAAGATGTTTTGGTAACTGTAAATGGATAGGCACTGCATTCCATTCTCAGGACTGCAGCCTTGGGATGTCTCGGGACTGGACAAAGTTCACTTTTGTTTTCCTCTTGATCTTCCCACAGCTCCTCCCCCTCCCCACCATGGCTGGTGCCAGACTGGCATTTAGTGACGTATGCACGCGAGTGAAGGATGGAAGCGCTGATGTTAGGACTAGGACCTGGGTTTCCCATTCCCAGTGCGGCACCTTCACCACTAGACCCCCACTGCTTGTAGGGTTCAGAGAGAGGCTGGTCCATTTTTCCAAGGAGCTTGCATAGCTGAGTAACACTAGAATCCGGTCCTCCCACCACTCCTGATGTAGCACCTTCACTACTCCATCACACTGTATCTCAGGTGTGTCTCTTCGTGTAGGTGTGTGTTTGCATATTAAGAATGCAGAAGCAAAGGCAGGTAAAATATACAAAAGAATGAAGGCTATTGCTTAGTGCATTGTAAGCCACCCTGAGTCTCCGGAGAAGGGCGGCATATAAATCAAATTAAAAAAAAAATAGTTGTCAATTTAGCTCTTGATAACTGAAGAGAATATCAATAGTTTATGGGGTCTTGATCGTGTCAAGATTATTCATGAACTGGCAGAGACATGGTAACGAGGTCAGCCAATGAATAGGCATAGCAACTAAATCAGCCAATGGGAGCTGAAAAGAGTTTGGAGGCTGGGCGTGGCTCAGCTCTGTGCTGTGCTGAGAATTAAAACTGAAACCAGTGTGTGAACTTGTCTGCTCTGCTGAAATGAAACTAACTGTTCTCTCCTGCCTTGTGTTCTGCCTGTAACTTCTACCACTTTGGAAGAATCAACTATTGGTATTATAAACTTTACTTCATCTGTTATTATGTATATAAAGAAGTTAATGGATCCTGCTGAATCAGTTTGCCTGTGTGTGCTTTCTGGATTTGATTTTTGCAAGAAACTCTGATAGATCGTAGTTTGGGATGGGAGACCACCAGGTCTGACTATTGACCTTCTCCTCTACTTCGATGATTGGATGCAGGAAGTAAAATTGAGTCTCCCCCTCCTCAAAAAAAATCCCCAAACAACCCCTTCTCCCTGTTGAATGTTGAAGCAGAAGAAACTTTGTTTGTGGACCTTTTCGCAAAGGAGTTTTTTTTGGTGTGTGTGTGTGTGTCTGGATTACTCTTTCTCTTAAAGACAGGTGAGAAAATTCTTATGCACACTTTTCTAACCGGTTCACATTCATTTTGAGGAAAGTGTTTGCTTTCACATTTTCTTTCGAAGTAAGCTGGAATGTGGATGAGATTCTTAGCACTGGAGATGTTTGCATTGTTCCTGCAGTGAGTTTGTGATGAGGTAACCATTGTGTCTGTCTCCAGGTGCTTGCGGCCTCCTTGCCTTTCCCTCCAATCCCAAGAAAGAAGTAAAAACTCAAGAAGAGCAACGATGGAAGAGAAATGATCAAAGGCCTTTTGTGAGTCTACCTGAATTTTCTATTCCCCATTGTTGAGCCTTGATATTTCTGGTGGCCTCCCATTCAAGGAGTAACCAGGTCTGGGTTCTGAGGTCATTCAAGGTTGACCAGATGCTCCCTCTTGCCTGGTGATTGAACGTTAGAATACTTTAGGTCTAGTTTGTGTTACTTGAAACACAGGAAGTTTGCAAGGTTAGATCAATCAGAATGGGGCTGGAAGGGACTGTTGTGGCCTGCCGGCAGCAGTGGTGGGTTCCTCCCAGTTTGGTCCGGTTCGGCCGAGCCGGTAGCGGTGATGATATGACGTCACCGAACCGGTTCTCCCCTCCGCCCTCCCACCCCCTACCCACCCATGTTATTCTTACCTTTTATTTGGCCCCACCCCCAATCTATTGCTGCCTCCTGAGCCACAGCTGATGACTAGAGGGAAAAAAAAACTGTTTAAACTCTTGCCGCAGGGCTTCAAAGGGCCATCCTATAGCTGATCAGTGTTAAAAGCAAACAAATGAGTCAGGTCGTAAGTGCGAGGACTGGTCGTAAGTGCGAGGACCTTCCAGAAATGACTCTGACCAGCTAGCCACGCCCACCTAGTCACATGACCTCCAAGCCATGCCCACAAAATAAGCCATGCCCACAGAACCGGTAGTAAAAAAATTTAGAACCCACCCCTGGCCGGCATCCAGCAAAGCTGGCAGCAGAGTCAGAGAGTGAGGAGGTTGGGGAGGAACATGGGCCAGTCCTGGGGCCTGGGGAAAGCTCGGACGAGGGCTCTGCGTTGGAGGCTGAGAGGGAGCTAGACAGCAGTGAGGCAGAGGAACAGCTGGAACCGTTTCCCAGTGTGCGCATGAGCAGACCTGCCAGAAGACAAGAACAACTAAGAAAGCAGGGTCGACTTGGGAGTAAAGCCACACCTTGGAGATGATTGGCCCCTCCCATAGGAAACAAAAAGGGAGTGAACGGGGAGGGGGCTTTTGCAGGAAACAATTCATTTGTTTGATAGTTTCAAGAGTGGAAAGTTCTGTTTGTGACTCTAAGAGACTCTGTGCCAAGTTTTGCCTTGTACTGCGGTTGGAAACAAGTTACGTGGCAGCTTGCCAAGCGAGATAAGCCGTGTTGAGAAATATTCCTTTGAAAAACTGTTTGGACAAACCTTGCTGACTGTGAATGAAAGTAATTCATAGTCATGTAAATAAAAGAGGTTTCAATTCCTGCTTTCTGCTTTTTAAGGGAGCCTAGGAGGTCTTCTAGTCCAACCCAGAAAACCCAATACCATTTCGGACAAATGGTTGTCCAACCTCTTCTTAAAAGAGGCAAGCTGTTAATTGTTCCCACTGTCAGGAAATTCATCCTTCGTTCTAGGTTGCTTCTCTCCTTGCTTAGCTTCCATCTGTTGCTTCTCGTCCTACCTTCTGGTGCTTTGGGGAATAGGTGGACCCCCACTTCTCTGGGGCAGCCCCTGAGATATTGGAACACTGCTATCATGTCACTATTACTTACTTAATAATTGCTTCACCTAATAACAGATTCATTTGGCAACTGTGGTCGTAAGGTCGTAAAATCGGGCAAAGTTCACTTAAAACCTTCTCACTTAGCAACAGAAATTTGGAGCTCAATTGTGGTCTTAAGTCAAGGATCTACCTGTTCCATTGCAGACCAATAGTTTTACTGTCTCTCCGTAAAAACCTCCAGTGATGGAGCGCCCACGATTTCTGGAGGCCAGCTGTTCCACTGGTTAATTGTCCTCACGAGAAATTCCTTCTTAATGCCAGGTTGCTTCTTTCCTTGATTAGTTTCCATCCATTGTTCCTTGTCCTGCCTTTGGAAAATATCCTGCATATCTTGCCTCCATCAGCAATCCTCCGCCCACCGCAGTGGTCAGGGGTGGGTTCTAAATCTTTTTACTACCGGTTCTGTGGGTGTGGTTTATTTTGTGGGCGTGGCTTGGTGCGACTGGGTGGGCGTGGTCAACTTTTTTTTTTTTTTAACTTTTAAAAGCATTTTTTCTACAGCCTTAAGAGGTTGCAGACAAAAATGCTTTTAGAAGCCTCTGACGATCAGGCAACTCAGCTGGGATTGCCAGAGGCTTTTAAAGGCAATTTTTTTTCTACAACCTCTTCGGCCAAAGACGTTGCAGAAAAAAAATGCTTTTAGAAGTCTCTGACAATCCCAGCTGAGCTGCACGATCATCAGAGGCTTTTTTTTTTTACTTTTAAAAGCATTTTTTCGGCCGAAGAGATTGTAAAAAAAAGCCTCTGATGAGGTGGGCGGGGTAAGCAAGCGGCAACCGGTTCAGGGACTGGTTTGGGGGCATGGCCAGCCAATGTTATTACTGGTTACTGGTTATTACTGGTAGTAGTACTCCAAACTACTACAATTTTTTACTACGGGTTCTTGCGAACCGGTGCAAACCGGGCGCAATCCACCACTGGCAGTGGTGAAATACAAATCTTTTTACTACCAGTTCTGTGGGTGTGGTGTAGTGGGCGTGGTGTGGCTAGGTGGGTGTGGCTTAGTGGGCATGACAGGGGAAGAATATTGCAAAATCCCCATTCCCACCCTACTCCAGGGGAAGGATACTGCAAAATCCCCATTCCCACCCTACTCCAGGGGAAGGATATTGCAAAATCCCCATTCCCTCCCCACTCTGGGGCCAGCTAGAGGTGGCATTTGCCAGTTTTCTGAACTACTCAAAATTTCTGCTACCGGTTCTCCAGAACCTGTTAGAACCTGCTGGTTTTCACCCCAAATAGTGGGGTATCATTTGGGAGAATGGAACAATTCATTCTTCTCTGACTTACTGAGGCCAGCAGAGCCCAAGACTCTGGGAACTTCTGGATATCCAAGGGGAAGGGCGAATCCTTTGTTTTCTGCACCTATTAAAATAGCTGCCCCATGTAAGCACTGGAAAAAAAGAGGGATATTTTGCGCGGAGAGCCTGCTGAGGATTAAAAGCGTCAGTTGGGAGCGAGCGTATGGAGGCTCAAAGAATGAAATGGTATTCGTTAGTAAAGGGCCAGTCTGCCGATCAAAGCAAAGCTTTTGACATGTGCTGCCTTTGGATCTAATTCCCTGTTGGGTGACGGAAGCTCCTTTGTTGCTGAAACAAATTAATGTGGCTAAAACAAATTCTTCCCCTGCCTGCCCACAAATCAGAAAATACAGAAAATGGGATGATTGGCAAATTGAGCTTGAAGTTTGGGATGTACCCAATGTTCACGAGGACTGGTCATCTTTTGATTTCTTCTGCATTGGTGTGTAGGAAGTTAGCACCCGCCTGTCTCCTAGGAAAATGAGATATTTTAGAAGATATAAAAAGGGCAGAATATTTCCCCTAAACGGGAGGCAGAAACTCACCCCCCCACCCACCTTTGTCAATGGGCCATTAAGGGCTGGGCCAGAGAGAGGAGTAGAGAGAGAGGAAGGGAGGAGAGAGGAGAGGAGAGGAGAGGAGAAAGAAGAAAGGGAAAAGGAGAGGGAGAGGGAGGGGAAAGAGGAGCAGAGGAGAAGATTAGAAGGAGGGAAGAAGAGAGGAGTGGGGGAAGAGAAAGGGAAGTAGGAAAGAGAAGGAGAGGAAGAACGAAGGAAGTAGGAGGAGAAAGAGGAAGGAAGAGAAGGGGAGGAGAAGAAGAAAGGTTGGAGTAAAGGTAAAGGGTAAAAGAGCAGCCCCGAAAAAGTAAAAATGAAAAATGAAAGTTAAAAGAACAGATGAATGAAAAATTATGGAAATGACTGTACATGTAAATGTGTTATGAGAAATAAAAATAAAAAACTTAGAAGGAAAAAAAAAGGCCTGGGCCAGACTATTCTATATAACAAAGGTCTACTTCCTCCAGGCAGAGCCATAATAAAAATTGCCCAAAGCCCTTTCATTACATCATCACCCAGCAAGAGTCAACCAAGCCTGGGACTCAAAAGTACAACCTACAAAGTTACCCCTGCATGGCCGCATGGGAGTCTGACAACCAATCAGAACACAAGCTCAAAATCAAAAAGCCCAGAGAGGGTATAAAACTCAGGCACTCTCAGCAACTCTTCCCTTTTTTCCCCTCTTCACCCAAGATCTTCAAGGCATGTGAGGTAGGTGAGATCTACTTCCTGATCCAGGCCCAGTTCTGGCCACTTGCAAGGTATGTCCTGTGAAGATAAACTAGAGGAACTTGGGATGTTTAATTTAGAGGAAGGAAGACCTTGAGAAATGTGATAACTGTGTTTGGGTGCATAAAGGAGAGCTATGGAAAAGATGGACGGGAACTAGAAGCAGAAATAATTCATGAGTTAAAGATTTAGCTTTAAAAGGGGAGATCATCCTGATGGAACATCTCTTCAATAGCGAAACAGTCCACCCATGGAGATTTGAGTTCATCTCTGGAGATTTTTAAAAGGCTGCACAGGCAGAGATGGTTTACTTAGATTTCCCGCACGTCGCAAAGGATTGTACCGGATTATCTTTATGATCCTTTCCATCTCCACATTATAGTAGTAGAGGTCTTTGTAGAAGATCAAGAGTGAAGGCGGAATAGATCACGAATCCAACTCATCCAAGTGAGGTACTAATACCACTCTATATAAAGCCTTAGTAAGACCACACCTAGAATACTGAATCCAGTTTTGGTCACCACACTATAAAAAAGATGTTGAGACTCTAGAAAAAGTGCAGAGAAGAGCAACCTGGATGATTAGGGGCAGGGGTGAAATCCAGCAGGTTCTGACAGGTTCTGGAGAACCGGTAGCGGAAATTTTGAGTAGTTCGGAAAACCGACAAATACCACCTTTGGCTGGCCCCAGAGTGGGGAGGGAATGGGGATTTTGCAGTATCCTTCCCCTGCCACGCCCACCAAACCACACTCACCAAGCCACGCCCACAGAAGCGGTAGTAAAAAAAAATGGATTTCACCAGTGATTAAGGGACTGGAAGCTAAAACATACGATGAACGGTTGGAGGAACTGGGCATGGCTCATCTAATGAAGAGAAGGACCAGGGGAGACAGGACAGCATCTTCCAATATTTGAGGGGCTGCCACAGAGAGGAGGGGGTCAAGCTATCTTCCAAAGCACCCAAAGGCCAGACAAGGAATAATGGATGGAAACGGATCAAGGAGAGATTCAACCTAGAAATAAGGAGAAATTTTCTGACAGTGGGAACAGTCAACCGATGGAACAGAAGTTGCCTTCGGAAGTTGTGGGAGCTTCATCACTGGAGGCTTTCAAGAAGAGACTGGACTGCCCTCTGTCAGAAATGGTGGAGGGTCTGCTTGAGTGGGGAGTTGGACTAGATGACTTATAAGGCCCCTTCCAACTCTGTTAATCTGTAATCTGTCTTTTTGGAGTGGCCCAGTGCCGGATGCACACTAAGGGCCCTAAAGTACAGGAGGATGGATTCCAGTTGACCATTACAACAGTTTAGCAAACTGAGGTGCTGGCCTCTATTGAGATGGGGGTTTGGCATCCATCTGTTTGGGATGCTTTTAACTGGATTCCTTCATCAGGCACGGATTGGACTAGATGGCCTTGAGGGCACCTCCTATGCTTGGATTTTTATGACCTAACAAGCAACCATTGCTCAGTTCCGTTATTCCCTAAATAGCCCTGTGGCACGCTGTACTCTGTGCCTATTTAGGGACCACTTGTTTCCCCAGAGACATTAAAAATAAAAGTCTTAGATGAAAAATTGAAGAGGCCGTCTCAATTTAGGGTGTACCACCTTTCCTGGATCAGCAAGGAACAGAAGTCAGTGGAGCCATGACAACATTTCTACTCCTTTAAATTAAACTGATCTTAATTTTGATATTAATGCTGCATTAATTAACATAGTTAAGAGCATGATTTCCTGTGTAATGAGTTATTTTTGGCTTTTGACATATTAAAATATGTGATCTAATAGCAATAGTAATAGCACTCAGATTTATATACCACTTCACAGTGTTTTTACAGCCCTCTCTAAGCAGTTTACAGAGTCAGCCTCTTCCCCCCAACAATCTGGGTTTTACCCACCTCGGAAGGATGGGAGGCTGAGTCAACCTTGAGCCGGTCAGGATTGAACTGCTGGCAGTGGGCAGAGTGAAGGAAGGAAGGAAGGAAGGAAGGAAGGAAGGAAGGGAGGGAGGGAGGGAGGGAGGGAGGGAGGGAGGGAGGAAGGAAGGAAGGGAGGGGAAAAGAAAGAACAATAGCAATAGCACGTAGAGACTTATATACTGCTTCACAGTCGTTTACAGCCCTCTCTAAGCGGTTTACAGAGTCAGCAAATTGCCCCCAACAATCTGGGTCCTCATTTTACCAACTTCAGAAGGATTGAAGGCCAAGTCAACCTTGAGCCGGTCAGAATTGAACTGCTGGCAATGGCCAGAGTCAGCCTGCAATACTGTATTCTAACCATTGGGTCACCTCGGTTTATTTTTTAAAATTTAAATTAAATTAATATTAATTTAAATATTAATTCTGCATTCATTAATATAGTTAAGAGCATGATTTCCTGTGCACCTAATTATTTTTGGCTTTTGCCATATCAAAGTACACGATCTTTGTTGCTTGTATCCTTACAATTTATATTGAGATTGTTTGCTGATTGCTTATTTATACCCTATGACTATCATTAAGTGTTGTACCTTATGATTTTGATGAACGTATCTTTTCTTTTTATGTACACTGAGAGTGTATGCACCAAGACAAATTCCTTGTGTGTCCAATCACACTTGGCCAATAAAGAATTCTATTCTACTCTACTCTACTCTACTCTACTCTATTCTATTCTAATAGCCATTTAGAATAGAATAGCTAATAGCTATTCTAATAGCCAAGCGATGTAGGCACTGCTCACAAGAAATGGGATAAGCTCTTGATCTAAGCATCGAAAACCAAATTACAGAGAGAGACAAAGAAAGTAATGCAGCTAAAGCGTGACAATTTTCTGTCCCAGCAAAGTTGTTTCGTGGTTGGGTGGGCATTTGGAAAGTTCCTCCTTAGGAGACATGATGAAAAAGTGTGAGGGACCCAGAAGATGTGAAGGAGAGAAAACAATCACTCAGGAAGGAGCTCAATGCAATGTCAGCCTTTGTGCCAAGTGGCCGGGTAAAGCCAGTGACCTTATCAAATGTTGCACTGAAACCTGCCTGGCACTTTCTGTCTTTTTCTTCTCCTGGCAGAGAAGACTTTGGTCTTGTTCTCGGAGGACTTCAGCCTGTCTTTGGAATTCTGCTCGGTGGTTTTTCAGAATTCGCTCTACTTTGGTGATGAGGTAGGCTTGTGCGGCTGTGCTTGCTTTCCATGACAAGCCTTTCCATCCCTCAACAGCCTCCCTGGCTACCCCCAATTTATTTATTTATTTAATAAATTTATAGGGCCACCCATCGTAATCAGGGTAACTGTGAGTGGCAGACAAGAAGACTTAAAACATGATTATGGGCTGACAAACCATAGTCCAGGCCGGTGGTGAAATCCAATTTTTTTTACTACCTGTTCTGTGGGTGTGGCTTGGTGGGCGTGGCAGGGGAAGGATACTGCAAAATCCTCACTCCCGCCATACTCCTGGGGGAAGGATATTGGAAAATCTCCATTCCCACCCCACTCTGGGGCCAGCTAGAGGTAGTATTTGCCAGTTCTCCGAACTGCTCAAAATTTCCACTACCAGTTCTCCAGAACATGTCAGAACCTGCTGGATTTCACCCCTGGTCCAGGCCCCTTCCACATACCTATACATGCTGGGCTCTACTATCCTGGTCCCCAACAGGTAGGGGGAAAAGCCAAGTCTTCAAGGCCTTCCAGAAGGCCTGCAGGATCAGGCTACCTGGACCACTGGGGGAGGATGTTCCATAGGGTGAATGTCATGCCCCCATCAGAGCCTGAATCAGTGAGAAGGATGAGCTGGAGCTGGGGCCGACGGAGGTCATGGGGTGGCCTCGTTGGCTTCGGAGGAACGCGGGGAGGAGCAGGATGAGGCAGCCCTGGGCCCCTCGGGCTTGGGACGGCTTGCCAGCAGGGAGGAACAGGGGCAGGACGACCAAGAGAGGGCAGACAGTGGAGATGAACAGCAACAGAGCTCAGGCAATGAGCAAGGACCACCACCTCCTGATCCCCGAGCACGGAGAGTGGAGAGAAGTCAGGAACAGCACAGGCCGACCCAACGACTCGGGAGGAGAGCACCCCACCCCTTTTCACAAGGCTCACCTGGGGACTGAGACTTAAGGAGACCCTTGGGGAGGGGCGGTTGTCGGGAACAAAAGCTGTATTTGTGGAGGTTTTTGTGCTGTTGCCGACGTCTGGAGTTTTCAGGACTTCTTGTTTTATTCCTTGCTTCATGGACTCATTGTCTTGTTCCTTTGTCTCACTGGACTTCTTGCTTTGAAACAGTGTTTTGCTGGAATACTCAGAGCCAGAGGCCGCTTTGTGTGCGTATGAGAGTGCTTTGCCCTGGGACTTGCCATAAATGTGGGAGTGTTTGGGGGAAAGTTGGAGCAATAAAGGGGAGTTTGAATGATCAGCTGACAGTGTTGCCTTCACGCCTTGTCCCGGGGTCATCACAGTGAGCAATGCGAAAGAGAAGCCTTCAGCAAAAGACACTGAGTCCCAATCTGAGCACCCAGATTGTTGGGGGCAAGAGGCTGTCTATGTATGCTGCTTAGAAGGGGCTGTAAAGCACTGTAAAGAGGTATATAAGTCTAAGTGCTATTGCTATTCTCCTTTCTTTTCCCTCCCTCCCTCCCTCCCTCCCTTCCTTGCTGCGCAGTGGTTAGAATGTAATATTGGAGGCTAACTCTGCCAACTGCCAGCAGTTTGATTCTCACTGGCTCAAGGTTGACTCAGCCTTCCATCCTTCTGAGGTGGCTAAAATGAGGACCCAGATTGTTGGGGGCAAAAGGCTGATTCTGCAAACTCCTTAGAAAGGGGCTGTAAAAGCACTGTGAAGCGGTATATAAGTCTAAGGACTATTGCTATTTTCCTTCCTTCCTTCCTTCCTTCCTTCCTTCCTTCCTTCCTTCCTTCCTTCCTTCCTTCCTTCCTTCCTTGGTGGTACAGTGGTTAGAATGCAGTATTGCAGGCTAATTCTGCTGACAGCCAGCAGTTCGATTCTCACTGACTCAGCCTTCCCTCCTTCTGAGGTCGCTAAAACGAGGACCCAGATTGTTGGGGGAAATAGGCTGCTCTGTAAACTGCTTAGAGAGGGCTGTAAAGTACTGTGAAGCAGTATATAAGTCTAAGTGCTTTTGCTATTTCTCTTCCTTTTCTCCTTCCTTCCTTCCTTCCCTGGTGGCACAGTGGTTAGAATGCAGTATTGCAGGCTACTTCTGCCAACTGCCAGCAGTTCGATTCTCACTGGCTCAAGGTTGACTCAGCCTTCCATCCTTCTGAGGTGGGTAAAATGAGGACCCAGATTGTTGGGGACAAAATGCTGACTCTGTAAACTGCTTAGAGGCTGTAAAGCACTATAAAGCGATATATAAGTCTAAGGGCTATTGTTATTGCTATTCCTTGATATCTAACTAAATACATGGGCCTTATATTCCACTCTGGAGAATTGCTCCATTGCTTTGAAAGGAATTTTGAGAGCAAATTCTTTCGTCAGTTTGAAAGAGAATCCGACCAAAAAATACGCAGGGCACAATTCTGGTGTGCAATGGCCAAAGGCCAGTTGCGTCCGGCTTTTCTTGCTGTCCTCACATTTGGCACTAGCATAAGTAGATTAGGAAGGATTGTGCGGGTTAAATAATGTGATTAGTGCATTAACTCCGTCGGGCATTAGCCCCAAATTCTTCAATCCCCTTTAATGCCTGCAGAATATTGGCATCTCTCCGATGTCGATAGGTAGTTCTTTCTGCCAAGCGGCGATGAGATCCAGAGGTTTCAGAAAAGCTTTTTCATCTTCAGCGTTGCTCTGGTGGCTAATGGTTGCCTTCCATCTCCTACAGCGCAAGGCACAGATTTTGTGGCACCCTTCGTGCATGCAAATGATTTCATCTGCATTTGTCTGAACTGATGGATGACTTGCTTGGTTGTCGCATATTAATTGGGCATGCCCCAAAGTTTGGTTATCCTCTCCCATTATCTATTTGCTTTTGATCTTTATATTGTTATGTATCTCTTATAAATGTCATCTGGATCAGTGGTGGGCTTCAAAAATTTTTACTACTGGTTCTGTGGGTGTGGCTTGGTGGGCATGGCAGGGGAAGGATACTGTAAAATCTCCATTCCCTCCCCAATCCAGGGGGAGGTTACTACAAAATCCCCATTTCCTCCTGATCAGCTGGGACTTGGGAGGCAGAGAATAGATGGGGGCGGGGCCAGCCAGAATTTTTACTACCGGTTCTCCGAACTACTCAAAATTTCCTCTAGTGGTTCTCTAGAACTGGTCAGAACCTGCTGAAACCCATCTCTGATCTAGATACTAAGTATGTGTACGAGAGTCACATCTCCTTGGAATCAAGCTTGCCTTCACCATCATGGACACAGCTGTGGTTTTGGCAGAAGAAATGCAGATGGGGTTGCCGCTGCTTTTGTCCTGGGGATTTTTGGACTTCTCAGTCTAGCCCCGTGATAGCACATGTGCAGGAAGTGGCATGCAGAGCAGTGGTGGGTTCTAACCGGCTTTACTACCGGTTCTCTTAGTGCGCACACGATCGCCGATATGCCAATATTCAGCTCCTCGCAAGCGCATTAGGAATATGCCCAGCTGAGGTGCGGCAATCCACTCTGCCACACCTATCACACCTATAAAGAAATAAAAGGTAGGAATAACACAGGAGGAGGAGCGAGCGGGAGGGCCCAGCTCCCGGACAAAGAGAACCGGTTCGGTGACGTCATTTCATCACCGCTACCAGCTTGGCCGAACTGGCCGAACCGGGAGGAACCCACCACTGACGCAGAGCCATCTCTCTGGGCATGCTCTTCCGGGTTCCCGAGCACCAGCCAGCTGGTCTTCACATGTGTGGGAGCACCGGAAACCGGAAAAGCAGCCGCCTGATGCGCATGCATGTGTCGGGAAGATGATCTTCCGGTTTCTGGCATGCGCATGCACACCAGCCAGCTGGTCTTTGCATGCACATGCACGCCAGGAACTGGAAGACCAGGTGGCCGGTGCATATGCGCGTGCTGGAAACTGGAAGATCATCTTCCTGGCATGCGCATGCGCATTGGCGGCTGCTCTTCCGGTTTCTGGCACGCACGCCCTCCCATTTCGGCACTTAGTGCCGAAAACACCAGTTTTCGCCAACACTGGTGTAGCCGATGGAGCTGGGATGTTTCTGGATGTCTCACTTCTGAGGAGTCACCTGCATCCTGGTGGCTCAGCAGACTGATAGCATTGTGATTAACACCAGCGGTCTGCCATTACTGTAAGTTCAAATCTCACCAGGCTCAAGGTCGACTCAGCCTTCCATCCTTTCAAAGGTAGGTAAATTGAGGACCCAGATTGTGGGGGCAATAAGCTGACTTTGTATAAAAAATATACAAACGTATGAAGGCTATTGCTTGACGCACTGTAAGCCGCCCTGAGTCTCTGGAGAAGGGCGGCATGTAAATCAAATTAAAAAAAAAATGTCCTCACTGTTAGGAAGTTTCTCTTTAATTCCCTGGTAGCGCAGCAGACTAAAGTAGAGCCCTGGTAGAGCCCTGGTAGAGCAGCAGACTAAAGCACTGTTATTAACATCTGCTGCCTGCAATTACTGCAAGTTCAAATCTCACCAGGCTCAAGGTCGACTCAGCCTTCCATCCTTTCAAAGGTAGGTAAATTGAGGACCCAGATTGTGGGGGCAATAAGCTGACTTTGTATAAAAAATATACAAACGTATGAAGGCTATTGCTTGACGCATTGTAAGCCGCCCTGAATCTCCGGAGAAGGGCGGCATATAAATCAAATTAAAAAAAAAAATCCACCCCACTTACCATTGAGATGTAAGCAAGCCTAATAGAAGGATCAAGGGGGCTGCCTTTTCCCCCTCTTTCCTCCCAGGATCCTGCAACGTTTCAGCATTCTGCCCCAAGCAGTGAACTTGGGAACCACAACTCTCTCCGTCTGCCTGAGGCCACAAGAAGATGGCAGCTCCTCCAAGAAAGGACCCTTGGCCTGTTCCCTCGGGGGACGGGACTGAGAGGCTGTTTAAAGCTCAGCCCAAAAGAAATGAGTGAGCAAAGTGCTAGTTTGCCCTTGGCCCAGGGGTGGGATTCAGCCGGTTCGGACCGGTTCGGGGGAACCAGATGCTAATTTTACATCTGGTTCGCCAAACTGGTAGTTGCAAGGACTGCTTGACCCTACCCACCCCTCCCCTCCCAGGAGTCTCCATGCAGCACATTTTGGATGCTAAGTAAGTGCAGGGCCCACGTGGAGGCTCTGTGAGGTTGAAAAATGGGCCTTTCAGAAGTTCCGGAAGTCTGGAAACAGGCCCATTTCCGGCCTCCAGAGCCCGGGGGGAGCCCGTTTTCACCCTCCTGGAGGCTCAAGGAAAGCCTCCAGAGCCTGGGGAGGGTGAAAACGCCTATATCATCCTGGAAAATGGCTAGAATTTTTCTTGAAAACCTCCAGTGATGGAGCCCCCATGACTCCAGAAGGCAGCCTGCTACATAACTCTTACCGTCAAAAATAAGCCTCCTTATTTTGAATTTGGATCTTCCTCTGATGAGTTTTCACCCATTGCTTCCTGTTTTACTCTTGGGTGTAAGGGAGAATAAATCCACCCCTTCTTCTCTGGGACTTCTCTGGGACTTCAGGTATCTGCAAGGCTGCTATATCACGTCTGTCTTGAGTCTTCTCTTCTTTGGGCCAAACCAAGGGTGAAATCCAGCAGGTTCAAACAGGTTCTGGAGGACCGGTAGCAGAAATTTTGAGTGGTATAGAGAACCGGCAAATACCACCTCTGACTGGCCCCAGAGTGGGGTGGGAATGGAGATTTTGCAGTATCCTTCCCCTGGACTGGGGGGGAGGAATGGGGATTTTGCAGTATCCTTCCCCTGCCACGCCCACCAAGCCATACCATGCCCACCAAGCCACACCCACAGAACCGGTAGTAAAAAAAAAATGGATTTCACCACTGGGCCAAACATACCCAGTTTCTTTAACCACTTTCTAGAGAAAATAGCCTACAAATCCCGGCCTCAATCCTCTTTGTTGCTCTTCTCCATACTCTTTCTGGTATTTCAGCATCTTTTTTGTATTGTGGTATCCAGAACTGGACTTGGTATGCCAAGGGATGGTCTGGCATAGAGTGGAGCTATCACTTCCTGCAATCTTGACAACATCCCTCTGTTCAATAGCAATAGCCCTTAGACTTATATACCGCTTCACAATGTTTTACAGCCCCTCTCTAAGTCTTTTACAGTGTCAGCCTGTTGCCCTCAACAATCTGGGTCCTCAATTTACTGACCTTGGAAGGATGGAAGGCTGAGTCAAACTAGAGCCAGTCAGGATCGAACTGCTGGCAATTGGCAGAATTAGCCTGCAATACTGCATTCTAACAACAGCGCCACCACGGCTCTTCTTAATACAGCCCAAAACTGTATTGACTGTCTTGGCAGCTGCATCACATGGTTGGCTCATGTTTAATCTTGGTCTACCCAGGATGCTTGGGAGTAGGGCTGCTCTCCTCAGGGTTCCGACGGCGAGCCAATGTCGTCTGGCGGCGCCCAGAGGTAGGGCATTCTCTGTGGGTGCTCCTACCCTCTGGAATGAGTTGCCTACTGAGCTCTGGATGGTTCCTGATCTCCGCTCCTTCCGTCAGGACCTGAAGACTTGGCTGTTCAAGCAAATAGGCTGACTCTGATTCTGGGTTTTATTATTTATTATTTATTCGTTAATTTGATTTAAAATGGGATTTTGTTGTACATGTTTTTAACTTGTGTTCGCCGCCCTGAGTCCTTCTGGAGAAGGGCGGCATATAAATACATGAAATAAATAAATAAATGAATATCTTGCACCTGCACTTCGGGGTCTTCCTACTAAACGCAGGACCTTACATTTCTCACCTCTGAACTGCATCAGAAAACAGTTGTAAGAGGCACTAGAAACTATTCGGGGAAGGAAGGAGAGGTGTTTTATCCAAAGATGTATCCAGACACATTTCGGTGCCAAATAGTACAACACCTACTGCTTAAAAACAGAATCCAAGGAACCAACCACATACTGTATTTTCTCAACCTTTTAAGCTTAGGGGAACTGCTAATGATAACGTGATTAAACATACATAGAGAAGACAAGTGTTCCTGGAGAAGAAGCTGCTTGGGTTTTCTCACTTGCTTTGCAGAGAATATGATTAATTATATAGTCTGTTGTGTATTCTTGGATCTTCAAAAAAAAAGTGTGGAAATGGGCAGGAGAATCTTCGGAGGAGGAGGGGAGAATCTAGAAGGTCAAGATAGAATAGAATAAACAGAGTTGGAAGGGAACTTGGAGGTCTTTTAGTCCAGCCCTCTGCTCAATAGATTCAATATATAGACTAGACTAGAATAGACTAGACTAGAATGAGAAGAGAGAGTAGAGTAGAGTAGAGTAGAGTAGAGTAGAGTAGAGTAGAGTAGAGTAGAGTAGAGTAGAGTAGAGTGTTGGAAGGGACCTTGGAGGTCTTCTAATCCAACCCCCTGCTCAGGCAGGAAACCCTATACCATTTCAGGCAAATAGTTATTTAACTTCTTAAAAATTTCCAGTATTGGAGAATTCACAACTTCTGAAGGCAAGTTGTTCCACTGGTTAATTGTCCTCAGTGTCAGGAAATTTTTTCTTAGTTCTAGGTTGCTTCTGTCTTTGATTAGTTTCCACCCATTGCTTCTTGTTCTGCCTTCTGGTGCTTTGGAGGATAGCTTGAGCCCCTCTTCTTTGGGCAGCCACGATGGCATCATGTTCTGCCCCAGCTCTGGATTCCCAAGGATATAGACACACACCAACGGTCCTTATCAAATTTATTAAGTAGCAAGAATAAACCAAAGTCCGGCAAAGGTTGGCAACCAGCCCAGAAAACAAAATACGATAAGACTTTCCCCAAAATGCTCTGATGATAATTACACGTTGTTTCCAGCAAGAAATTACTAACTGCGTGCGACTTAAATAGGTTAAGGGAGTGGCCAATTATCCTCAAACCTTACTCTCGAGGAGACCTCCTCCTCCTGAGTAGCCACTCCTGCCTTTTGGCAGCCCTGTGTGCGCGAGCTTTGAGGAGAGGCTCCTCCACTTCGCTCTCTCCACTTGAAGGAGCCTCTGGAGGTTCTGAAGGCCCAGGCTGAGTCTCTGCCTCTGGCACCACATCCTCTTCAGCCTCCTCACTGTCCGATGCGAGCACTGGCTGCGCAGGCTGCTGGCGCGACCCCACACCAGCCTCCTCTTCATCGGGATCAGCCACGATCCGTGCAGGCCACTGGTGGGCCACAACACATCATCAGAGCCCAAATCCTTTTTTTTTTTTTTTTTGAGTGCATGGCACTAACACAACGCAGGACGATCCCGGAGGCACAATGAATGAAAACATCCACCTGCCCAGCCATGAACAAAACAACTCACTTCCTTTAGATTTCTTTGGTGAGCTCATGTGAAAAAAAAAATGTATGCACAACCGGGAGAATATTTCTGCACATCGTCTTGTTTTCTACACTTGGGAATCCTTATTCATAGTCCTTTGATCCCAACTGGAGAACACATTCAAAGGAAAGGAGGCCATGCATTTAATTGTACAACATCCTCTCTAATCAGGAGGCTTGTCTAACCATGAAAATGTCAGTTTCCTTATGTCTGAAGCAGAAAGTCAGGAAGCTTTGATTGGATCTGATATTTATTTATTTATCTGCCTGTGTGTTGTGCTACTTTATTTCAGGGCAGGGCAGGCAATTGGCTTGATGGGCAGGGGCCCAAAAGAAAGTATTTGTGAACTATTTCTTCCTAAAATAAAAAAGGCTGGCTTTTTTTATTCTGGCTGGATTCAAGGCTGGTTTATCTGGAAAATAAGTGTTCTGACCCAGCCTTAGCAGAAGCAAGAAACAGACTCCTGGTCACGAAAAGCCCCTCTTTATTTACCTCTTGTGAATTAATGGCATTCACGCACCGAAAAGTCCAGGCAAGAGTCCTGCAAGGAGTTAACTGCAGTAACAGATCTTATCAGTTCCTTGCGATAATTGCCAGGCCATGAGCTCCCAGCCGAAAGGCTGCAAATTAAGTTCTGGCCAGCAGTCTCTGAGGCACGAAACACAATGAACAAAATCTTCAGAAATACGAACGGTTGTCTCCTATGACAACCACTCCCCTTTCCTTCTATTTATTCCCCAGCCAGGGAGGGGCCATTCAGCATCCACAGGTGCTTTGCTGCCTGAGTTGACTCCTTGTCCTCCGTTGCTCACCTCTCCTAACTGCTCTGTGCATAAGTGCATCTGGAACAGGCCCCAGCTGCTCTTCCTCCTCACTCATCTCAGCCTCCAAAGGCAGCTGCCTCTCTGGTGCTGGGAAATGTTGGACGGCCCTGGCTCTACCTCTGTGTCCGATGCAGAGCATCCATCAGAGCCTTCCCCAGGCTCCAAAACTGGCCCAAATTCCTCACCAACCTCCTCATCATCTGAGTCTGCCACCAGCTCTGCTGGCAGCTGGCAGGCCACAACAAAAAGAAAGTGAATCTTTCAGTTTCAGCACTTGGGAAAAAGAGGGTCACGGAATACTTAAAGACCCTGCCTTAATCCTCTCTCTCATCTATCCTATCTATCTATCTATCTATCTATCTATCTATCTATCTATCTATCTATCATCTATCTATCTATCTATCTATCTATCTATCTATCTATCTATCTATCTATCTATTTTTTTCCCGAACGCCATCACTCTGCTAAACAAATAATTCCCTCAACACTGTCAAACTATTTACTAAGTCTGCACTACTATTAATCTTCTCATTGTTCCCACTACCCATCTCCTCCCACTTATGACTGTATGACATATGTTGCTAGTATCCTTATTGATATTGTTTCCTGATTGCTTATTTGTACCCTATGACTATCATTAAGTGTTGTACCTTATGATTCTTCATGAACGTATCTTTTCTTTTATGTACACTGAGAGTTTATGCACCAAGACAAATTCCTTGTGTGTCCAATCACACTTAACCAGTAAAAAATTCTATTCTATTCTACTCTATTCCATATTTTCTCTTCTTTTCTCTTCTTTTCTCTTCTTTTCTCTTCTTTTCTCTTCTCTTCTCTTCTCTTCTCTTCTCTTCTCTTCTCTTCTCTTCTCTTCTCTTCTATCATCAATCTGTCTATCTTTATATGGCCATCCAACTCGCATCACAGGTATTTCATATATTGATTTGTGTGTTTTTATGTGTGTGTGTGTGTGTGTGTGTGTGTGTGTGTGCGTGCGTGCGTGTACCCATTTTTACAATCCATTACAAACTAACATAAAATGAAAAGAAGGAAGAGGATAGGAGGTTAAAGCTAAAAAGTGACCAAATAAAATACCGTATTTTTCAGAGTATAAGACGCACCTTTTTCCTTGAAAAAAGAGGGTGAAAATCTGGGTGCGTCTTATACTCTGGATGTAGCCCTGCCCAGCTTCTCAAATGGAAGTTTCAGTGGCTGAAAAAAGCATCAGAAACGAAGCTTCAGAAAAAAAGCCTCCAAACAGAGCTTCAGAGGCTTTTTTTCTGAAGCTGTTTCGAAGGCTTTCAGAGGCAGAAATCCAGTGGTGGGTTTCAAATTTTTTTACTACCGGTTCTGTGGATGTGGCTTGGTGGGCGTGGCTTGGTGGGTGTGGTGTGGCTTGGTGGGCATGGCTTGGTGGGCGTGGCAGGGGAAGGATACTGTAAAATCTCCATTCCCTCCCGATCAGCTGGGATTTAGGAGGCAGAGAATAAATGGGGGCGGGCCAGTCAGAATTTTTACTACCGGTTCTCCGAACTACTCAAAATTTCCGCTACTGGTTCTCCAGAACTGGTCAGAACCTGCTGAAACCCACCTCTGCAGAAAACAAAGTTTTTTCTGAAACAGAGTTTCAGAAGTTTCAGAGGCAGAAAAAAAGAGCAAGGCACAGAGCTCACAACCACGGAACCTGTTGCTAAAATTCACCTCTGGGAACAGCTGATTGGGGGTATTCCGGGAGGCCGATCCACCTGCCAATCAGCTTTTTTCTTATTTTCCTCCCCAAAAACTAAGGTGTGTCTTATACTCCTGTGCACCTTATACTCCGAAAAATACGGTAAATACATGAGAAAGGTGACCTTTGGATTTTCCAGTACAAAAACAAGTACAGTCATCTTTCTCTAAGTTTAAATGAATAATATCAATACTTAAAAACCTTTGAAATGGTAATACTCAACCTTCAAAGAAAACAATACTCAGTTATTCTTAGTTTAACTTTACATTTAACACATAATAAGCTATTAACTATAAATAACCCATCACCATATATTTAACAATCCACAATATTTCTCTAATCAAATCGGCTCTAATCCTCAAATCCCAAACTTCATTTTTTTCTCTTTTTCCTGTAGGAGGTCTAACAATGGTCTCCAGGCTTCTAGAAATTTAGTCAAATTATTGCCTCTAATCAAAGGAGTCAATTTTGCCCATCTCAGCTAGCTCCGTTAGTTTCCAAATTCGTTCTTCCATTTTTGGGTTTATGCTCTTCTTTCCAACTTGGTGGGTATAATAGCTCTGCAGCCAATGTCGTAGACAGGAACAGAGTGTCGTGTTTTCTTTCCAATCTTGAGTGGATTAATTCAGAGGCCAGAGGTCGACACCCACTAGCGTCAGTTTCTGGAGGAAAGTGAGACACCCTCCTCAATAATTAACTCTCAAACTCCACCGTGGATGAAGCAAGAAGATTGATTCGTCAAAACAGAGGCATACAATAAAGATCACACAAAGCATCAGTACTGCTTTATAAAGCCTTAGTAAGGCCACACCCAGTGGTGGGATTCAGCCAGTTCGCACCACTTCGGGAGAACCGGCTGTTAACTTTCTGAGCAGTTTGGCAAAAGTGGTTGTTGGAAGAAATCATCAGGGCAGAGAACCGGTTGTTAAATTACTTGAATCCCACCATGGGCCACACCTTTGGTCACCACATTACAAAAAAGACGTTGAGACGTTGGAAAAAGTGCAGAGAAGAGCAACTAAGGTGATTAAAAGCCTGGAGACAAAAAACACATGAAGAGCGGTTGCAGGAACTGGGCATGGCCAGTCTAGAGAAAAGAAGGACTGGGGGTGACATGATAGCAGTCTCCCAGTATTTGAGGGGCTGCCACAAAGAAGAGGGGCTCAAATTATTTTTTTTTGCAGAGATGAGTAGATGGACACGACCATTGCCGCATTCTTGGAACTCCATAGGGACATCTGCTCCACAGCTTCCCTCCTGGGTCCTGGGAGAGCAGTCACGGTTTGGGGCAGGCGGCAATTCTGCCCCATATGAGGATCTACTGTATTTTTCAGAGTATAAGATGCACCTTCCCCCCCATAAAAGGGGGTGAAAAATTAGGTGTGTCTTATACACTGAATGTAGTCCCGCCCGCCCACTGGCCCCCACCCTTTGGTCTCTGCCTCCCAGCAATTTACCTCCTTGCAGCAAGCAGCAAGAAGAAATAGCCCATTTCAGCTTCAGCACAGCCTAATTAGCACAAGTTGATTGCCCCTTGGATCGGCCTCCTGACTCTCAGCTGTTTCTGATTGCCATTGCCTATTGCTGCACAGGCCTCTGCTGCTTGCTGCAAGGAGGTAAATTGCTGGGAGCAGATTTTTTTTTTCTCCTTGTGCTAATCAAGCTATGCTGAAAACAAAAATGAAAGTAAAGCAGTCTATTTGCCGTTTGCTGCAACAAGGCAAAATTGCTAGGAGGCAGAGGCAGATTTCTTTTTTTTTTTTGTTTTCCTCACCAAAAAAGGTAGCTGCGTCTTATTGTCTGGAGCGTCTTATACTCCGAAAAATACGGTATGTCAGGGGTGTCAAACTCAATTTCATTGAGGGCCGCATCAGGGCTGTGGTTGACCTCAGGGGGGGCCCAGGAAGACATGGCCAACTGAGTGGGCTTGATGCCACTCACTGGGTGTGGCCAGCTGGGTGGGCGTGGCCAGCTTGACACCACTCCCCAAACTGCTGGCATGTTTCCTCTTAATTTAATTTAATAATTAATTTAATAATTAATTTAATAATTAAATAATTAATTTAATAATTAATTTAATAATTAATTTAATAATTTAACAACCAGTTCTCTGCCCTAATGATCGGCTGGGGTGGGTGTGGCCATGGTGGTCACGGCAAGGGGGTATGACATGCAGCACTCGACCTCCTGCATCCCCCCGGGAGCAAATATGGGCCACAGGGGGCCGCCATGCCCCCCACAGTGCCCCGTTTTGGGCCCAGTAGGCCTCCCTGAAGCCTCCTGGGAACAAAAACAGGCCGTGTGGAAGGGGAAGGGTAGGGCCAGCCATCAATTTAACAACCGGTTCTCCAGAACCGGCCCGAACCAGCTGAATCCCCCCACTGGCTTCTACGAACTCTGAGAGGGGGAAAGGAGGGGGAAGTAGATAGACAATGTGGTTTGGAGCACAGCAGAGTGGAAATTTTCCTTTACCCGTGAAATATCTATTTGTTGTTTAAATCTGGTGAAGGGGGGAGGAGAGCCCCAAATCGAAGTCGATGGCAACTCTCTGTGCTTGATATTTTTGGAGGGGAGGGGGTGTATGATGAACATGGCTGGAGCTACACGACAGAGGCGGACGGGGCTTTATTTTGGAACTGCGATGTGCCTATTTTAGGATTTGCACCATCATTCTGTGTACTATTCCCCGCCTCAAACTGGCCTATCTGTTTCCAGGAATCATGATCAGAGACGTTCTGGGGAGTGCACGGAGGAGGCTTAGGGGATACGTGCCACCTTGGGGTGCAGGTTGCCCGCTCGGCAGTGAATGCATTTTAAGGAACCGGGGAGATTGCGCAAGCTTTCACCCCTCACTCCCCCTGCAAGTGCCAAGAGGTTCACACCATCGCTAATTTTAAAGTGCCTTAGCAGTGGAAGTGTTAGGTCTCCCAGGCAATACACAGCCACAGAACATGTGGTGCTAAGATGTTTCTGCTAATGGTGTTAAAATCTCACTCTTCACAAGCTGTGAACCATGGAAATCAGATTCTGCCGATTCTCTAGCAGGTGTCACTGTGGCTTGGCGAGTGTCCTCTTGGGGCAGAGGGAAAAAAAAAACCTTTCCAGTAAGAGCCTGCAGAAAGGTGGGAAACCGAGCCCAAAATACAAGTGTAAGGATTGTGCAGAACAGGCTGCTTTCCATTTAACATCCTGCAATTACGCAGTTTGAGGAATTGCAGACCCAGCACATCTGGGAAGGCCATTGTGGAGTTTCCAACCCAAAGCCCATGACCTGAGCTGGGGGGTCTGCAGGGTATGGTTAAAACAGTCAAGATCAGGGGTGTCAAACTCAAGGCCTTCGGGCTGGGTCCAGGTTGCGGGGTGCTTAGATCTGGCCCATGAGGCTGTTCTGGAAACAGCAAAGAACTGACCCGCGGTGCCTCGGCCAGCGAAAATGGAGCTTGGGGTGGGCCCTGGAAAATTATGGACCATGTCTATCCGGACTTCAACCTTCTGAGGTTGCAGTTTCAGAAGGTGCTGGAGGAAACTCTTTTTGCCAAGGGCCCACAAAGTACCGAGACAACACTTGGGCTGACTCCTCCCTCAATGACAGGCACATAAGAGGGAGAGGAAAAGAAGCACAATCAAGATTTGCAAGATTTTGTAACTGTTGGAAGGCATATCCATCTGGTTCAGTTCCGAGCCGGGAGAAAGACACTGAAAACATGGAGGCTGATTGGAAAGATGGTTTGATGATGAAGCAGAACCACCTGGGTTTGTGGTTGTGGTCAGTGGTGGGTTCCTCCCGGTTCGGCCCGGTTCGGCCGAACCGGTAGGGGTGACGATATGATGCCACCGAACCGGTTCTCTTTGTTCGGGAGCTGGGCCCTCACGCCCCCATCGCCCCCCCCCACATTATTCTTACCTTTTATTTGGCCCCACCCCCAATCTATTGCTGCCTCCCGAGTCCCAGCTGATCAGCTAGAAGGAAAAAAACTGTTTAAACTCTTGCCGCGGGGCTTCAAAGGGCCGCCCTACAGCTGATCAGTGTTAAAAGGCAGTGTGGTGGTAGACCGGTGCCTCCAAAAACGAATGAGTAGACCGGTGCCTCCAAAAACAAATGGGTAGATCGGTGCCTCCAAAAACGAATGAGTAGACCGGTGCCTCCAGAAACAAATGGGTAGACCGGTGCCTCCAAAAACAAATGAGTAGACCGGTGCCTCCAAAAACAAATGGGTAGATCGGTGCCTCCAAAAACAAATGAGTAGACCGGTGCCTCCAAAAACAAATGGGTAGATCGGTGCCTCCAAAAACGAATGAGTAGACCGGTGCCTCCAGAAACAAATGGGTAGACCGGTGCCTCCAAAAACAAATGAGTAGACCGGTGCCTCCAAAAACAAATGAGTAGACCGGTACAGCTCTGCAAGCAGTTAAAAGCCTGGTAGACCAGTACCTCTGCTAAATCCTAAAGAATTGTCACATGACCATCAAGCCACGCCCACAAAATAAGCCACGCCCACAGAACTGGTAGTAAAAAATTTTTAGAACCCACCCCTAGTTGTGGTGCAGTTGGCAAAATGGAGTTGAGAATGGGGGGTGGGGCTATATATCTTCTTTGGGCTTTGTATTTGAGCTTCCTGTTTCTGTGCAAGAACATGTAATCTGGTTAACCTCTGGTGTATTGTTTATCTGAGCTCCCAGGTGAAGTTTGGGCTGATCTGGGGGTGATGCAATGAAGGGGCTTCGGACTGCTCTGGTGGCCTCCTCAGTTTCTGCTTGGGGGCAGTGGGACTGGGGCTGGTTTCTGAATAGGCTGACCCAATCTTTCTTAATGGGCACAAAATATCTGCTGGGGGCTATTAAGAAAGACTGAGTCTGCTTCCTGCCTCTAAAAAAAAACATGTTTCTCCATTTCTCCAATATTCTGCCTCTTTTAAACATTCCTCAAAATATTTTATTCTTCTAAGAGGGGGATGGGGGGTGGCTTCCCACATCACAAAAGGTAGAAAAATGAAATGTAAGGTCCCAAAATATACTTGAGTCACCAGAATGCCAAAGACAGAGACTCAAGACGAGGCTTGCAAAAAAAAGCAGGTTTTATTTATGGCCAAAAACAAAATATTGGGTGGGACTATATCCAGAACATACAGATACAATGCATATGAGGAGATAGCCACACCTTGGGGAAGGTATGGTGTCCTTTTATACCCTCAGAGACATCAGCTTAGTACCCAATTCTGGCCTCCTAGTTTAGGTTTGAGTATTCGTTGTTGCCCTGCAAAGGAATAGAAGCCTCCCAATTAGCGTTATCTTTTCCTTGAGCATTCCTTTGTTCTCCCAATTGCTCATTTGGCCCCTGGTTCTGCAAGGAAGGAGCTTATACAGATCAAAGGTGTAAGTTAGAGCTGAAGTGTAAATTATCCCTCGGATGATGTCTGCAGTTCCAACTGAGATACGTACCATGCTCTTAGATGGCACAAGAAAAACAGGAAGAAGATTGATATGGGTTCAGATCAAATGGCAGGAACATATGTTTGACAAATACCAGATACATTACAGAGGCCTAATAACAGAATATGTTTGTTACAGGAGATACAAATATAAAGGCATAATATATGTGATACAAATACAAACGCATATATGTATTACAGGAACCTAATGGTTACAAAATCTAGTATACCAGTATATCATATTCTAATATTATTTATTATTTATTATTATTTTTTATTTTTTTATTAATTTGATTTATATGCCGCCTTTCTCCAGAGACTCAGGGCGGCTTACACTGCGTTAAGCAATAGCCTTTATACTTTTGTATATTTATACAAAGTCAGCTTATTGCCCCCACAAACTGGGTCCTCAATTTACCTACCTTAGAAAGGATGGAAGGCTGAGTCAACTTTGAGCCTGGTGAGATTTGATCTTACTTTAATTGCAGACAGCTGGTGTTAAATTACAGTGCTTCTGTCTGTTGAGCTAAACCAGGCTCCTATTATATTATATCCTTATTATTGTTTCCCTTCAATATGGTACAAGTTTCAGATGGGGAGATCTGGCTTGGAAGCAGGTTATTTGAAAGGGATCTTTGTTTGTTGTCCAGCTTCTAGTTAAACTTGAGTCAACGATATGATGCAGCTACTAAGAAGGCAAATGCTATCTTAGAGTGCATTAACAGGACTGCAGGGTCCAAATTATGGAAGGGTAATTGTTCCCACTCTGTTCTAACCCTGGTCAGACCCCTTTTGGACTCCAGTTCTGGGCACTACAGTCAGGGGTGGGCTGTTGGGAGTTTGCAGGTGTTCAGGAGAACCTCTAGATAAGATTCTGTGCAGTTCGGAGAACCCACAAATCCCACTCCTGGCTGGCCCTGCCCATCCCACCCTGCCCCTCCTAGGAGTCCCCACACAGCCCGTTTTGGATGCAGGTAAGTTCAGGGCACGCATGGAGGCTCAGGGAGGGTGAAAAACGGGCCTACCGGAAGTTTAGGAAGGCTGGAAATGGGGCCGTTTCTGGCCTCCAGATGGCCTCCGGAGCCTGGGGAGGCCGTTTTCATCCTCCCAGAGGCTAGAAAAAAAAACCCAGAGCCCTGGGAGGGCAAAAATCCACCCCCCCCCCCCGCCATGGTGCAGGAGGCTGTCTAGGCCATGCCCACCATGCCCACCCAGCAACTGGCCAGAGAACCCCTTGCTAAAATTTTTGAAGCCCACCTCTGACTACAGTTCAAAAGGGATAGTTACGAATTAGAGCATGTTCAGAGAGGTTACAAAGATGGCGTACAAACCAAGCCTTATCTAGAAAGATTAAGGGGTCTGGGTATATTTTGTCCTGGAGAAGATTTGATTGAGGGGAGGTATTGTTATGGAATGATGAGACTAAACAACATTCCTGGTCAGCCAGAGACAGTTTATTGCGCAGTTTCAGAATCAGATTTGTATCTGCAATTCTGAACCAAGAAGAGCTCTGATACATATTCAAGACAAAGGATTTTGTGAGTACAGCAGTTTTCCATATATGGTTAACATACATTTGTTACATGATAATTGATGCTTTTTAAATTACTAAATTCCTACATTATTTTCTAGTTCATAAGATTATCTTAACTAAACAATCTTCCTCAGTTCTGTGATCGCTGAGGCGTAGATTCATGGCTGCTTTGGATAATAAGTAACTTTTGTTTCATATGGATGTCCTTGCATTTTGACAACTAGGCCCCTCAGAAGATATATTACCAAGAATGGAATTTAGCTGACTTAGTGTAATCTCTAAACAAGCACATTTCTTTCTTATAATAATGTGAATAAAGAGGGTCCTTCGGTGTTCATATAGCTGACCTGTACTATTCCTACATCATTCACATTAGTATGATAGCAATTTTCAAATATCCAGGGTGTTGTCTTTGTCACACAGGAGAGAATGCGGCCTTATTCCCTTGTCCCGCAGGGTAGGAATAAAATCAATAGGTTAAAATTACAAGTAAGGAGGTTAGACGTCAGAACGAAGATCCCGACTATACAAGCTGTCAGCCAGTTGAATGGGATGCCGCATGAAATAGCGAGCTCTGCTTTCCTTAAAAAATTTCAAATAGAAGCTAGATGGTCATTGTCAGAACTGTTTTAGTCAAGATAGCACTATGCAGGGGCCCTGGAATAGACGGCTTTAGATATTGGAACACTGCTATCATGTCATCCCTAGTCCTTTTTAATGAAAAGAAGGACTAGGAGTGACATGGTAATAGTGTTCTAATATTTGAAGGTCAATCTATTCTCCAAAGCACCTTGTTCTTGCAGGACAAGAAGCAACGGATGGAAACTCATCAAGGAGAGAAGCAACTTAGAACTAAGGAGAAATTTCCTGACAGTGAGAACAATTAATCAGTGGAACAACTGGCCTCCAGATTCCAGAAGTTGTGAATGCTCCAACACTGGAAGTTTTTAAGAAGAGACTGGACAGCCATTTTTCCTTAATGGTATAGGGATTCCTGCCTGAGTAGGGGGTTGGACTAGAAGACCTCCAAGGTCCCTTCCAATTCTGTGATTCTGTGCCTTTCAACTCTGGTTTAATTCCATTGACTGACCCCATAAAGACAGGTTTCTGAATGGAATAGTTTTCCATTTTAATACACCAAAGAAAATCAGGCCTCCCTAATTCACTGTTTTTTAAGCACTAGAAATAATGCGTATGTTCAAACATTATACTACCATAGTGGTCCTTGACTTATGACCACAGTTGGCACCAGAATTTCCATTGCTAAGTAAGTAAAGGTAAAGGTTCCCCTCGCACATATGTGCTAGCTAGAGTTCCCAGCTCTAGGGGGCAGTGCTCATCTCCGTTTCAAAGCCGAAGAGCCAGCACTGTCCGAAGACGTCCCCATGGTCATGTGGCCGGCATGACTCAACGCCAAAGGCGCACAGAACGCTGTTACCTTCCCACCAAAGGTGGCCCCTATTTTTCTACTTGCATTTTTTACGTGCTTTCGAACTGCTAGGTTGGCAGAAGCTGGGACAAGGAACGGGAGCTCACCCCGTTACTCGGCACTAGGGATTCGAACTGCTGAACTGCCAACCTTTCAATCGACAAGCTCAGCATCTTAGCCACGGAGCCACCACGTCCCCTTACTTATTACGTACTGATTGCTAAGTAAGGTAGATGTTAAATGAATCACACTTGATTTTTTTTGAGTCCACGGTTGTTAAGCAACTTATTACAGTTGTTAAGTGAATCATACGGTCACTAAACAAATCTAGCTTCTCCCCATTGACTCCACTGGTTGCAAATGGCAATCACACGACCCCAGGATTCTGCAATCATCGTAAATATATGCCGGTTCTCAAGAAAACAAATTTCCATCACACGGCTGTGGTCTGCTGTGACGGTTTTAAGTGGGAGGACTCTCTGGGCTCTCTCTGACTTTGCAAGTTGGCTCAAGGAACCTTATCACCTCATTAACCTCTTGGTAGTGGAAGGAGGAATTTTAACCTTCTTGTGCAAAATCTCATTTTCTAAGTTGGAAGAGGCCACTTGCTACACTGATGCAACACAACTGAGGCTCTTTGTTGTGCAATTTGGAGGCTGTTGTGCCTGCCTGGCATTTCTGCCTGAAAAGAGGTGCAGGGGGAATGCTTCAAATGTTTATGGCAATAAAACCCTTGCAGCTATCTTATTAAGACTTGGCAGGGCTAACGTTCTCTAAAGAGTTTATCATCCCTCTTATTTTCATCCCATTCTACTGCCCCCAAACGAAGCAGCTGCAGCAGGCATTTTGATGTGTTCCCATTATAGTCAATAGGCAAATTGGGTTTCTCCACCCACCCCTAAATGAAATCTCCAAGAAGGTCAAATCAAATTGCTTTCCCCTTGATTTTTCAAACAGCACGTTAAATCATGTCCTTTTCAGATCTTGAACTCAGACCAGGGTTGATTCTTACAGGCCTGTCTTCTTCATAAACCCCATGCCTCTAAAAGCCACAAAAATGGCGATTTTTGAGTTTTGAGAGCTTCAATGAGCTTATTCCCCTTCCTTTCACAGCAAGATAGGAAGGCTACCAGGGGTGGGCTGCTACGGGTTTGCCTGGGTTCATGAGAACCCATAGCTAATGTTATGGCTGGTTCGGAGAACCTGCAAATCCCACCCATGGCTGACTCTGCCCACCCTGCCCTGTCCATCCCATCCCACCCTGCCCTTCTCAGGAGTCTCCACACGGTCCATTTTGCATTTTTTGGGCTGAAGAGGTTGTAGAAAAAACGCTTTTAAAAGTAAAAAAAAGCCTCTGATGATTGTGCAGCTCAGCTGGGTATGGGGGGGGCAGGGATTTTTGCTATTGGTTCTCCGAGCCACCCACCTCCATCGCTACCGGATCGGGCGATCCGGTCCAAACCAGGAGCATTTCACCCCTGGGACAAAGCCATTAAGACACAATGGGAATTGCCCAACACTCTTTCAGAGCAGTCCAAACTTCAACCAAACATAGCTCAGACAAACACCTAGGATTGGCATTTCCTCTTTTGCCTATAGAGCCAGCTATGACCCCTACATGACCCCATTGGAATCTGACAACAGCCAATAGAATACATGTTCTTGCACAGGAACAGGAAGTTCAAGTGCAAACCCCAGAAGAAGGTATAAATACCCTCACTTTCCACTCCATGTGGTCAGCTGCTCAGGATCTCAGCTGCCCATGTGGTTCTGCTTCATCATTAAACCAACTTTCCAATCAGCCTCCATGTTTCCAGTGTCTTTCTCCCAGCTTGGAACTGAACCAGGTGTATATTTCTTCCCACAAGAGCATGACAAACCTCCTATGACATGTGACCTTCTGCTGGAGAAGTTCCAGGGGATCCTGCACTCAGCAAGGGTTAGACTAGATGGCCTTTAAGATCAGCCCTGACTCCGTGATTCCATGTTTTGTTGGGCAAAAACAGCAAGCAGGCCCTTTCCAGGAGAGGTCAAAAGCAACAAGATGGCAGCTGCCATTTGATCTAAGTGCTGTCCTGTTTTATTCATGGCAAAGGATCTGACAAAAGGAGATTTTTCTTTTGTCATGTAATTGTGCCCGTATCTTGACTTTTCTACCATGTTCACCCTGTGGATGCCAATTGTTGGAAGAAAAATCCAGTCCGGTTCCAAGCCGGGAGAAAGACGCTGGAAATAAAATGGAGGCTGATTGGAAAGAAGGACTCTTGTTTATTGATGAGCAGAACCAACCACAGCATGTAGTTCTGGGACAGCTGACGAATTGGTTGGATGAGTGGATGGATCTTCATAGGTTTATAGGATCTTTATACAGGAACTTATAAAGTTTGAAGTTCGTACTGTTCTTGGGATTGTGCAATGAAGGGCGTCTTTTGTGTCTTTTGCTATTTCAGTGGTGGTGGGTTAATCCTATTATGTCCTAAAAGGTCATGCCCTGTCCTTAGAATTTGGGTGGGGGGGTTGCAAATTCTTAATCCCATCCACTGGAGCTGAAGGTGTTTTGTTTCTGAATAGATTGGCCCAGTCTTCCTTAATGGGCACATTAAGATCTTTAAAGACTTCAGGCATCTGCTGGTGGCTGTTTTACTATGCAGGAAACTGGGGCTGCTTTCTGCCTTTAAGAGCATGTTTCTCCTTTGGGGAAATATAATATTCTGCCTCTTTCAATATTCTCCAAAATATTTCCTTCTCTCTTCTCAATCCCTTCGCCCCAGTAATGGTGAGCAGAGCTTGCAAGCATTTTCGATTGTCTTTCAAATAAAAAACCAAAGCCCATAAAAACACCATTCACATTTACAAATAAGCCCAACTTATTTATGTAACTATTTACTGTTACAGACTCTAAATTTCACCTACAAGAAATAGATGAGATTTACAGGCTCATGAAGTAGCTGGAACCCAACCCATCATTTCAGCAGCCAGGCGATAATTCTCCGGCAGGGGTGGAATCCTTGTGTTTGCAATTAATGTTACAGACCTGGACGAGGGGGTAAACCTTGCCTTGCCAGTTGCTTTGAGTCATGAAGGCCAATTGGTTCTCCTCAGCAAGACCAGAAATGGAACGGACTGGAGTGGAGTGGAGTGTGGAGTGTGGAGTGCGTTGCCGTGCGGTGTGGCGTGGAATGGAATAGAATAGAATAGAATAGAATAGAATAGAATAGAATAGAATAGAATAGAATAGAATAGAATAGAATATACACTGGAATTTTATAAATTCTAAAAAATAAAACCTGAAACAGCAAAAAAAAAGAAAAGAAAAAAAGAATAGAATAGAATAGAATAGAATAGAATAGAACAGAACAGAACAGAACAGAACAGAACAGAACAGAACAGAACAGAATAGAATAGAATAGAATAGAATAGAATAGAATAGAATAGAATAAATATCGGAGGGAGTGGAGAGTGGAGTGGAGTGGAGTGGAGTGGAGTAGAATAGAGTAGAATAGAATAGAATAGAATAGAATAGAATAGAATAGAATAGAATAGAATAGAATAGAATAGAATAGAATAGAATAGATATCGGAGGGAGTGGAGAGTGGAGTGGAGTGGAGTGGAGTGGAGTAGATTAGAGTAGAATAGAATAGAATAGAATAGAATAGAATAGAATAGAATAGAATAGAATAGAATAGAATAGAATAGAATAAATATCGGAGGGAGTGGAGAGTGGAGTGGAGTGGAGTGGAGTGGAGTAGAGTAGAGTAGAGTAGAGTAGAATAGAATAGAATAGAATAGAATAGAATAGAATAGAATAGAATAGAATAGAATAGAATAGAATAGAATAGATATCGGAGGGAGTGGAGAGTGGAGTGGAGTGGAGTGGAGTGGAGTGGAGTGGAGTGGAGTAGATTAGAGTAGATTAGAGTAGAGTAGAGTAGAGTAGAGTAGAATAGAATAGAATAGAATAGAATAGAATAGAATAGAATAGAATAGAATAGAATAGAATAGAATAGAATAGAATAGAATATGGATGACACTGGAATTTTATAAATTCTAAAAAAATAAAACCTGAAACAGCAAAAAAGAAAAAAGAAAGAACAGAGTAGAACAGAACAGAATAGAATCTGGAAGGGACCTTGGAGGTCTTCTAGTCCAGCCCCCTGCTCAAGCAGGAGAACCTATACAATCTCAGACAAGTTAACTGTCCAGTCTCTTCTTAAAAACCTCCAGTGATGGAGCGTCCACGATTTCTGGAGGCAATCTGTTCCACTGGTTAATTGTCCTCACTGTTAGGAAGTTTCTTCTTAGTTCCAGGTTGTTTCTCTCTTTGATCAGTTTCCAACCATTGTTTCTTGTCCTGCCTTCAGGTGCTTTGGAGGATAATTTGACCCCCTCTTCTGTGTGGGAGCCCTTCAATAACTGGAATACTGCTATCATATCATGTCACTCCTAATTCTTCTTTTGTTTAGGCTAGCCAAACCCAAAAATCCTGCAGCTGTTCTTCATGTGTTTTAGTCTCCAGGCCTTTGATCATCTTAGTTGCTCTTCTCTGAACTTTTTCCAAAGTCTCAACATCTGTTTTTATAGTAGGGTGACCAAAACTTGGGTCCAGTTGCAGCAGCTGCAAGGACCTGCTGGCTCCATCTTCTATTGATAGAAGCTGGAAATGTCTGATAGGCAGGTTTAGACCCCCAAGGACTCCAACAATACAACAATCACACACCTCTGGGAAGCCTTTTGGGCCAATAAGGCAATAAGGCGGGAGAGGCAGTTTAAAGAACGAAAGGGCTTTTTTCCCTCCTAAGAAAAGCAGAGAGGTGGAAATGCCTCTAACGAGCTGACAGTGGCTCAGTCATAACCAGCCTAAGTGAAAATTTATCGCTTCATTCAGAACTCACTTAATTGACGGGGAGGTTGGGCATGTGTTTGTTTACCGAGCAAATTGGACTGATAGCATCAAGCAGGCCTGGCTAATTGCCCAGCGGAATGAAAGGCTTGTCTGACAAGGCTTTTCATTAACCCACCGGCTACAGATGGGTGCCCTGTGAATGACTGGTCACCCAGGGAGCTCTCCTCAAACCCAAAGCTGCGGAGAAAATGCCCGGCTTTCCTTTCCAGCGAGGGCTGGATCGAATCTCAGTCATCCGTGAAGGAAGCCTCTGCCCCCTTGGGGTTCATCCAAAAGGAGGCCCTGGCCCCGTTTATGGTGGATGCGTGACAAAGCAAAGAAATAGTGGAGTAGGAGCCGTATCTTAATACAGAACATTCTTAAAAGCGGATTTAAAAAGAAAACCAGAGGGTTTTCTTTTGGGTTTCATGGGACCTGGAAAAAAATTCAGAAAGCATTAAGAGTTGTTAACCTAATCTTGCGTAGTTTCTTCTCCGGTAATATTGAACTGCAAACTAGGGCATACAAAACTTTTGCCAGACCAATTCTTGAATACAGCTCATCTGTCTGGAACATATTGGACATTAATACAATCGAACGAGTCCAGAGATATTTCATGAGAAGAGTCCTCCGCTCCTCTCCTCGCAACAAAATACCTTATGCACCAGACTCGAAATTTTGGGTTTAGACAACTTAGAACTTCGGTCTGACCTAAGCATAGTACATAAAATCATCTCCTACAATGTCCTACCTGTCAATGACTACTTCAGCTTCAACCACAACAATACACGAGCATACAAACTCATGGTAAACCGATCCAAATTAGACTGCAGAAAATGTGACTTCAATAACAGAGTGGTCAATGCCTGGAATGCACTACCTGACTCTGTAGTCTCTTTCCCAACCCCCAAAACTTTAACCTTAGACTGTCTACTGTAGACCTCACCCCATTCCTAAGAGGTGTGTAAGGGGCGTGCATAAGCGCAGTGTGCCTACCATCCCTGTCCTAATGTTTTCTTTTATTCGTATCCTTTTTGTGTATTTATAATTATGTTTACACTTGTATCTGTCATAAAATACATGCTTGAGGAAATAAATAAATAAAATAAAATAAAACGTTGATGTTATATAAGTTACCTTGATGTTATATATGTTACCTTGTTACTTCTCGGCTGGACTACTGTAATGCTCTCTACATGGGGCTCCCCTTGAGGCTCCAACTGGTCCAGAATGCGGCCGCGCGGGTAATTATGGGTGCAACTCATTGCGCCCATGTAACACCTCTCCTGCGCGAGCTGCACTGGCTCCCAGTGGTCTTCTGGATGCGATTCAAGGTGTTGGTTACCACCTTTAAAGCGCTCCATGGCTCAGGACCTGGGTACTTATGAGACCGCCTTCTGCCACCGATAGCCTCCCACCGTCCAGTTCACTCCCACAGAGAGGGACTCCTCAGGGTGCCGTCGGCCAAACTATGTCAGCTGGCGACACCCAGGGGGAGAGCCTTCTCTGTGGGAGCCCCTGCCCTTTGGAACGAACTGCCCCCGGACATACGCAAGATCTCTGACCTCCGAGTTTTCCGCTGTGCTCTTAAGACCCTGCTCTTCCGACAGGCAGGGCTAGCTTCATAATTGAGTTTTAAATTTGGAGTTCTTAAATTTTTTGGGTTTTTTAGCTAATGTTGGCCTTAAATGTAATACTTTTAAGAATTTTTAAATTTAAATTGTGATATTTGTATTGTGTTTTACCTGGCTGTATACTACCCTGAGTCCCTCGGGAGAGGGGCAGTACAGAAGTAAAATTATCCTTATCCTTATGTTGATTTATCCACAGAAATGGAAGGTTACCTCGAGCCCCACAATGGATGAATGGCTGGAAAAATGGATGGCATTAGCCAGAAGTGGGATTCACTTACCTTCCCTACCGGTTTGCTAAAACGAGCGTGCCTTCTGCGCATGTGCAGTAGTGGCGCATTATGTCCAAGCGGGTGGGTGGAGCCTCCCACAGTGACTGTTATCGGTTCATGCGATCCAAGATAACCGGCTGAATCCCACCACTGGAGTTAGCAGAAATGGCTAAATTGACTGTTTTGATCAAAGGAAAAAAATACAAATATTTTTATTTCTACTTGGAAACCGCTTCTGGAGTTTGTGCTTGAGGTGGAAAAAAAACACTTTCATTTTGGGTTTTACTGATTAGATAGATTTGTTGTTATAGAAGTGGCTAGTTTATACTTTTTTATATGTTTTTAATTTTTAAATATCTTTTAGTATTTTATACATTCAATTTTAAATTGGTTTTAAAAGTTTGGGGTTTTAAATTTGTCGGGGCCAAAATTATTTAATTTGATTTTATTCTACTTTTAAATTTTGTATGTATGTGTTTTATTGTTTGGCTGTGCACCGCCCTGAGTCCTTCGGGAGTAGGGCGGTATAGAAATCAAATAAAATAAATAAATAAATAAAAATAAATACTATTATGTAAAAGTAAAAAATTGGGGTCGGATGTTAATGCCTTATTCTATTGCACCAAAGGGAGTTGGAAGTCAATGCCTTTTCCTTCCCCTATTTTCCCTACTATTTACTTTTGTATTTTCTTTGTATGCTATATTATAAACTAATAAAAACTATTTGTTTTTTTTAAAAAAAGAAGGCCCTGGATCCAGACCCTATTTATTCAGGATGACGTGATGTATTTTACACTGCCTGGAAGCCAAGGGCTGCCTCTGGAGGGGTTTTTAGCTTCATCTAAAGGTACAGTTTCTAGTTTAGTTTCTAGTTTATTTGATTTGTATACCGCCCTACTCCCGAAGGACTCAGCCAAACAATAAAATACATAAATACAAAAAATTTAAAAACCAGATAAAATCAAATTAAATCATTTTGGCCCGGACAGATTAAAACACCCCAATAATTTAAAAACAGATTAAAATTTACATATTAAAAGAGGGAGGAGATTAGGCCAAGCCCGCTTGATGGAATAAAAAGGTCTTCACAGCGCGGCGGAAGGTGCGCAGATCCGGGATCCTCCGTATCTCTGGGGGAAGCTCGTTCCAGACAGTAGGTGCCCCCACAGAGAAGGCTCTCCCCCTAGGGGCCACCAGTCGACATTGTTTGGCCAACGGCACCCGGAGGAGCCCCTCTCTATGAGAGCGTACCGGCCGGTGGGAGGCCGTTTGCGGCAGCAGGCGGTCCCGTAGATCAGTGGTCCCCAACCTTTTTATCGCCGCGGACCAATCAGCCTTTGATAATTTTACCGTGGCCCGCTGAGCGCGCGCAGGGGTGGGGGCTTTGGGCCACACGTGCGTACCTGCGCGGGGCTCTCTTCCCTGGAGCCTTTGCGCACGGCCCAGGAGCTTTTGCGCATGGCCCAGGAGCTTTTGCGCACGGCCCAGGAGCTTTTGCGCACGGCCCAGGAGCCTTTGCGCTGCAGCGTTCATGTCCCCCGGCCGCTGCGCGGCCCGGTGCCAGGTACTCCACAGCCCGGCACCGGTCCGCGGACCGGGGGTTGGGGACCACTGCCGTAGATAACCAGGTCCTAAGCCATGGAGCGCTTTAAAGGTGGTAACCAAAACCTTGAAGCGCACCCAGAAGACCACTGGGAGCCAGTGCAGCTCGTGCAGGAGAGGTGTCAAATGGGAGCGCCATGACGCTCCCATTACCACCCCCGCGGCCGCACTCTGCGCCAGTTGGAGCCTCCGGGTGCTCCTCAAGGGGAGCCCCATGTAGAGAGCGTTGCAATAGTCCAGGCGGGAGGTGACAAGGGCATGAGTGACCGTGCGTAACGAGTCCCAATCCAGAAAGGGACGCAACTGGCGAATCAGGCGAACCTGATGAAAAATCCTCCCGGTCACGGCCGTCAAGTGCTCTTCTAAAGACAGCCGTACAGTAAAGGTAAAGGTAAAGGTAAAGGTAAAGATTCCCCTTGCACATATGTGCTAGTCGTTCCTGACTCTAGGGGGCAGTGCTCATCTCCGTTTCAAAGCCGATGAGCCAGCGCTGTCCAAAGACGTCTCTGTGGTCATGTGGTTGGCATGACTCAATGCCAAAGACGCACGGAACGCTGTTTCTTTCCCACCAAAGATGGTCCCCATTTTTCTACTTGCATTTTTTATCTGCTTTCGAACTGCTAGGTTGGCAGAAGCTACTGTAGGACAAGGAACAGGAGCTCACCCCGTTACACAGCACTAGGGATTCGAACCACTGAACTGCCGATCTTTCGATCGACAAGCTCAGCGTCTTTAGCCACTGAGCACCGCGTCCCTTAAAGGTACAGTATCCTGTTCTATTTTGTTGCTGGGGCTTATATGTCCGAATCCTGGGATTTGGAGGTCACACAAGTGATTCTTTTGAATGCTTTCTGATCTTTATTTTATTTATTTATGTATTTATTTGTATCCTGCCTTGATTATTTTTACAAATAACTCAAGGCTGCAAACATACCCAACACAACTTCCTTTCAAAGAAGTTTTCAAAGGCTTTCAAAAAGAGACTGGACAACCATTTGTCTGAAATGGGTCTCCTGTTCCAGTAGAGGTTTAGACTAGAACACCTCCAAAGTCCCCTCCAACTCTTATTATTCTATGTTCTATGGTTAAGGGGCTGGAGGCTAAAACATATGAAGAACGGTTGTAGAAATTGGGTATGGCCAGTCTACAGAAAAGAAGGACTAGGGTTGACATGATAGCAGTAGTATTCCAGTATTGGAGGGTCTGCCACAAAGAAGAAGGGTTCAACTTATTTTCCAAAGCACCAGAAGGCAAGATGAGAAACAATGGATGGAAACTAATCAAGGAGAGAAGCAACCTGGAATTAAGGAGAAACTTCCTAACAGTGAGGACAATTAAGCAGAAGTCGTGGTTGCTCCATCATTGGAGGTTTTCAACTAGAGACTGGATAGCCTCTTGTCTGAAATGGTGTTTGAGCAGGGGGCTGGACTAGAAGACCTCCAAGGTCCCTTCCAGCTCTATTGTGTTCTGTTCCATTATCTCTGAGGCCAGCAATGCAAATCCTCACAGCATCCGAAGAGAAAAATCATCAAATGCAAAAAGGGCTCAGCTGAGTCAAGGCAGAGCTGACACTGGTAGCCAAGGAAGGTTAACTAACTGTCAGAAGACAAATCAATGGACTGGCGTCAGGATGGCAGACCTGACCTAGCAGAACTCTGTGTTTGCGTCTCTGGAGAGTCTCTGTCATCCAGTCATGGTTGTCCCAAAGGTGCCTTTTTTCCAAGAGGCAACTGGTCTTGTTTTTTCTTTGAAGACATTTCGCTTCTCATCCAAGAAGCTTCTTCAGCTCTGACAGGATGGTGGGGAATGGAAGGATTTATATTCCTTGTAGACAGCTGGTCATTTGCATCCTTTTAGAGGGTCATTGAGGCCACTTGGAGGTTGATCTGTGTCCTCAGGGTCACCTGAGTGGTGCAAATGGTTCCTGTAGCCTGCAATTTTTTTCCTCTGGAAATTCCTACTCCCTCACCATTCCAAGGGTCTTCATCCCAAATTGTATAGTTAAGCAGAAGCTTCTTGGATGAGAAGCAAAGTGTCTTCAAAAGAAAAAAAACCCAAGAAAGTCCAGTTGCCTCCTGAAAAAGCACCTTTGGAACAACCACGACCTGGAGGACTGAGAATCTCTACAGATCCAAGAAACCTCTTCAGCTCTGAAGGAGAGCTGAAGAAGCTTCTTGGATGAGAAGTGAAATGTCTTCAAGGAAAAAACAAGAAAGTCCAGTTGCCTCTTGAAAAAAGCACCTCTGGGTCTCTGTCTCGCTGTCTCTGTCTCGTTGTCTCTCTCTGTCTCTCAGTGTGTCTCTCTCTCTGTATCTCTGTGTGTCTCTCTCTCTGTCTGTCTCTCTGTCTCTGTGTGTGTCTCTCTCTCTATGTCTCTCTCTGTATCTCTGTGTCTCTGTGTCTCTGTCTGTCTCTCTGTCTCTGTCTGTCTCTGTATCTCTGTGTCTCTTTCTCTCTGTCTGTCTTTCTGTCTCTCTGTCTCTGTCTCTCTCTGTGTGTCTCTCTCTATATATATCTATGTGTGTCTCTCTCTGTATCTCTGTGTCTCTGTGTCTCTGTCTGTCTCTCTGTCTCTGTCTGTCTCTGTATCTCTGTGTCTCTTTCTCTCTGTCTGTCTCTCTGTCTCTCTGTCTCTGTCTCTCTCTGTGTGTCTCTCTCTCTATATATCTATGTGTGTCTCTCTCTGTATCTCTGTGTCTCTGTTTCTCTGTCTGTCTCTCTGTCTCTGTCTCTCTGTGTGTCTCTGTGTGTCTCTGTGTGTCTCTCTCGTCTGTCTCTCTGTCTCTGTCTCTGTCTCTGTCTCTGTCTCTGTCTCTGTCTCTGTCTCTGTCTCTGTCTCTCTCTCTCTCTCTCTCTCTCTCTCTCTGTTGGTATTTAGAAAGAGAGCCAGGTTCTATAAGCTGTTGGAACATCACTGGTCCCAGGGGGCCTTGGTCACTGCCCATTAATCAAGCTCCTGACTACAGCACTTTCCTGGCTGATGTCCTCAATCTCGTTCTCTCTCCTTGGAAAGTGCCCTCCCAGGGAACCTGCTTCTGCATGTACGAAACTGGAACTAAAAAGCACAACTCCGAGATAAGCCTGGTGGATTTACTTGCTGACCTTGAAGTGGAAAAGAGCTGCTTTTCCTGAAGCCAAAGCTGAATGTACAGCAAAAGCCCCTTTTTCTCTCTCCCAGAACTACCAAAAAAGGGAGCATCACCATCCTGTCCCTAGGATCCTGGGGAGCTTGTTTTAGGATAAGGCTGCACAATTTTTGGGGGGGTGATGCTTGGTGAAGAGAAGTGTGCAGGAGCCGTGCTCTAAAGACAGTCAATATCAGCTGGGCGAGGGCAAAACTTCATTTTATTTCGTTTCGTTTCAATCTAATTCAATAGAATTCCATTAATATGATAGCCCCGTCTACATTTTTCACACTTTCTAGGCTGTGCAAAGCTTGGCTGATATAATTCAAAAGCAATTTGCCTGAATCACCAAAATTGATTCAGTACATGGAAGGGAAGTCAGTGATTTAAGTAGTTTTGGGCACTTTCAGGCAGATCCGGAGAGGATGGTTAAAAAAAGCAAAGATGGTGGATGTAAATGAACCCTCCCGCCCTCCGGTTTTCCTGTGTGTTGCGTTATCTACACACACACACACTTTTACTCTACCCAAAGGACTCTTTGAACTGAGTCATAAATTTGAATGAGACTGTGCTTGATTTTTATACTTTATTTATTTGCCTGGATATAAGATTAAGCCTCTAAGATCAGATGGCACATAATCAATCAATCAATCAATCAATCAATCAATCAATCAATCAAGATTAGCTCCCATCCACTCCCCTCAAAACTTTTAAAATAGGAGGATTGCCTTAGATTCATGAGTGGCCCAGGATCATCCTGTGAGCTTCCATGGCTGGTAGCAGTCTACAAGCTGGTTCCAGAACCTTCGTCACTCCCCCACTCTTCCTCTTGGGCTAAGAAGGGGTGAACTGGCCCAGAATCCCCTGGGAAGGATCAGAATCTGGTGCCAGGTCATACCCTTAACCCTACACTGCACTCCACAATCTTGCAAATGTTCTCCACAATGAAAAGCTTGGAGAAAGAGGTGCGTTTACACATTTATTTGCCTTTTACCCAGGAGCTGAAGATGGCATGCACAGCACTTCTGCCTCCTGCTTTCTTTCACAATAGCCCTATGAGGTAGGTTGGGCTGAGAAAGAGTGACCATCTGAAAGTTCCTCTAAGAGCTTCTATGATTGAAGGGTGGACAAGGACTCTGGGTCTCCTGGTAGCAATAGCCCTTAGACTTATATGCCACTTCACAATGCTTTACAGCCCTGTCTAAGCAGTTTAAAGAGTCAGCTTCTTGCCCCCAACAATCTGGGTCCTCATTTTACCCACCTTAGAAGGATGGAAGGCTGAGTCAACCTTGAGCCCTGTCAGGATCAAACTGCTGGCAGTGGCCAGAGTTATGGAAGGAAGGAAGGAAGGAAGGAAGGAAGGAAGGAAGGAAGGAAGGAAGGAAGGAAGGGCAATAGCCCTTAGACTTGTATACCACTTCACGGTGCTTTCCAGCCCTCTCTAAGCAGTTTACAGAGTCAGCCTCTTGCCCCCAACAATCTCATTTTACCGACCTCGGAAGGATGGAAGGCTGAGTCAACCTTGAGCTAGTCAGGATCAAACTGCTGGCAGTAGGCAGAGTCAGCTTGCAATGCTGCCTTCTAACCACTGTGCCACCATAGCAATCTGACAGCACAATGATACACCAGCTCCCTACTTTCCTCCATTTTCCTAAGTACCAGGAGAGTTAGGGCCAGAGACATCTCTTTGGGGATGGTCCTCCTTAACCAGGGGCTTAGCATCAGAAGGCCTTCTCCAGGGGTGAGTTTCACTTACCTTTACTACCGGTTTGCAAATTTATGTTGCTAAGTGAGACCTTTGTTAAGTGAATTTGGCCCCATTTTTTAGGACCTTTCTTGCCACCGTTGTTAAGTGAGTCATTGCCGTTGTTAACTTAGTAACCCAGTTGTTAAGTGAATCTGGCTTCCCCATTGACGTTGCTGGTCAGAAGGTTGCAAAAGGGGATCACGTGACACCCCCCACCCCCCCCAGGAACACGACGACTGTCATAAATATGAACCAATTGCCAAGCATTCAAATTTTGATTCTTGTGAACATGGGGATGCTGCAATGGTCGTAAGTGTGAAAAACAGTCGTAAGTCACTTTTTCCAAGGCCGTTGTAACTTTGAATGGTCACTAAACAAATTGTTGTAAGTGAAGGACTACCTCTATTAGCACCTTTACGCTATAGAGCAGCATTCTCAACCTCAGCAACATCAAAGTCAAAAGTCAGATTCAGAGAGTTGGGAGGGACCTTGTAGGTCATCTAGTCCAACCCCCCCCACCCCACCCAAGCAGGAGATCCTATACCAGTGATGGCTAACCTTTTTGCCATCGTGTGCCAAAAGTGGGGGGAGCGTGGGGGCAGTCGCACATGCATGTGCCCACACCCATAATTCATTACAGCCCCATCCGCACATTCGCATGCAACCCCCCATGCTCCCCCTGCGTTTGGCACATGATGGCATGGTGGGCCTGGTTTGCTGTCCCCAGGCTCCAGAGCCTTTCTAGGAGCCTGAGGAGGGCGAAAATGGCCTTCCCCACCGCCCCAAAGGCCCCCCGGAGACTGGAAACAGCCCATTTGCCAACTTCTGGTGGGCCCGGAAGGCCTGAAAATCAGCTGACTGGCGCACCCAGAGCTGAATTTAGGCAACGCTCATGTGCCCACTGATATGGCTCCGTGTGCCACCTGTGGCACACGTGCCATAGGTTTGCCATCACAGTCCTATACCATTTCTGACAAATGGCAGTCCAGTCTCTTCTTGAAAGCCTCCAGGGATGAAGCTCCCACAACTTCCGAAGGCAACTTCTGTTCCATTGGTTGATGGCGCTCACTGTCAGAAAATGTCTCCTTATTTCCAGGTTGAATCTCTCCTTGATCAGTTTCCATCCATTATTCCTTTTCTGGCCTTCGGGTGCCTTAAAAAATAGCTTGACCCCCTCCTCTCTGTGGCAGCCCCTCAAATATTGGGAGACTGCTATTGTGTCTCCCCTGGTTCTTCTCTTCACTAGACTAGCCATGTCCAATTCCTGCAACCGTTCATCGTATGTTTTAGCCTCCAGTCTCCTCATCATCCTGGTTGCTCTTCTCTGCACTCTTTCTAGAGTCTCAACATCTTTTTTTATAGTGTGGTGACCAAAACTGGATGCAGTACTCTAGGTGTGGCCTTACTAAGGCTTTATAGAGTGGTATTAGAGCCTTGGTGGCGCAGTGGACTACAGTGCTGTTAATTAGCACTTAGCTGCCAGCTGCCTGCAATTACTGCAAGTTCAAATCTCACCAGGCTCAAGCCTTCCATCCTTCCGAGGTAGGTAAAATGAGGACCCGGATTGTGGGGGCAATTAGCTGACTTTGTATAAAAAAGAACAGCACTTAGGGGGGCCCGAAAGCTCTACTAAGCAGGTATATACAAAAGTATGAAGGCTATTGCTTAACGTATTGTAAGCCACCTTGAGTCTCCGGAGAAGGGCGGCATATAAATCGAACCAATAAATAAATAAATAAATAAATTAGTAGTCTGGATTCCTAATTCCCAGAATTCCCTATCCAACATGGGGAATTCTGGGAATTGTAGTTCACGCTTCTTAACCTTACCGAGACTGAGAAGAGCCTCCAAAATATTGCTGGATCAGGACCGAGGGCCTAAAAATGGTGTTGTCTTTGATGGGAGATCATTGCCAAGGTCCAACTCTTCCATTTATTAGGCCTGAGAGAGAGAAAAAACGGCCTCTTCCATCCAGGAGGACATTTTAATGACTTGTCACTCAGGCCTGGAGACCCAGCCCCGAGTCAGGCAGAAGTGCCAAAATCCCGCTGCTTGAATGGTGATTACAATCCCTGCATTTAAATAACGGGCTGGGGTCCATTCTCGCATGAGGCGAACACGGGAGAGGAACAATAACAGCCGTACAAGCCAACGAGAAAGCAGCTTCCTTGACATTCGCTAAGTGATTCTTCTTTTTTTCTCTCTCAGCGCATTAAAGTCCTTTCAGGAGAGGAAAGAAAACCTGTTGATGAAAGGCAGAACTCTTCATTCTTCGGGAAGGAGGTTAATGAGCTGAATGTCGCATCTGCTGGTTAAGTTGTTTCGGTTCCCGGATGATCCTCAAGCCACAAATGGCTTTTGTGGTTTTCCTTTTTTTTTTTAAACCTTTATGGATGGGTAGGAGATGGGCCTTTGTGGGTCGCTTTAGGCTAAAAAAAAAAAGCACTTTTACTTGGAGGAGGAAAATAATTTCTGTGCAATACGGACGTGGTTTGGTCTAGGACAGAGATCTTCAAACTTGGCCCCTTTAAGACTTGTGGACTTCAACTCCCAGAATTCTCCAGGCTGGAGAATTCTGGGAGTTGAAGTCCACAAGTCTTAAAGGGGCCAAGTTTGAAGACCTTTGCTTCTGGGCAGGAAAAAAGCAAAGGTACGAGTACAGATTAGGCGAGACCTGGCTCAAAAACCATAACTGTGAGAGGGACCTTGGAGTCTTAGTGGACAATCGCTTGAATATGAGCCAGCCGTGTGCGGCAGCCACCAAGAAAGCGAATACAATCCTTGGTTGTATAAACAGAGGCATAGAATCAAAATCACATGAGGTATTAGTACCATGTTATAAAGCCTTGGTAAAACCACACCTGGAATACGGCATCCAGTTTTGGTCACCACATTACAAAAAAGATGTTGTGACTTTGGAAAAAGTGCAAAGAAGAGCAACTAAGATGATTAAAGGCCTGGAGACTAAAAAAATACAAAGAACAGCTGCAGGATTTGGGTTTGGCTAGTCTAGAGAAAAGAAGGACTAGGAGTGACAGGGTAGCAGTATTCCAGTATTTGCGGGACTGCCACAAAGAAGAGTGGGTCAAATTATTCTCCAAAGCAGCTGAAGGCAGGACAAGAAACAATGGATGAAAACTACTCAAGGAGAGAAGCAACCTGGAATTGAGGAGGAACTTCCTGATGGCGAGGACAATTAACCAGTGGAACAGCTTGCCACCACAAATGGTGCGCACTCCATCACTGGAAGTTTTTAAGAAGAGACTAAACAGTCATTTGTCTGAAATGGTATAGGCTCTCCTGATTGAGCAGGGGGCTGGATTAGAAGACCTCCAAGGTCCCTTCCAGCTTTATTCTGATTCTCTCCCCAGTCTCCCCAGGGTCTTTCTGGTGGCATCCCATCCACAGATCAGGCAGGTTCAGCCTCAATCCAAATCACCAAGAGGCCTTTCCCTTACCTCTTCTCTGTCTTATCTTTTGAAAACTAAACATTCCCATTTCTCTTGCTTAAGGGAAGCAAGATTTCGAGGTTTTCCCATCATTCCTCCCCCATTTAGGATGTTGTTGATTTTGGTTTTTATTTGTTGGCAGGAAATGTGGGTGAATATAGTGATCTGGCTGGGCTTGGTGGATATCTGGGAGCGAAGCGAGACAATGGAATTAATGGGACAGGACCTCCGGGAGGCAGAGCTGACGTCACAGCAAAACGACGATTCTTCCATCGGGCTCTATGGAAGTTTGCCGAATTCCCCTTGCCAGAGGGTCCCAACGGACCTAAACCACCTTGGAGGGATGGTGAAGAAGAGAGGAGACACCCGTAGATCACAAAGAGATCGCTAAGTCCTTGTTTGATCTGGGGGAAGCTCTCAATCTGGCAGGGAGGAAAAGACGCTGTTAAAGAGGTATTTTCTGTGAGGAGGGAAGAGGCCTAGTTGCTCAGCTCTACTGCCTTAAAGGAAGGAGGAACTTCTCTTCTTTGGGGCATTCAAAGGTGTGATTCAGTTGAAACTTGGTTATACCAGGAGGTCCACTGGAAGTTTCTACAAAACTCAGATGAAAGAAGGGAGACAGACCAAGCATGGTCTTGGAGACCAACAGAGAGTATGATCATTTCGATACTACTGACTCCATGAATTCTGGGATGGCTAGTCTAGTGAAGAGAAGGACCAGGGGAGACATGATAGCAGTGCTCCAATATTTGAGGGGTTGCCACAGAGACCAACCTACATGGGGGTTACATGGTACAATGCTACATGGGGCTCCCCTTGAAGAGCACTTGGAGGCTCCAACTGGTCCAGAATGCAGCCGCGCGGGTGGTTATGGGCGCACCTCATTACGCCCATGTAACACCTCTCCTGTGCGAGCTGCACTGGCTCCCAATGGTCTTCCGAGTGCAATTCAAGGTGTTGGTCACCACCTTTAAAGTGCTCCATGGCATAGGACCGGGATATCTATGGGACCGCCTTCTGCCACCAACAGCCTCCCACCGACCAGTTAGCTCCCACAGAGAGGGACTCCTCAGGGTGCCGTCAGCCAAGTTATGTCGGCTGGCGACACCCAGGAGGAGAGCCTTCTCTGTGGGAGCTCCTGCCCTCTGGAATGAATTGCCCCCGGATATTCGTAACATTTCTGACCTCCGGGTTTTTCGCTATGCCCTCAAGACCCTACTGTTCCGACAGGCGGGGCTGTCAAATTGAATGATTTTAAATTGGGTTTTAATTTTGGGTTTTAAAAATTCGGCCAAAACTATTTAATGATTTGAATTAATTTTAACTAGATATTGTATATTTGTATATTTGTATTTTAATTTTGGCTGTACACCGCCCTGAGTCCTTTGGGAGAATGGTCAGTATATAAATAAAATAAAAAAAAAGAGAGGAGGGGATCAAGCTATTTTCCCAAAGCACCCAAAGGCCAGACAAGGAAAATGGATGGAAACCAAACAAGGAAGAGATTCAACCTAGAAATGAGAAATTTTCTGACAGTGAGAACAATCAACCGACGGAACAGAAGTTGCCTTCGGAAGTTGTGGGAGCTTCATCACTGGAGGCTTTCAAGAAGAGGCTGGACTGCCATCTGTCAGAAATGGTGTAGGGTCTCCCGCTTGGGCAGGGGGTTGGACTAGATGACCTACAAGGTCCCTTCCAACTCTGTTAATCTGTTTAATTCCTTCTGATAGTCAACACGTTCCTCAACTCACGTTCTGAGTTAAGCTTAGTACACAAGATTATTTGCCAAAAAGTCCTACCTGTAAATGAGTACTTTAACTTCAACCGTAATAAGACAAGGGCTATCAATAGATTCAAACTCAATGTAATTCGCTCTAATCTTGATTGTAGGAAATACGACTTCTGCAATAGAGTAGTAAATGTCTGGAACACTCTACCTGTTCTGCCCCAGCTACGGATCCCCCAAAACAGCACACACAAACTTTGAACAAAACTTAGTTTACTCAAATAATGCAGTTTTAGCAAATGCCAGCTGTTAATAAGCGTTCTTAACAGCCTGCCAGAATTCCACAGATAAGATAGTCAGAGTCTTACTGGAGTTGGCAGAAAGCCCAGAAACAAGGTTGCAGAGAAATCCCAACGCGATGATTAGCGAACTAAGGTTGTTTCTTGCAGCTTGTTGCAAGCTGCGTTCTTTCTTAAATAGGCTAAGGGAGTGGCCAATTAGCCCCAAGCCTTACTCTCGAGGAGACCTCCTTCTGAGGAACCACTCCTGCCTTTTGGCAGCTCTGCGCGTCCGTGTATTGAGAAGAGGCTCCTCCTCTTCATCCTCTTCACTTAAAGGAGTCTCTGGAGGTTCTGAAGACCCTGACAGAATCCCTGCCTCTGGCACCACATCTTCTTCAGCCTCCTCAAGCGCCGGCTGCACAGGCTGCTGGCGCAGCACCACACCAGCCTCCTCGTCGTCGGGATCAGCAACAATCCGCGCAGGCCACTGGCGGGCCACAACACTACCTGATCCTGTTGTTAGTCTCTCTCTAACCCCCATACCTTTTTCCTTAAACTGTCTACCGTGGACCTTACATGTTTCTTAAGAGGTCCCTAAGGGGGCGTGCATAAGCGCACCAGTGTGCCTACCATCCCTGTCCTACTGTCCCCATTTATATGTACTCATTCTATGTGTTTATGGCTATGTTTTGCTTATTTATTTCCTTTTATTTGTGCCAATTTTTTTTCATGTGTCCATGTCTATGTCTATACTGTTACTTGTTTCCTTGTGCTTGTTGACAAATAAATAAATAACTCCAACCATCATTTTCAACATGTACCCTGAGTCTGCTTCCCTGCAGTTTCAACCAAGTAGCTGAACCCCTTACTTCGATCCATTTAGATGTGTTTAATTAAAATGGGATTAAAATAGGGAGTTGGTATGCTGCCAGGAAAATGCTAATCTCCAATAGGGATGTGTAGCATTTTAGATTTTAAGATAAAACTATCTCTGGGACTGAATTTAGCCGGAATTTAGCAGGTATTTGCAGCTCCTTAAATCAGCTGTATCATTTCTTGGGTGTGCCCAGCTGCCCTCCAGGACTCCTAGGGGGGAAAAAAATTGATTTTTTAATAAGGGACTGTTCATGCTCCAACTCACTTTTCCTCCCCACCAGATCCAAATTGTTGCACAGTCATAATAATTACCATAATCCAAGGACATAAAAGACAATGGTAGCTTTGCTGAAAAAACCCAAATCCGCCGTGGGAGAATACTTTGGCTCAATCAAGATGACACAAAAGAGCGTGCAGGCTCCGAAGTCTTCAAAGCTTTTCATCTGTGAAAGGGGGTGGGGGTGCTAAAAACCAAGGATGGGACAAATTTTTGCATCAGATGTTTGAACTGCCGTTTAAGTCAGAGTGGTATTGGTGGACCGAATCCACAGAGTGCGTGGAATTGGGGCCACTTTTCACCTAGGATGCAGCTGCAGCAAGGAAGAAAATTTTCCCTCCAGCTTCTGAAAGCACAAATGCTTTCAATCACGATCTGCTTCTTACCACTGGGAGACTCAGAGGCTCCTGGACTAACCGAGAAGGGAGGGAAAAAAAGAAAAACAAAGAAATGTAGCATCCTTCAGCATAGTAAGAGAACAATTTTAATGTTTGATTACTCACAGAGTCCATTAGGCCAAATTATGTAATGCCACCAAGGGTGCTCGTGAAACCTCAGGGCTTGCCCAAAGCCTGATGTCAGCACTCCAAACTACATTCGTTCCAGTGCTGACATAAGGAGGAGAAGAGGGGGCAGCTGGCAAGAGGACGCTTGACTTTTCACCTACTTATTTTCCCTGAAGATAATATCCCCTAGGAGATGGGATGGGAGGGGGGACATTCCTGGGAGCTGAAGTAGTAGATATGGGGAGAGTGATATGGAAGATGGCCAATGAGACGCAGAGAATTGGGGAATGGAAAGGGAAGGTTTGGGGTCAGGAAGTCACTGTTGGCTACGATGTAGTCAGGAGCAGATTGTCGTGCTTAATAAATGAAAGATTTCATCAAAGACTATTTGTTTGGAAATGCAATTTATTTGAGACGACACCGAAACCTGACACCTGAGTCCAACCATTCTCTGTTTCTAACAGGAAAACTATTATTTTCTCTTTTTTTGGGGGGGAGGGGGTTACCAATGGGGATTTTTCTGCTTACTTCTCTACTGAGAGTGAGTCTAGATGGTCTCCCTGGTACAAAGGGTAGCTAAGATTAAGACTAAGGAAACTGAAGCAGATTGAGAAACTGTTTGAGAGTACTTGGTATATTTTTTGGTCATAGGTGTTCAATCAATCAATGAGAGTAGAGTTGGAAGGGACCTTGGAGGTCTTCTAGTCCAGCCCGCTGCTCAAGGAGCAGGCCCTATACCATTTCAGATAAGTGACTGTCCAGTCTCTTCTTAAAAATCTCCAGTGATGGAGCAGCCATGATTTCTGGTGGCCAGCTGTTCCACTGGTTAATTGTCCTCTCTGTTAGGAAGTTTCTCCTCAATTCTAGGTTGCTTCTCTCCTTGATTAGTTTCCACCCATTGTTTCTTGTCCTGCCCTCTGGTCCTTTGGAGAATAATTTGTCCCCCCTCTTCTTTGTGGCAGCCTCTCAAATACTGGAAGACTGCTATCATGTTGCCCCTAATTCTTCTTTTTTTAAAGACTGCAGCTGTTCTTCATATGTTTTAGTCTCCAGGCCTTTGATCATCTTAGACAGATAGATGTTTTCTTCTCTACTTTAAGAAAAACAGGGCACCCATTAATTTCCATGGATGGAACCCAATCAAGGAGAGAAGCAACCTAGAATGAAGGAGAAACTTCCTAACAGTGAGGACAATGAATCAGTGGAACAGAAGTTGCCTTCAGAAGTTGTGGGTGCTTCGTGGCTTGAGGTTTCTAAGAGTGGACAACCATTTGTCTGAAATGGTTATAGGGCAGTGTTTCTCAACCTTGGAAGCTTGAAGATGGGTGGACTTCAACTCCCAGAATCCCCTAGCCAGCAGCTGGCTGGGGGATTCTGGGAGTTGAAGTCCACCCATCTTCAAGCTTCCAAGGTTGAGAAACACTGGTATAGGGTCTCCCGCTTGAGCAGAGGGTTGGACTAAAAGACCTCCAAGGTCCCTTCCACCTCTATTCTGATCAACTGATTGCTGATTCATCATCCTGTGGGAAAATTGAAGTGTGCCTGCTGGTCCTATCAGAGCTCAATGTCCATGCTAACATAGTTGTTGTGTTACCCAGCCTATTGTGTGGAAAAGCTCCCGAACCAGGGATGAAATGCTCCCGGTTCAGACCGGATCGCTCGAACCGGTAGCGATGGAGGCGGGTGGTTCAGAGAACCCGTAGCAAGAATCCCTGCCCGCCCCCCCCAAATGCCCAGCTGAGCCGCACAATCATCAGAGGCTTTTTTTTTTTTACTTTTAAATGCATTTTTTCTACAACCTCTTTGGCCAAAAAAATGCTTTTAAAAGTAAAAAAAAAAAAAAAAGCCTCTGATGATCGCGTGGCTCAGCTGGGATCATCAAAGGCTTTTAAAAGAAAAAAAAACACCCTTTTTTTCTTTTAAATGCCTTTGATGATCCAAGCCGAGTTGCCTGATCGGCAGAGGCATTTAAAAGAAAAAAAAGTCTCTGCCGATCAGGCAATTCAGCTGGGATCGTCAGAGCCTTTTGAAAGCATTTTTTTACAACCTCTTCGCCGAAGAGGTTTTAAAAGGTAAAAAAAGAAAAAAAAATGGCCACGCCCACCCAGTCACATTAACACCCCACCACCAAGCCACACCCACAGAACCAGTAGTAACAAATTTTAGATTTCACCACTGTCCCCAACCCTTCAACCTTTTGGCCTTCCCTTCCCTTCTCCTTTTCAATCCTTTTCTGTGGTGGGGGACTGGCCTGCGATGGCTTGAGTTGGCTGGCCAAATGCTTGTTTTGCTTTGGCAGCCCATGACAAATTGTTCTGACATTTCGCAGGGCGAGCTAATCCTTCCTTCTTCTGTCTTATTTGCCAAAATGATCCCCATTCTATTCCAGAGAGAACATTCTTAATATCGATCTGCTCGGGGCAGAGGGGGTGCAGACACACAGAGATGTCACCAATTATTCCTGGAAGGTTTTGCAAAAAAACTGCATCTTCCTGCAGAAGGGACATAGGCTTTGAAACAATCACAAGATGCCTTCTTGGGGTTTTTTTTTTTTTTTCCGTGGCTGGTTGGTTGTATTGTAACAATCATGTCTGCAGGGCTGGCACAGCAAAGCTGAATGATATAATGCCATTTGGGGCAGGGGTAAAATCTGAACTGGTTTACTACCGGTTCGTTGGCTGCACATGCATCAAATGCGCGCTGTGAGTGTGCAGCAAAAGGAGGCTTGGAAAGGTAAGTGGAACAGCGCATGTGGGGGGTGATCAGCTGTGATGCGTGTGGGAACCTTTTAAAAAACTTTTTAAAAGCATTTTTTACTACCGGTTCGGGCGAATAGGTAGTAAAAAATGCTTTTAAAAAGTTTTTTTAAAAAAGGTTCCCACGATCGCATGGCATAGCTATGATTGTTGGAGCCTTTTTTTTTTACTTTTTAAAAGTATTTTTTTACTAGCTATTCGCTGGAGACGATAGTAAAAAAATGCCTAAAAAATAAAAATTAAAATTCCAACGTTCAGCTGAGCGACGCACGATCGTCGGAACTTTTTTTAAAAGATTTTTTACTACCGGTTCGGGTGAACTGGCTCAAAATAGTAGCATTTCACCCCTGATTTGGGGTTACAAAACATCCCTGGGGTAACAACGAAACATCCGGCCCGACTCATCCTTGTATTGACAGGGGGGTCAGGAACTCAACACACCTGAATTCCAGGATTTTCCCTACCCCATCCTGGCCTGCACATCTCACCCAAGTACATTAAAGTAAAGTTTAATGGTGTGAAAATGTTCGGTTGCACAAAGTTTCATGGATCACACACGCAAGATTTCTAAATTATGATGGGAGATCTCATAAGATTATTGCAATGATAAGAGGTTTTGCAGTTTTGATATGTTTTAGGTTATTATTTATTTTGGGGAGGGACAAAGCCCTCACTTGAGATTAAACAATAATTCTCAGAACTGAAAAAGTTTCTCCCGTCTCTCTCTCACTCTCTCTTTTTTCTCTCCCTCTCTCCCCCTCTCCCTCCCTCCCTCTCTCTCTCTCTCTCTCTCACTCACTCTCTCTCTCTGTCTCTGTCTCTGTCTATCTCTTTCTCACTCACTCTCACTCTCACTCTCACTCTCACTCTCACTCTCACTCTCTGTGTCTGTCTGTTCTGCCTTCTGGTGGTTTGGAGGATAGCTTGAGCCCCTCTTCTTTGGGCAGCCACGATGGCATCATGTTCTGCCCCAGCTCTGGATCCCCAAGGATTGTGACACACACCAACAGTCCTTATCGAAGTTATAACGTACCAAGAATAAACAAAGTCCGGCAAAGGATGGCAACCAGCCCAGAAAACAAGATATGATAAGACACTCACTCTCCAAAAATGCTCTGTAATAATTACACGTTGTTTCCAGCAAGAAATTACTAACTGCATACAACTTAAATAGGCTAAGGGAGTGGCCAATTATCCTCAAGCCTTACTCTCGAGGAGACCTCCTCCTCCTGAGTAGACACTCCTGCCTTTTGGCAGCCCTGCATGCCCGAGCATTGAGGAGAGGCTCCTCCACTTCGCTCTCTCCACTTGAAGGAGCCTCTGGAGGTTCTGAAGGCTCTGGCTGAGTCTCTGCCTCTGGCACCACATCCTCTTCAGCCTCCTCGCTGTCCGACGCGACCCCACACCAGCCTCCTCGTCGTCGGGATCAGCCACGATCTGCGCAGGCCGCTGGTGGGCCACAACACTGTCTCTCTCTCTCTATGTCTCCCTCTATATCTGCCTGCCTGCCTACTTATCTATCCATCCATCCACCCATCCATAAACTGTTTTACATAAAGCTGCCTTCTGCAATTGACCGGTGGTGATTTTGTCAATGACAATGATGATCAAGTGGTGCAGATTAGGAGATTGATTCTTTTTGACTTGCAGGCTACTGATGTGAGAGCCACTCAGACTAAGTCACTCAGGTAACTTTCAGGTCTAAGAGAAGAGTTGGGACCTAGCCCCCACCCAGTAGTGGGTTTTAATTTTGTTCGCTACTGGTTTGCTCGTGGATGCGCATATGCATGTATGCACACAACCCTTCTGCGCATGCACAGACATGTCCAGGCGGCTGGGTGTAGCCTCCTGCCGCTGCCGCTACAAGTTCGCCAGAACTGGAGCGAACCGGTAGCAACCCACCACTGCCCCCATCCCTCATCCAGCCCCTTAACCATGACTCCACACTGGTTTGTGGGTACGTTCATCACTAGAGCTGCGACAGGGGGACTGACCCAAAGCATCTGAAGAGCTTTATAGCCGAGGGGAGGCTTGAACCTGGGTTTCCCTGCTCCCAGTCCAGCACCTTCACCACTGAACCACACTGTATCTCATATACAGGTTTAGCTATAGGTATCGTCATAGCTGCATCTCACTTATCCAGACTTCATGAGCTGACAGCCTGACATTAGCAGAGAGGGTGGAGGAAAGATTGGACTATAAGGAAGAAGAAGGGAAGAATGGAAGCCCAGCTGAGAAGCTCCAGCCAGCCAAGGTCAAGTATCACTATGCAGAGCTGGGAACCAAGCTCCTGTTTCCTGAACAATATATAGGACCTGATTGGACATTCGTAGGTAACCGAGAAATGGGCGGGGAGGGAAGAGTGAACTTCTATTTGTTGTGTTGTTTGCAAGGGGAAAACCTCAGATTCAGCTTAATGTCAACCGTCCCCCTCTGTCATCTAGCAAAGAAACACTCCTGGCCATCTGTTTTGCCAAAAGTATAATTTACTGAAGCTTAGGTGCTTACAGAAGTAGCACAAGTTGCTATAAGGTATAGGTATGAATCAGGGGTGAAATTTACTTACCTTCCTTACCGGTTTGGAAGTGCACGCGCCCTGTGCATGCGCTCACTTCGCTTGTGCGCATCACATGTGCGCGCAGACCCTCTGTGCATGCGCAAAGCCTTCTGTGCATGTGCAGAGGGTAAAAAACACATTACTTCCTGATTAAAACCAGGAAGTAATGACAACCGGGGGGGTGGACGGAGCCTCGCGCCCCCATCGCTACCGGTTCTCCGAACCACCCGCCATGATTGCTACCGGATCGGCTGAACTGGGCCGAACCGGGAGCATTTCATCCCTGGTATGAATTGAATCATCCTGCCTGAGCTTAGTACCCTGAACTATAAGGGACTTGGCTTGTGTGTGGCATGTGTGTATTTGTAGTGTGTGCGTGGGAGAGCGGATGGCTGGATAGGAGGAAGAAGGAAGGATAACCCATTAATCTCTAGATTATGCATTTAAAGCCAGTGAGCAAATTTGTACTTCTGATTCCTCTTTGGCCATTTCCTTGCTTTGCTAAGAACAACCATCAGCTTGGAAAATTTAAACAGAAAAATCCAATCACCACTAATCTGTCCACAAATACACATAGAGGGGAACAAATTTACAAAGATTGCTTCTGCGTTGGTCCTTTGCCATATTGCAAGCCTGCAAAATGACCTGCTGTAGCTCTTCCCAAGCCTCTCTCCCGGAACTGCCATTTTTCTACAGGTCTCCTATAGCCCTCCCTGCCAGTTACAATTACAGGTAGTCCTCGACTTACAGCATTTCATTTAGTGACCGTTCAAACCTAGAACAGCATTGAACAAAAGTGACTTATATACCGTTTTTCACGAATTACGACCTTTGCAGCATCCCATGATCATGTGATCAAAAATTCAGATGCTTGGAAACTGGTTCATCATACTTTTTTGACCATTGCTGTGTCCTGGGGTCATGTGATCCCCTTTTGCGGCCGTCTGACAAGCAAAGCCAATGGGAAATCTAGATTGGCTTTGCAATCGTGTCACTAGCTTAACAGCTGCAATGATTCGCTTAACAATTGTGGCAAGGAAGGTCGTAAAATGGGGCAAAACTCACTTGACAAATGTCTCATTTCGCAAACAGGGGGGTCAATTTTTGTCATAAGTCAAGGACTACGTGTAATGGAGATTTCTGCATGTTGTTGTTTCTTGGCCTGAATGTTGTATGGCTTTGCTCTTAGGCTCTCTCTAAAGCAGGGTGTCAGGCCTGTCCCAGCTTGGGCATTCAGGAAAGAAAGACCCTCGACTCCATTTGCAGTGAAAAGTATACTTTTACTGAAGCCGAATGGTTATAGCGTAGTAAAGCCAGATCTGAGGAATTCCAGTGTAACACAAATATTTTTCTCTTCTCCTGCCTCCTGCCCCCCACCACAACCCGGTCATTTTGAGAACTCATTGAGTCATTTCCCACAACAGAATGAGCGGGAACCCGCTCCTCTGAAGGGGCGCTTGAATCCGGTCTGACGTCTGCCCCTGTCGCGAAAGGAAGTATGGTCCGAATAGGTGGAATACTGTTGAGAGTATGATCATGGAAAAGAGGAGCCGTTGGGCCCCTGCTCCGGCCGAAACGGCTGCCTCGGATAAGGAGAAAAAGGACGATCTGGCCGTCTGTAGGAGGAAAGCAACACTTTCTTCTTGTCATGTCCTTCCACCAATATAGGGTCTATGGATGCCCCAAAGAGAGACTGGCCATGATAGGTGCCGTCATAAGGCGCCATTTAGATATCATATCCGCCCTCCAATGGCGCAGTCAGAGTCGGCTTACCTGAACATCCCTTTTCTGCTCGCTGCGACGATATTCCGGCCCTCCCGTTATCTTCTCCATCGCCATGGAATCTAATAAGATTCCAATTAGGTATTTTGGTAACAGTTCCACATTGTGATGCCTCTTTGAATGGATGTTTCACATTCCATTCCCAGGATTGTGTCCTTGGGTCTTTCATCCATTGTCTTTGGATGGCACTCTTGGTTCCTGTCAACCCCCACCCCCCTCTTTAGCTTCTCATCCCCCCTCCCCACATTTTATGGCAGGCTGCCATCAAAGTGAATCGAAGCAGGGCTGAAGTGGTTTGGTGGCAGCTCTGACATAGTGTTTCTCAGCCTTGACTACTTTTATTTATTTATTTATTTATTTATTCATTTATTTATTTATTTATTAAATTTTTATACCGCCCCCTCTCCCGAAGGACTCGGGGAGGTGAACAGCCAGAATTAAAAACACACAATACAAATATTAAAATACATTAAAACAAAATTAAATTATCTTTGGCTTCTCCAATTTAAAACCCCTTACCCATAAAATTCACCCAATTAAAAATTTTAACCCAGCCCGGCTTGCTGAAATAAAAAAGTCTTCAGGGCCCAGCGGAAGGTCCGGAGGTCCGGGATTAGTCGTATCCCTGGGGGTAGCTCATTCCAGAGGGCGGGTGCCCCCACAGAGAAGGCTCTTCCCCAGGGGGTTGCCAGCCGACATTGCCTGACAGACGGCACCCTGAGGAGACCCTCTCTGTGGGAGCGTGTTGGCCGGTGGGAGGTTATCGGAGGCAGAAGGTAGTCTCGTAAATAACCGGGTCCTAAGCCATGGAGCGCTTTGAAGATGAGAACCAACACCTTGAAGCGCACTCGGAAGACCACCGGAAGCCAATGCAGCTCGCGCAGGAGAGGTGTCACATGGGAGCGCCATGTCGCCCCCATAAGTACCCGCGCGGCTGCATTCTGCACCAGTTGGAGCCTCCGAGTGCTCCTCAAGGGGAGTCCCATGTAGAGAGCGTTGCAGTAGTCGAGGCGGGAAGTGACGAGGGCATGAGTGACCGTGCATAGGGAGTCCCGATCCAGAAAGGGTCGCAACTGGCGTATCAGGCGAACCTGATAGAAAGCCCCCCTGGCCACGGCCGTCATATGCTCTTCTAAAGACAGCCGTGCATCCAGGAGGACACCCAAGTTATGCGCCCTCTCCGTGGGGGCCAATGTCTCATCCCCAATAGTCAGCGATGGCACCAGCTGACTATATCGGGACGCCGGCAGCCACAGCCACTCAGTCTTGGAGGGATTGAGTCAGAGTCTGTTCCTCCCCATCCAGACCCGCACGGCCTCCAGGCACCGGGACATCACTTCAAGGGCATCGTTGGGGTGGTCTGGGGTGGAGATGTACAGCTGAGTATCATCAGCGTACAGATGGCACTGCATCCCAAAACCACGGATGATCTCGCCCAGTGGCTTCACATAAATGTTGAACAGGAGAGGCGAGAGGACCGACCCTTGTGGCACCCCACAAACCAAGTGCCTTGAGGTCGACCTCTGCCCTCCAGCCAACACAGACTGCGACCGGTCGGAGAGATAGGAGGAGAACCACCATAAGACAGTACCTCCCACTCCCAACCCCTCCAACCGGCGCACCATGATACCATGGTCGATGGTATCAAAAGCCGCTGAGAGGTCTAATAGGACCAGAACAGAGGAGCAACCTCTGTCCCGAGCCCTCCAGAGATCATCAACCAATGCGACCAATGCCGTTTCCGTGCTGTACCCGGGCCTGAAGCCGGACTGGAACGGATCTAGATAGACGGTTTCATCCAGGTACTGCGGGAGCTGTCATGCAACCAACCGACAGCTCCCGCAGCACATGTTGTGGCCCGTCAGCGGCCTGTGCAGATTGTAGCTGATTCCGACAACGAGGAGGCTGGTGTGGTGTTGCGCCAGCAGCCTGTGCAGCTGGCGCTCGAGTCGGACAGTGAGGAGGCTGGAGAAGATGTGGTACCAGAGGCAGGGATTCAGCCAGGGCCTTCAGAACCTCCAGAAGCTCCCTTAAGTGAAGAGGACAAAGAGGAGGAGACTCTTCTCGATGCACGGGCACGTAGAGCTGCCAAAAGGCAGGAGTGGTTCCTCAGGAGGAGGTCTCCTCGAGAGTAAGGCTTGGGGCTAATTGGCCACTCCCTTAGCCTATTTAAGGAGGAACGCCGATTGCAACAAGTTCACTCTCTTTCGTGTCTGCAAAATTGCTTCTGGGCTTTCTGCCAACTCTAGTAAGGCTGTGATTACCTTATCTTAGAATTCTGGTAGGCTGTTAAGACAGTTCATTAACAGCCCTTGAATGGTAAAGACTAAGTTATTTTGAGAAAATAAGCTTTGTATAGAGTTTGTGTGTGCTGCATTCTTTGGGGTCCGTAGCTGGGGCAGAACCGCACACTAGTGAGGCCACCCTTGGAATACTGCATCCACTTCTGGTTACCACAATACAAAGAAGATGCTGAGACTCTAGAAGGAGTGCAGAGAGGAGCAACAAAGATGATTACCGTATGAGGCTGGAGGTTAAAACGTATGATGAACGACTGAGGGAACTACAGTCGTGGCCAAAATTGTGGAAACCTTTTGGGAAAAGTGTATTTTCTAAAAGTAGCTAATAACACCACTTTTTTTTAAAGTGGTGGAGTCGTACCAGTGGTGGGTTGCCCCCAGTTGTGACCAGTTCGCAAGAGGCTCCGCCCACTGACCCAGATGTCATCAAAGGTGATCTGCGCATGCAAACCAGTAGTAGAGATAAGTAGAACCCACCCCTGGGTAATACCATACAATTATATATCAATGGAAAGATAATTTAATCAAGAGTGTAATGCAATAACTTTTATGAAGGATTTGCTATTAGAATAGCAGTTACAGTATAAAGAAGAAAGGTGAAACACGTAGAAAAAACGAGATATACAAAAATTATCATGTCAGTTAACACTTCGTTGAGTAGCCTTTAACATAAATGACGGCCTTACAACGTCTTCCCATGGAGTGAACCAAGTCTTTTAGTTCTGCAGCTGTTCTAATGTGAAACCAAGATGGAATGATGGCTTCTATTAACTGAGTTTTATTGCTGGGTCGCTTCTGACTAACAGGTTTCTTTAGTCGGCTCCATAGATTTTCAATTGGGTGAAGGGCTGGGCTATTCCCAAGCCATTCCAGCAGTGGAATAGGATTATCTTGAAACTCCAAAAAAAAAAAAAAGTGGTGTTATTAGCCATCAAATCTCAAAAATACACTTTTCCCAAAAGCTTTCCACAATTTTGGCCACGACTGTAGGTATGTCTGGTCTAACAAAAAGAAGGACTAGAATGATATGACAGCTGTTTTCTAGTACTTGAGTGGTTCTCACAGAGAAGAGAGGGTTGACTTATTCTCCAAAGCTCCTGAGGGCAGGATAAGCAGCAATGGATGGAAGCTCATCAGAGGCAGATGTCTAAAGAGAAATTTCCTATCAGTGAGAACAATTAATCAGTGGAAGGGCTTGCCCCCTGAAGTTGTGGGTGCTCCATCATTGGAGGTTTTCAAAAACAGATCAGACAGCCATTTGACTGGGATGGTATAAGATTATCTCCATTTATAGCAGTTATGCATCAAGAGACTTCTAGGGACTGTAGAAGGTGGTTTAGGAAATGCCTTGGGCCCAGAGGCTGAAGACCAAGACACAGGATATGCTAGGCATCAGCTACTGAGGAGGAGTTTCATGGGCTAACTACACTTTTTGAGATATCTTGGGTTTGTTGGAATCTTTGATAGAAATCCACACTATAAAAAAGGTGTGGAGACTCTAGAAAGAGTGCAGAGAAGAGCAACCAGGATGATTAGGGGACTGGAGACTAAAACATACGATGAACAGTTGTAGGAACTGGGCATGGCTAGTCTAGTGAAGAGAAGGACCATGGGAGAATGATAGCATCTTCCAATATTTGAGGGGCTGCCACAGAGAGGAGGGGGTCAAGCTATTTTCCAAAGCACCTGAAGGCCAGACAAGGAACAATGGATGGAAACAGATCAAGGAGAGATTCAACCTAGAAATGAAGGAGAAATTTCCTGACATTGAGAACGATGAACCCATGGAACAGAAGTTGCCTTCAGAAGTTGTGGGAGCTTCATCACTGGAGGCTTTCAAGAAGATACTGGGCTGCCGTCTGTCAGAAATGGTGTAGAGCAGGTGTGAAGTTTCCGAAAGATGCCCTAATTAATTCATGAGCCATGAGCCGAACTTCAAAAGAAATACAGTCATTTATTAGGAGCACCATTTCGGCAATATTCGGATGCAGTTAGAACTAATCCCACACACCTCCCACCGGCGCGCCTGGCCAAGATGTTCCCAAACACATCTCCAATGTGCTGGAAATGTAAATCACAGAAAGGGACATATTATCATCTCTGGTGGTCATGCCAAAGGGCAAAACAATATTGGCAACAAATTAAAATAATGATTGAAGAAATCACAAAACAAAAACTGGAAATGAGGCCGGAAATCTTTTTATTGGGAATAATCACAGCACAATACACCAAAGAAATAAAATATCTGATCATCCATATCCTCACAGCAGCACGTATACTCTTTGCCCAACATTGGAAATCTGAAGAGTTACCCACAGAGGACAAAATAATAGCTAAAATTACAGAATGTGCAGAATTGAATAAGCTCACAAAAGAAATACAAGAGAAAGACGATACTGATTACTATTTAGTATGGCAAAGATGGTACAGCTGGCTGGAGGCAAAAATAGGAATATAAAGATAATTTTTGACTATTCAATAGAAATGCATAGAAGTAAACAAGGAGTCAATTATATATATACATATATAACCATGTAAATATGTGAATGTAGATATAGATACAAATAGAAATATGAAAATAACCCACCATTGTAGTAACTTCTAAGAGTCAGTCATTGGACTGAATTGATGTTTGTCCGCTTTGTATGTTGTTTTAATGTATCTATGTTGGTTTGTTTTTTTATTATTAATAAAAATATTTTTTAAAAAAAGAACTAATCCCACGTTCCCCTATGACCCTCTTTCTCCCCTCCTCTCTGGCCATGTCATAAATCACATTCTCCAATTAACCACTTTGGCTGGCTGTGAAATCCAACACTCTCCGACTGATTGCGGTCAGGAAGAATGTATGGAATGCACTTCAGTTCTCCCTCCCTCCTGCTCATGGCAACTTGAAAGCTTTGCAAGTTGACAGCAGGGCTGTCAAACTCCTGGCCCACAGGTTGGATGTGTCTTGCGCTGGCACCCCCACGTCCGGTTTAACAAAGGGGGAAAAAAATTCTGATACGTCAGGTGATGCTGCCATGATGATGCGAGTTGGACAACCCTGGTGTAGGGTCTCCTGTTTGGGCAGGGGGCTTAAACTAGATGACCTACAATTTGTATCTATATTTAAATGTTTTTGTCTCAAAGAGGTTTTGAGGTGGGAAGATTACCTGAGAAATTGGGAATGGGAATGGGTTTTTCATGTGCAGCTTTTGACTGGACTAGAGTGTTCATTTGAAGAGAAATTCTGAAGCTCCAGGCATTAGATGTGCTGGTTGCTTAGCTGCTACCATCGTACTGGGCTGTCCCATTTCTACTCAGGGGTCAGTAAAAGGACAGGGAAGGATTGCTACTGCGTGGCCTGAACTGTCACACAGACGAGGTCTCCAAATGCCATTTTCATGACCCAAGATCAGTTGAAGTTAATCAAAGCAGCGCAACTGTTATGAGTACAGCTAATGAAGACTGCAGGCCAATTAAAAGAGCTGCTGAGGCCAATTAGAGCTACTTTCAAAGATCTATTTATCTAGAACTAATCTGTTATTTGGCTAATTACCCCTTGCCTGGCTGTTGAGATCCCATCCCACACTGTGTGGTTGGTGCAATGCCATTCTCCGATTGGGAACTCTTGATAGACCGGATGCCAATAAGGTTGGCGCGACACACATTTCTGACTAAGATATGAATTGTTGCTGTGGAGACAAAGCCTCTTTGGGTTACAGCACCTGCTTTATACAGAAAGATCACATCCTCGGGCCCCAGTAATTCCAGTTGAAGAAAGAGCTCTACCTGTAAATTCCAGAAGGCACCTCAACCTGGGACTTTGGAGACCAGCTACTCCTTAAGTAGATGAGTCTTCCCCAAGCTGGGACCTTCCAGATGTGATGAAATTGATCTCGGTGAGCCTCAGTGGTGCAGCGGACTAAAGTGCTGTTAAGTGCTAGCACTTAGCTGCCAGTTGCCTGCAATTAGTGCAAGTTCGAATCTCATCAGGTTCAAGGTTGACTCAGCCTTCCATCCTTTCGAGGTAAGTAAATTGAGGACCCGGATTGTGGGGGCAATAAGCCAGCTCTGTATAGAACAACACCGCTTAGGGGGGACCGAAAGCCCTAATAAGCAGGTATATACATAAAAGTATGCAGGCTATTGCTATAATGCATTGAAAGCCGCCCTGAGTCTATGGAAAAGGGCGGCATATAAATTGGACTAATAAATCTCTAAGCAGATATCCTGGGCCTGGCAATGCAAGACAAGGCAAGGCAACCAGGCAATTCCAAATTTGGAATTATATTTTATTACTCTGTTGCCACTGATAACAGCCAGGAATCTGGGGAGTAATTAGCCAAAGTATTTGTCTAGTAAATTAATCTAGGAGCAACTACAAGCAGAAGGAGAGCAGACTCAGAGACCTAAGAGGTGTCAGGAAGAGCCGCGGTGGCGCAGTGCTTAGAGTGCAGCATTGCAGGCTATTCCTGCTGGCTGCTGGCTGCCTGCAATTTGGCAGTTCAAATCTCACCAGGCTCAAGGTTGACTGAGCTTTCCCTCCTTCCAAGGTTGGTAAATGGTGACCCAGATTCTTGAGCACAATATGCTAACATTGTAAACCACTCAGAGAAGGTTGTAAAGCACTGTGGAGCGGTATATAAGTCTAAGGGCTATTGCTATTGTTCTTCCTTTTCTCCTTCCTTCCTTCCTTCCATCCATCCATCCATCCATCCATCCATCCATCCATCCATCCATCCATCCATCCATGGTGCACAGTGGTTAAAATGCAGTCATGCAGGCTAATTCTGCCCACTGCCAGCAGTTCGATCCTGACTGGCTCAAGGTTGACTGAGCCTTCCACCCTTCTGAAGTTGATAAAATGAGGACCCAGATTGTTGGGGGCAAGAGGTTGACTCTGTAAACTGCTTAGAGAGGGCTGGAAAGCACTGTGAAGAGGTATATAAGTCTAAGGGCTATTGCTATTGCTAGTTGGCTGAGGAATTCTGGGAGTTGAAGTCCACAAGTCATAAAGTTGCCAAGTTTGGAGACCCCTGTTCTAGAGCACCAGATGCTAGTGTAGCTTGCTTAGAAGTGTTGCTGCCCGCCTGTCAAGGAGATGTTTACCCTTCATTCATTTTATTTTATTTATTTTTCACATTTCTGTACTGGCTAGCTCTCTCAAAGATGGACTCTGATACATGCCAGAAGGTACTTGGGAGGCATGCCTGCCAAACCTTGAGCCCTCTCTGCACCATCTCTCAGCTGCTGAGGGTCATGATCTCCTGGAGGCAGTGTTTGATGACCCGGGACAAGGCACGAAGGTCCCACAGCCAGCTGAGAGTTCAAACTCCCCTTTAATGCTCCAAACTTCGCTCCAAACGCTCCCACGTTCTTGGCAAGTCCCAGAGCAAAGCACAAACACACACACAGGGCAGCCTCCGGCTGCACCCAGGCCAGCAAAGTAAAGGAACAGGGAAATGAATCCACGAAACAAGAAACAAACAATGAGTCCACAAAGTAAGAAACGAGTTTACAAAGTCAAGAAGATACAAGCAGTCCTGCAAACTCCAAGTGTCTATACCTGTCAGGTTTTCAGGCTGTCTTCAAATAAATTGCATCACAAACAAAGTCTTTTATAAAACAAGCTTCCATTTTATTAAGCACAGCACTTTTTACACCGACTCGTTGCAGCCGGCACTAACGTGCCGACACAAAACCCCTCCTCTTCCTTCCCCCACTCCTCTGCATTCATTGGCCATCTTCCCAATCATTCACCCCTAATCTACTACTCCAATTCAAAGAATTTCCCCCCTCCCATCCATCTCCTAGGGGACATTATCTCCAGAGGAAATAAGTAGGTGAAAGGCAACCATCCCGTTGCAGACGCCTGCGTTCTCCTCCTTATGTCAGCACTAGGATAAATGCATCTTGACGTGCTGACAATACCAGCACACCAAACTCTGCAAATTCAGCATTTGTTCCCGACAAATACCTCTCTCCACAGCATCTCCTTAAGTCTCAGTCCCCAGGTGTGGCTTGTGAAGAGGGACGGGGTGCTTTCCACCCGAGTCGTTGGGTCAGCCTGCGCTGTTCCTATCTTCTCTCCATTCTCCATGCTCGGGGATCAGGAGGGATGGTCCTTGCTCATCGCCTGAGCTCCATCATTCCTCATTTCCACTGCTTGCTCTCTCTCAGTCATCCTGCTCCCTTCTTCCCTGCTGGCAAGCCATCCCAATCCTGAGGGGCCCTGGGCTGCCTGTCATGCTCCTCCCCACATTCCTCTGAAGCCAATGAAGCTGCCTTCTCAATCTCTGTTGGCTCCAGCTCAGGCTCATCCTCCTTCACAGATTCAGGCTCCGACAGGGGCATGACACAGTGTCTCTTCAGGCTAATGTTCTGCCTCTCCACCCTCTGAATCAGAGGAACCACTCAAGACCAGAAGAGCTCTTCAGTTGCAGGGAGTTCAATGAATGGAGTTGATGTGAAGGCTGCAGAAGAGAATACCAGGACAATGGAGGTATTTTGTTCAATTTTACAGATTAACAGAGTTGGAAGGGACCTTGTAGATCATCTAGTCCAACCCCCCGCCCAAGCAGGAGACCCTACACCATTTCTGACAGATGGCAGTCCAGTCTCTTCTTGAAAGCTTCCAGGGATGAAGCTCCCACAACTTCTGAAAGCAACTTCTGTTCCACTGGTTGATGGTTCTCACTGTCAGAAAATTTCTCCTTATTTCCAGGTTGAATCTCTCTCTGATCAGTTTCCATTCATTATTCCATGCCTTGGGAAATAGCTTGACCCCCTCCTCTCTGTGGCAGCCCCTCCAATATTGGAAGACTCCTCTCCTCTCTCCCCTGGTCCTTCTCTTCACTAGATTAGCCATGCCCAGTTCCTGCAACCGTTCATTGTATGTTTTAGCCTCCAGTCCCCTCATCATCCTGGTTGCTCTTCTCTGCACTCTTTCTAGAGTCTCCACATCTTTTTTATAGTGTGGGGACCAAAACTGGATGCAGTACTCTAGGTGTGGCCTTACTAAGGCTTTATAGAGTGGTGTTAGTACCTCACTTGACTTTGGGAGGCATGTAACCTCAATCCAACTGGAAATGGGCTGGTATGCTGCTGCTGCTGCTGCTGATGTTGATGATGATGATGATGATGATTAATTGAATTTCTATACCGCCCTTCTCCCGAAGGACTCAGGGCGGTGAACAGAATAAGATTTCATATACATATAATAATGATGATCCTGCCTGGCTTGAATTCCAAGACAAGAAAGGAATCAATATTCACAGCAACCTTGATTTCAACAAGGATTAGCGGAGGAAATCAGCCAAAAGTTCTGCCCCACCAAAGGACCCGGTGTACCAATTGGTAGCCTGGCTTCCATGTTTCCAGAAAAACAGAGCCAGGATTAATTTTCAGAAGCTGTTTCCTTCCTTGTTGGCAGCCTCAACTGTGATTTCATCTATCAGATGTTAAATCTGGGATCCAGCTGACATCAAGTGGAGCCAAGGCACTTTCAGGCCTTCAGAAGGAGACAGGAAGCCATTTGGCTGCTGCAGAGTAACCCAGGTGGCCATCTCTCTCTCTCTCCCCCCCCCCCAAAGATGGGTAGACATTTTCTCTGCCCTTGTTCCTTCCTTCCCACCAACAGCCTTGAAAAAGATGCCTCGATTCATTTGCATATCACCCAGGATGCATTGGGCCTTCTGGTTGGACAAAACATTGCCCTGAACATTCACCAGCCTCAATCTGGGAAGGAAAGCTGGAAATGTTGGCAGGGCAAAAATGATTCCTGAAAACATTTGTGCAAGTATTCCCGCTCCCTTCGATTCATGGCAGTCTGTCACCGTATAGTAGTGAAGCATTAAGCAAACATAAAGTGGCAGCTGACAAGTTCCTTTCAAACTAAGAGCTAACTTCCAAAAGCATCCTAATTTCGTTTTCTTTTTTTTTTTCATTTTTAATTTATTTATTTTTATTTTATTTTATTTTTGAATTTGTATACCGCCCTTCTCCCTGAGGACTCAGGGCGGTGAACAGCCAGATAAAAACATCAAATACAAATATTAAAACACATTTAAAAATATATATAGATTTGGCCCCATTAATTAAAACGATAAGCAAAACAGAACAATTAAAAAACCCTTAAAAAGAAATTAAGCCAGCCCGGCTTGTTGAAAAAAGAAAGTTTTAAGGGCACGGCGGAAGGCACTGAGGTCATGGATTCTCCTTATCTCAGGGGGCAACTGATTCCAGAGGGTAGGTGCCCCCACAGAGAAGGCCCTCCCCCTGGGGGTCACCAGCCTGCATTGTTTGGCTGATGGCACCCCGAGGAGGCCCTCTCTGTGGGAGCGCACGGGTCGGTGGGAGGTCGTCGGTGGCAATAGGCGGTCTCGAAGATAGCTAGGCCCTATGCCATGGAGCGCTTTAAAGGTGATAACCAACACCTTGAAGCGCACCCGGAAGACCACCGGGAGCCAGTGCAGCTCACGCAGGAGCGGTGTTACATGGGAGCGCCACGCTGCTCCCGTCACTACCCGCGCTGCTACGTTCTGGACCAGTTGGAGCCTCCGGGTGCTCCTCAAGGGGAGCCCCATGTAGAGAGCATTGCAGTAATCAAGGCGAGAGGTTACGAGGGCATGAGTGACTGTGCACAGGGAATCCCGATCAAGAAAGGGCCGCAACTGGCGAATCAGGCGAACCTGACAAAAGGTCCCCCTGGTTACAGCCATCAGATGTTCCTCCAAGGACAGCTGCGTATCCAGGAGGACTCCCAGATTGCGAGCCCTCTCTGTGGGGGCCAAAGACTCGCCCCCAATAGTCAGTGATGGAGTCAACTGACCATATCGGGATGCCGGGAACCACAGCCACTCAGTCTTGGAAGGGTTGAGCTTGAGCCTGTTCCTCCCCATCCAGATCCGTACAGCCTCCAGGCACTGGGACATCACTTCAAGGGCATCGTGGGGTGGCCTGGGGTGGAGATGTACAGCTGAGTATCATCAGTGTACTGATGGTATCTCACCCCAAAGCCACGGATGATCTCGCCCAACAGCTTCACATAAATGTTGAACAGGAGGGGCGAGAGGACCGACCCCTGAGGCACTCCACATATAAGAGGCCTCGAGGTCGACCTCTGCCCCCCTGCCAACACGAACTGCGACCGGTCGGAGAGAAAGGAGGAGAACCACCGTAACACGGTGCCCCGCATCCCCAACTCTTTCAACCGGTGCAGCATGATACCATGGTCGATGGTATCAAAAGCCGCTGAGAGGTCTAACAGGACCAGAACAGAGGAGCAACCCCTGTCCCGAGCCCTCCAGAGATCATCAACCAACGCGACCAATGCCGTTTCCGTGCTGTGCCCAGGCCTGAAACCAGACTGGAACGGATCCAGATAGGATGTTTCCTCCAGGAATTGCGGGAACTTATAATTAAGTTATAAGGTATTGTAAAATACAAGGCAAGAGCCTTGGTGGAGCAGCGGTGTTAAATAGCACTTAGCTGCCAGCAGCCTGCAATTACTGCAATTACTGCGAGTTCAAATCTCACCAGGCTCAAGGTCGACTCAGCCTTCCATCCTTCCGAGGTAGGTAAAATGAGGACCCGGATTGTGGGGGCAATAAGCTGACCTTGTATAAAAAAGAACACCACTTAGGGAGGGCTGAAAACCCTACTACGCAGATATATACAAAAGTATGAAGGCTATTGCTTAACACATTGTAGGCCTCCCTGAGTCTCCAGAGAAGGGCGGCATATAAATTGAACCAATAAATAAATAAATACAAAGTACAAAAGCAAATAAGAGGACAATGAGGGGGAAGGGGAGAGGAGGAAGAAAAGTGAGGAAGGATAAGGAAAGAAAAAGAAGCATTGACTTCCCACTCTCTCTGTTACAGTAGAATAAGGCATTAACATCAAATCACAGCTTTTTGCTTTTCGATAATAGTATGAACATGTCATTTCTATAAAGTTCTATTAATCTAATCTGTAAAACCCAAAATCAAAGTTTCATTCTTTTCCACATCAAGCACAAAGTTCAGAAGTGGTTTCCATGTGGAAACAAATGTACTTATGTTCTTTTCTTTAACCAAAGTGGTCAATTTGGCCATTTCAGCCCACTCCATCAGCTTCTGCAATAGAAAATATGGAATGGAGTGGAGTGGAGTGGAGTGGAGTGGAGTGGAGTGGAGTGGAGTAGAGTAGAGTAGAGTAGAGTAGAATAGAATAGAATAGAATAGAATAGAATAGAATAGAATAGAATAGAATAGAATAGAATAGAATAGAATAGAATAGAAATGAAATGAAATGAAATGAAATGAAATGAAATGAAATGAAATGAAATGAAATGAAATGAAATGAAATGAAATTAGGATGGAATGGAATGGAATGGAGTAGGGTAGGGTAGGCTAGGGTAGGGTAGAGTAGAATAGAATAGAATAGAATAGAATAGAATAGAATAGAATAGAATAGAATAGAATAGAATTCTTTATTGGCCAAGTGTGATTGGACACACAAGGAATTTGTCTTCAGTGCATACGTTCTCAGTGTACATAAAAAGGCAAGATACATTCGTCAAGAATAATAAGGTACAACACTTAGTGATAGTCATAGGGTACGGATAGGATAGAATAGGATAGGATAGGATAGGGTAGGGTAGGGTAGGGTAGGGTAGGGTACGGTAGGGTAGGGTAGGGTAGGGTAGGATAGCGTAGAGTAGAGTAGAGTAGAGTAGAATAGAATAGAATAGAATAGAATAGAATAGAATAGAATAGAATAGAATAGAATAGAATAGAATAGAATAGAATAGAATAGAATAGAATAGAATTCTTTATTGGCCAAGTGTGATTGGACATACAAGGAATTTGTCTTGGTGCATACACTCTCAGTGTACATAAAAAGACAAGATACATTTGTCAAGAATCATAAGGTACAACATTTAATGACAGTCATAGGGTACAAATGAGCAATCAAATCATATTGTAAGGATACAAGCAACAAAGTTACACTCATTACAGTCATAAGGGGAGGAGATAGGTGATAGGAATGATGAGAAGATTAATAGTAATGCAGACTTAGTGAATAGTTTGACAGTGTTGAGGGAATTATTTGTTTAGCAGAGTGATGGTGTTTGGGAAAAAAATGTTCTTGTGTCTAGTTGTTCTGGTTGGGTGGAGGGATAGATCTGAACATGATGGTGACGTGATAGCAGTGTTCCGATATCTCAGGGGTTGCCACAAAAAAAAGGGAGTCAGGCAGGGGTGAAATTCAGCAGGCGCTGACAGGTTCTGGAGAACCAGTAGTGGAAATTTTGAGTAGTTCAGAGAACCAGTAAATGCCACATCTGGCTGGCCCCAAAGTGGGGTGGAAATGGAGATTTTGCAGTATCCTTCCCCTGCCACACCCACCATGCCATAACCACCAAGCCACACCACGCCCACTAAACCACACCCACAGAACCGGTAGTAAAAAAATTTGAATTCCACCACTAGAGTCAATCTATTCTCCAAAGCACCTGAGGGCAGGACAAGAAGCAATGGGTGGAAACTAATCAAGGAGAGAAGCAACCTGGAACTAAGGAGAAATTTCCTGACAGTGAGAACAATTAACCAGTGGAACAACTTGCCTCCAGAAGTTGTGAATGCTCCAACACTGGAAGTTTTTAAGATGTAGAATAACCATTTGTCTGAAGTGGTGTAGGGTTTCCTGCCTGACCAGGGGGTTGGACTAGAAGACCTCCAATGTCCCTTCCAACTCTGTTATTCTATTCTATTCTATTCTATTCTATTCTATTCTATTCTATTCTATTCTATTCTATTCTATTCTATTCTATTCTATTCCATTCCATTCCATTCCATTCCCTCCACTCCACTCCACTCCATTCCATTCCATTCTATTCTATTCCATTCCATTCCATTCCATTCTATTCTATTCCATTCTATTCTATTCTATTCTATTGTCACTTAGGTGACCCACCAGAGAGAAGAGTGTGGAGGGCAGTTGGGGAATTATCTCCCACAAAAGCAATTTATTTCCATCCGATTGAACAAGCAGGAAGCAGAATAAACCACCACCATTTATTCAACATACTAATCATGACAGAGACGGCAGTAAAAACAACAGCCTTGTTGCATCTGCTGCTCTTGGCTGAAAAAGATTTGAAACAACATATATTTGGGAAAGGATTTAAAGAAACGGATGCCAAAAACATAAAACCAATCCCTTTTATTTCAAGGAAAGTTGCAGAAAAGGAATTGCGGGAGATTTATTATTATTTTTTGGAGGGTCCGCAACGCAACATCTCCCAAATCTTGTCTGCAAGAGATGGCATCCACCCTTAACTGACTCAGGGCTGCTCTCAGCTTGCCACGCCAAGTTAACTGCCTCTCTGCCCGAGCTGGTCCTTCTGTGGAGATGTCATTGTTGGCTGAATGGCCTGCTAATTACATTCCGCTGGCAGCCCTCCTCGTGCCTTCCTCGCTGCTGACAGCCAAAAGAGATACAAATGGGCCATTCAGCTCAACTTTTGCCTGCTGCCCTTCATTGCCGAAGGCCGGCTTGGCCTATTAATGAAGGGATCCCGGCCAAGTTGGACTGGGCATTGGGTTAAGCCCTTTCCATCAAGGTTGCAGATGGGCTCTACCCCTCTGGCTATTAGAAAGCCACCTGCCTTTGCTGAAGGCTCTTAGTACTTAGGCAACAGTCCCCCTTCCATCACATCCTGTGGCCCTTTTTAGCCTCTTCTTTCTTCTAAACATATGATGAACGGCTGCAGGAACCGGGCCTGGCTAGTCTAGTGAAGAAAAGGACCGGGGGGAGACATGAGAGCAGTCTTCCAATATTTGAGGGGCTGCCACAGGGAGGAGGAAGGGGGTCAAGCTATTTTGCAAAGCACCTGAAGGCCAGACAAGGAATAATGGATGGAAACGGATCAAGGAGAGATTCAACCTGGAAATAAGGAGGAATTTTCTGACAGTGAGAACAATCAACCGATGGAACAGAAGATGCCTTCAGAAGTTGTGGGAGCTTCATCCCTGGAAGCTTTCAAGAAGAGACTGGACTGCCCTCTGTCAGAAATGGTGGAGGGTCTCCTGTTTGGGCGGGGGGTTGGACTAGATGACCTACAAGGTCCCTTCCAACTCTGTTAATCTGCTAAAAAAATCTGTTATTCCTCTCCCCACCTCAAAGGATTTCATTTCATTTTCATTTTATTAAATTTGTATATCGCCCTACTCCCGAAGGACTCAGGGCAGTGAACAGCCATAAAATAAAACATATAAATACAAAATTTAAAATAGAATAAAACAGATTAAATAATTTGGCTGAATTTTAAAACCCTAATAATTTAAAACCAAATTTAAAATTTCCATTTAAAAAGGGAAAAAAAAACTTAGGTCAGGCCAGCTTGATGAAATAAGAACGTCTTGAGCGCGCGACGGAAGGTGCGCAGATCCGGGATCCTCTGTATCTCCGGGAGGAGCTCGTTCCAGGTAGTAGGTGCCCCCACAGAGAAGGCCTTCCCCCTGGGGGCCGCCAGTCAACATTGTTTGGCCGACGGCACCCGGAGGAGCCCCTCTCTATGGGAGCGTACTGGCCGGTGGGAGGCTATTGGTGGTAGTAGGCAGTCCCATAAATAACCAGGTCCTGAGCCATGGAGCGCTTTAAAGGTGGTAACCAAAACCTTGAAGCGCACCCGGAAGACCACCGGGAGCCAATGCAGTTCGCGCAGGAGAGGTGTTACATGGGAGCGCCACATCGCTCCCATCACCACCCGCGCGGCCGCACTCTGCGCCAGTTGGAGCCTCCAAGTGCTCCTCAAGGGGAGCCCCATGTAGAGAGCGTTACAATAGTCCAGATGGGAGGTGACGAGGGCATGAGTGACCGTGAGTAAGGAGTCCCGATCTAGAAAGGGATGCAACTGGCGAATCAGGCGAACCTGATGAAAAATCCTCCCGGTCACGGCCGTCAAGTGCTCTTCTAAAGACAGCCGTGAATCCAGGAGGATGCCCAAGTTGCGAGCCCTCTCCATGGGGGCCAATGATTCGCCCCCAATAGTCAGCGATGGCACCAGCTGACTATATCGGGACGTCGGAAAGCACAGCCATTCTGTCTTGGATGGGTTGAGCCTGAGCCTGTTCCTCCCCATCCAGATCCGTACGGCCTCCAGGCACCGGGACATCACTTCAAGGGCATCGTTGGAGAAAGGATGGCCTCCCATAGAATCCTAAGGCTGGAAGAAACCTTGGGGGTCTTTTATTCCAACCTTTTGCCCAAGGCAGGAGTCCTTATAGCATCCCAGTCAAATGGTTGTCCAGTCTATTCTTGAAAACCTCCAGAGATGGAGCACCCACAATCCCAGGAGGCAAGCTATTTCATTGATTAATTGTTCTTACTGTCAGAAGATTTCTCCTTATAGGTTGCATCTCTCTTTGCTGAGCTTCCAGCCATTACTTCTTGTCCTGCCCTCAAGTGCCTTAAAGAATAAGTCAATCTTCTGTGGTGGTGCAGTGTTTAGAATGCAGGATTTCAGGCTAATTCTGCCGACTGCCAGCAGTTCAACTCTGACTGGCTCAAGATTGACTCAGCTTCCATCCTTCCGAGGTCAATAAAATGAGACCCAGATTGTTGGGGGCAAGAGGCTGACTCAGTAAACCGCTTAGAGAGGGCTGCCAAGCACTGTGAAGCAGTATATAAATCTAAGTGCTATTACTATTTTCGTTCGTTCGTTCCTTCCTGCCATCCATCCATCCATCCATCCAGCCAGCCAGCCAGCCAGCCAGCCAGCCAGCCAGCCTGCCATCCATCCAGCCATCCATGGTTTGCAGTGGTCAGGATGCAGCATTGCAGGCCAATTCTGCCGACTGCCAGCAGTTCGATTCCCCCCAGCTCAAGCCTCCCATCTTTCCGAGGTGGGTAAAATGGGGACCCAGATTATTAGGGGCAACATGCTGACTCTGTAAACTGCTTAGAGAGGGCTGGAAAGCACCGTGAAGCGGTGTATAAATCTGAGCACTATTGCTATTCCACAAGGGACTCTTGAGCAAACTTGAAGGAACTTTACTTGATCCACCGTCCAAGTTCCCTGGGAAGTGCACAGGGCATATGTGTGTGTGTGTGTGTGTGTGTGTGTGTGTGTGTGTGTGTGTGTGTGTGTCTGTGGTGTCAAGATGGAGCCTCGGAATGCACAATTGTTATTGTGTGTTATGTGTGACCTTTGTGACATAGCACAAGGTTTTGATTACACAGTCACAACACCAATTTGTCTCTTGAAGACCCCCCCCCCCCGCAGATACTTGCATCTGTGTTTTAAGGAATAGCTACTCCCCACAACTCATCAATAATGGCATGTCCACATAATATCTCATGAACTGTGTAGCAACTTGGTGCCCCAACAGATAGGAAACATCACCTCGTAGCAGCGGTGATAGTATGGTATAAATTATTAAACACAATAGCAAAAATAAATACAATGACATTACAATCCAATCTGAGAGTACAGCAAAAATGCAGAACCTCAGTAACTTGAATGGTGCATAACGTTTTAAGCCTAGACCTAAATAACATGTATGCATACAACTTAAGAGTATATTTAAACTAATTTGGCCTAATGTGGTTATGCTTTCTGAGGATTAAAGAAAAGTTTATGGACTGATCTTGTGTCAGGAAATTGCACAGCTGGTGTCCAAGTGGGGTCAGAGACGCTGACATGAACTTGTAGTTTTATATAAATAAATATATTTACAATAAACAAGCAAGGCAAACAAGAGCATAGGCAGATGAATTAACACAGCAGGAACATCATCAGGTAAATTGCAGAGAGGATACACAGGGCAAAAAGGCAGGATTAACAAATTAACAGATTTTGGAAGGGACCTTGTAGGTCATCCAGTCCAACCCCCCACCCAAGCAGGAGATCCTATACCCTTTCTGACAGAAGGCAGTCCAGTCTCTTCTTGAAAGCTTCCAAGGATGAAGCTCCCACAACTTCCGAAAGCAACTTCTGTTCCATGGGTTGATTGTTCTCACTGTCAGAAAATTCCTCCTTATTTCCAGGTTGAATCTCTCCTTGTTCAGTTTCCATCCATTATTCCTTGTCTGGCCTTCAGGTGCTTTGGAAGATAGCTTGACCCCCTCCTCCTCTCTGTGGCAGCCCCTCAAGTATTGGAAGGCTGCTATCCTGTCTCCCCTGGTCCTTCTCTTCACTAGACTAGCCAGGCCCAGTTCCTGCAACCGTTCATCGTAGGTTTTATCCTCCAGTCCCCTCATCATCCTGGTTGCTCTTCTCTGCACTCTTTCTAGAGTCTCAACATCTCTTTTATAGTGTGGTGACCAAAACTGGATGCAGGACTCTAGGTGTGGCCTTACTAAGGCTTTATAGAGTGGTATTAGTACCTCCCTTGATCTTGATTGTATCCCTCTACTAATCCCTCTACTTAATCCCTAAATTCCAGAATCCCTCCGCCAGCATGGAATTCTGGAAGTTGAAGTCCACAAGTCATAAAATTGCGAAGGTTGGAAATCCCTGCACTAGAACAACCCAAACAAGAAGAGGATGGGATGACAAGGAAGAAGAGGATGGGATGTGGCAGGAGAGCAGTCAAGGAAAGTAAAATGCCTCCTTCCCCCAATCATGGCTGATCAGTAGAGGTGGAACTTGGTTGCTGATAAATTCACTGTGAGATGTAAATGCCTTATTCCCTAATGTGTAAATAATGTATATATGGGACATCGGGGGTTAACTTATTCTTTGGTTCCTAATGTATTCATAATTCACCACTCCCATTCTTGGCTCCACCCCTTGTATATATAAGGAGCCACCTTCACCATTTTCCTTGCTTCTATCTGTGAATATTCAGTGAATATAGAATGCCTGTTATAATTAAAGAGAAATATATTTAAACCTCTAACTCTTATTATCATTATTGAGTCTGATCCTGAAAATATTGCAACAAGCTGGTAGCAGAGGATGGTTAATTGACTCAATAAACACTTAAAGATGTCTAAGAAAGATAGGCCCAACACCAGGGCCTACAGCAAAGAAATAGAAACTGAACAAGAAATAATCAACGAATCCACAAACGCGATTTCGAGAGAATCCGAAGAATACACCACTGAAGAAGAAGAACTAATAAATGAAAATAATGACCAGGAGGAAATCGAAATAGAAAATAACGAACTCAGGTCAGAGATATTAAAACTATTAAAAAGCCAGAAGAATGATGAAAGCCTCATCGCGAATCTCCAAGAAATGCTGAAAAACAGCGGAGCAGCGAGAGAGAAAAACATTGCTAAAGAGAAACCCAAAGACCAAAAAACTGTGAGTGATATGACTACAGAGAAAGTCGTTATGAAAAAGAAAAGATGTGATCCCGCGCGAAATTTTGAATGGCAGCCATCTTGGTTCCAACAAGCCTCCAAAGTGAGCGAAGCAGAGCCAATCAAAATGCTCAGTTCAAAATTTCTGGCGCGAAAAACGTTATCAGACAACGAAAGCGAAAAGGAAGATTCAAACTCTTCAGAAGAACCAGAATCAGAAAGCGAAGACGACTTAACGAAATCCCAAGTAAAGTCAGCAATGAAGACGCTTTTTGCTGCATTTGGGCCAAAATTAAAAATTTCCAGAGCGACAACGAAGAAGCTAGAGAACAAGCCGATACCTCAAGACCTGCACGCTCCCATCCTGACTTCGAGAGCGACGACGCCCGAGCCCAGAGAGCCATGTCGATTCCGCCCTACACCGCAGACCGGATCAAGTACCAACGCACACAAAAGAAAGAAAAGAGCAGTCGCCGCCATCAAAACTCCTAAAACCGAGCCAGAAACCGACTCGTCTGAAGAGGAGCAGAGCGAGCGAGCTGCAATGGAGAGAACCTTCCACGACGACGCCAAAGAAGAAATGAGCAACGCGCATGTGCGAAACTACGTAGACGGTCCGGAAAGACTTGAACTGGCCAGAGAACCGCGCAGACTCGTTGCGAGCATCCCCATGCCGTTTTGCAATTTCCTGCACTTGCGAGACCACGGACTACCTCAGGTTGTAAGTAATGAACAAAATAATGTGGGAAACTTACCCAGTGACTTCCCAAAACTTAGAGTTGATGGCATTAATTTGCAAGAATGGTATCAACAGCTCCAGGTTGTCTTTATGAAAGAAAATTTGCTATTCTTTATCACTAGTCCTCCAAGAAGACCTTGGACTTTAAAAATAGATTGTTTACATCATAGAGCATTTTTCTTAATAATATCTAGCGTGTCTCCTACAATGTATCATAGCATCAAACCAAACCTAACTGTTTCAGAAATAATTCAATGCATGTTTAATATGTTTCACAGCGATAGTGTAGCTACCACTACAAGAATGTCTAAGGATTTCTTTTCTTCCAGAGTAAAACCAGGGGTTTCCATAAGTGAGCATTTGATATCTCTAAACAAAATAAGAGCTGAGCTGCATTTGAGGGGGGAAGTGATTTCAGATCAAACAATGAAAAGTGTTATTATCAATTCACTTGATTCATCATGGGATAGTTTTATGTCACACTTAGACACCATCAATCTAGGATATTTATCCATAGAAAGTCTATCTAACAAATTGATAGCAGAAGACAATTCAAGAAAAAATCGTTCCAGCAATCACACAGAACACAAATCTTTTAGGAAGGTAGCTTTCCAGGAAAAATACAATGAAGCTTTTAAATGCCATAATTGTGGGTCCAGGGAACACAATAGAAGAGACTGTCCCAAAATCTCAAAGGAGAGACATAGGTCAGAGTATAGGAGCAAATACAATTATAGACAGTCTTCCACAGATAGACATAAATATAGAAGCCCACCAAATTACAGAGATAGTAGAGGGGGTAGAGAAAATTCAAAAGAGAGAAAATCTGGTTCACTGAATGGACTAAATAAACAAGACAGCACTAAAACACAACAAAATGAGAACAATAATTGGCTTATTGATTCTGGGGCAACCAACCACACCACTAATAACAAAAATATATTGTCTTCATTTACAGAAGATAAATTTGTAATAAAGGTAGCTAATCAAGAAAAGGTTCAAGTATTAGGCAGAGGAAATGTGACCTTGCCTGGCCTAGGAAAAATAGAGGGGGTATTGTTAATTCCAGAAATACCTCATAACATACTAAGTGCCATAAAACTAAGCAGAGATTCTGACATCAATATAGTTTTCTCAAAGGGGAAAGCAACTTTAGAGAAGGACAAAACAAATGTAGGCACTGTGATGATTAAAGGAGGCCTACCCTATCTAATAACAAAAGAAAGATGGTTACATAACATTGATTCAAATATGGAAGATTGTATTGAGGCAGATGATGAAAATGTTAGTAACAGTGACAATGATGAATGTAAAATATCTCATGATCACGCAAATACACACAATGAGAAGAAACCAAGAATAGGTAAACCAATTCATGATGAGTGTGCTCACATCTTGCATAGGAAGTTAGGACATGCAAGTTTTCCTGTAGTACAAAAAATGACTGAACACGCAGAAGGTGTCAAAATAAAAAATTGTGAAAATTATTTGGAATGCTCAGTATGTAAATCCACTAAACTAAAAACTAGTCCCAGACCAAAAAAATCCAACAGATCAACTAACAAAATTTTTGACTTAGTACATATGGACCTAGTTGGTCCATTAACTCCATCAATCACTTATAGAAAACGTTACTTCCTAACAATAGTAGACGATTACAGTCGCTATGGTTTTGTTTACACATTAAAACACAAGGATGAAACCTTTCAGAAATTTAAGGAATTCTACAAACGCATAGAAACACAACATAATATCAGAATAAAACAAATTATGACAGATAGGGGATGTGAATTCATGTCTAAAGAATTCTCCCAATGGTTAAAGGATAGAGGAATGCTACATTTCACGTCTAGTCCATTTTCTGCGTTCCAAAACGGGATTGCAGAGAGAAAGAATTCCACACTACAAACCATGATTAGGTGCACATTAGAGGATGCTGGTTTAGGCAAACAATTTTGGTCAGAGGCCTTACATTATTCAAATTACACTCAAAATAGAACCTGGTCCAGTATTGTGAATAAAACACCATATGAGGTGATGTATAATAGGAAACCCAAATTAGCACACATGCACATATTTGGAGTCACTGCAGACGTACACATACCTAAGCAGTTGAGAAGAAAGGGAGAAAACGTATCCAGAAGATTAAGATTTATGGGATATGAAACTGGCACCAAAGGGTACAGATTCATTGATAATAATAACAAATTTATAGTCTCCAGAACAGCTGTGTTCCATGAACAGGCCAATTGGTCTAAATTACATCTTAATGAAATATTTCCAAATAAATGCAAAGATACAAAATCTTGTGAGGAAGGGACAATAGAAAATCAAAATATCAACAAAAATAAAAACAAAACCAAAACTTGGACAAATAGTCAGCACAAAATAAAGACAGACACATTAACAAAAAAGGAAGCAAGATATTTGCATGATAACCATAGCAAACCCGAAAGAGCTATTAGAAACAATAGAAATCAAGTACCAAATAAATACAGAGATTACATAATGCATATGGATGGTGAACAAATGACACCTAATACATATGAGGAAGTATTAAAACTCCCTCGTGAAGAAAAGGAAAAATGGGAACTAGCTATGAAAAAAGAGATGGAAAGTTTGCAAGGATTAAATGTGTTTACACCTGCGATTGCACCTAAAGATAAAACGATTATAGGTACCAGGTGGATTTATAAAATTAAGAATCTAGAAGGAGGCAATACTCTATACAAAGCTAGATTGGTTGCACAAGGTTATGCACAAAAATATCCGGAGGACTACACTGACACATACTCCCCCACAGTGAGAACAGAGAGTGTTAAAACAGCTCTAGTAGTGGCATCTGCACTCAATCTTGATGTATTTCAATATGACATACAGACTGCGTATTTACACGCAAAACTAGATAAGGAAATATATGTAAGAGCACCACACAGTCAATACACTAATAAGAATGAAATTTGGCTATTGAACAAGAGTCTATACGGATTAAAGCAATCTGGCAAAAGATGGTACGATTGCTTGGTAAAAGTACTTAAGACCATGGATTTCAACGCTACCACTGCTGATAACTGTTTCTTTGTAAAAAAGAGTGATGATCATATTGAATTTGTATTAATTTATGTAGATGATATTTTATATATAGGAAAACACAAGGAGAGAAGAGAAACCTTTGTAAATAAGCTAAACGAACATTTCTCGTTGAAATCTCTAGGTAAAGTAAACAAATACCTTGGTGTACAAATTAACAAAACTAGAAGGGGATTCAAACTTACTCAGAAAGATAAAATCATTGAACTTCTGAACAAATGCAATTTAAACAATGCCAAACCCTGTGACACTCCTATGCAAACTGATTTCCTTAGAAACACTGATGAATCTTCCCCTGAATTCAAGGATAATACATTTTATAGATCAGTCATAGGTTCACTTCTTTATATATCTAATTGGACCAGGCCAGATATTGCATTACCACTCAACTTATTGTCAAGATATGTTAGCAAACCAACAATGTATCATTGGGAAGCAGTCAAAAGAATTCTAAGATATCTGAAAAGTACATTAGACTTTTGCTTAGTATTAGAACCTAGTAATGATAAAGAACCAAAACTTACATGTTACGCAGATGCGGATTGGGCTGGAGATATATCATGCAGAAAGAGCACTTCTGGTTATATTTTTCTATTAAATGACTGTCCAGTTTACTGGTACACTGGTAAACAAGAACTGGTAGCCACTTCGACCACAGAAGCGGAATATGTTTGTTTGTCCAAAGCTGCAAATAACCTTGTATGGTTTAATGATTTGATTTCAGATGTTTGGAAAAAACCTGCTTTGCCTTTTGTTATGCATGAAGATAATAAAGCAGCCATTGAAATATCCAGATCCGATGCCATTGGACAAAGGTCCAGGCATATAGATATAAAATTTAAGCATGTGAGACAATTGTCTCAAGATGGATTTATCAAAGCAGTGCATTGTGATACCTCTGAACAATTAGCTGACATATTGACGAAGCCTTTACCTTCTAAACAGCACAAATATTTAACATCAAAATTATATGTCTTATATTGTCCTGAATCTGAATGTAATTGGTGTTGTATAGCGAACCGGCATTTAGAGGGGGATTTGTGAGATGTAAATGCCTTATTCCCTAATGTGTAAATAATGTATATATGGGACATCGGGGGTTAACTTATTCTTTGGTTCCTAATGTATTCATAATTCACCACTCCCATTCTTGGCTCCACCCCTTGTATATATAAGGAGCCACCTTCACCATTTTCCTTGCTTCTATCTGTGAATATTCAGTGAATATAGAATGCCTGTTATAATTAAAGAGAAATATATTTAAACCTCTAACTCTTATTATCATTATTGAGTCTGATCCTGAAAATATTGCAACATTCACAATGGTCAGCTCAGAATCCACTGGGAAAAAACTGGATATTTTCATTCAAGACAATAACCAGGAATGGCATTGTGGGCCAGTTATGATTTAGTACAGTGGTGGGGTTCAATTTTTTTTACTACTGGTTCTGTGGTCATGGCTTGGTGGGCGTGGCAGGGGAAGGATGCCATACAATCTCCAATCCCTCCCCACTCCAGGGGAAGGTTACTGCAAAATCCCCATTTCCTCCCGATCAGCTGGGACTCGGGAGGCAGAGAATAGATGGGGGGCAAGGCCACTCAGAGGTGGTATTTACCGGTTCTCCAAACTACTCAAAATTTCTGCTACCGGTTCTTCAGAACTGGTCAGAACCTGCTGAAACCCACTTAGTAGTGTCATGACCGTGGTGATGGGGTTGTTCTTGGAGAGAAGATGGAGCCCTTATTTCTGTCTCTCCCCCCACCACCAACTTCATAGAGGAAAGAAGGGCATAAATCAAACAAACCAATATATTCCAATTTTTAGTCCGAGACCTTGCTGACGGCAGGAAAATATCTGCTGCTATAATCTAACTATCCTAAACTGCTCGTCGGCCATCTCAGAAACCTAAAACAACCGCTATTAAAAAGAAACAGTTTATTTTCTGCTGAATTTGCTGGTAAATCCCTGGAATCAAAAAAACCCTGGTGTGAAATATGTTATGTAATCTGTTGGCTCGATGGAACCTGCAGCTTGTGAGATACTGGCTGGCTGGCTTTGAATGCAACCCAAGGATTGGATGACTCTTCTTGCACTCTTCTTCCTTCCTTCCTTCCTTCCTTCCTTCCTTCCTTCCTTCCTTCCTTCCTTCCTTCCTTTCTGTTATTACGATTTACATATTGTGACACCTCCGGTTCCAGAAGAAAGCCAGCACTTGTGGGTCAAGAGTGGGAGACTGCTTCAACCCTCCACACCCATCCTTTGGGGATGAGCTATTTCTCACCTAAAGGTCTCTGTGAAGCTCTCTGAGGGGGTGTGATGCATGTGTTTTAACAAGTGCATCAGAAGATAGATTTATTTTGGGAGTGTGGCACAGCCTCAATCTTTTCCAGATTTAGAAAGTGAGGTAAGAAGAGACAAAAAGTTGCCCAATGCTTAAATCAGATTTTAAAAAAGGCTGACAATGATGTGTTTCTCTCTATCTCTCGCCTCCCGGACCTAGGATAGCTTCCTTCCTTAAGCAAGGAAGCCATCTTGAAGGGACAGGATGCAAGGCCTGGAAGCCACCTCTTCATTTCTCTTGAGAGAATAGAATAGAATAGAATAGAATAGAATAGAATAGAATAGAATGGAATGGAATGGAATGGAATGGAATGGAATGGAATGGAATGGAATGGAAGGGAAGGGAAGGGAAGGGAAGGGAAGGGAAGGGAAGGGAAGGGAAGGAGAAGAAGAAGAAGAAGGAGAAGGAGAAGGAGAAGGAGAAGGAGAAGGAGAAGGAAAAGGAGAAGGAAAGAAGGAAAGAAGGAAAGAGAATAGAATAAGGAACAAAGAATGGAATGGAATGGAATAGAATAGAATAGAATGGAATGGAATGGAATGGAATGGAAGGGAAGGGAAGGGAAGGGAAGGGAAGGGAAGGGAAGGGAAGGGAAGGGAAGGGAAGGGAAGGGAAGGAGAAGGAGAAGGAGAAGGAGAAGGAGAAGGAAAGAAGGAAAGAGATTAGAATAAGGAATAAAGAATGGAATGGAATGGAATGGAATGGAATGGAATGGAATGGAATGGAATAGAATAGAATAGAATGGAATGGAATGGAATGGAATGGAATGGAAGGGAAGGGAAGGGAAGGGAAGGGAAGGGAAGGAGAAGGAGAAGGAGAAGGAGAAGGAGAAGGAGAAGGAGAAGGAGAAGGAAAAGGAGAAGGAAAGAAGGAAAGAAGGAAAGAGAATAGAATAAGGAACAAAGAATGGAATGGAATAGAATAGAATAGAATAGAATAGAATGGAATGGAATGGAATGGAATGGAATGGAATGGAATGGAATGGAAGGGAAGGGAAGGGAAGGGAAGGAGAAGGAGAAGGAGAAGGAGAAGGAGAAGGAGAAGGAAAGAAGGAAAGAGATTAGAATAATTAATAAAGAATGGAATAGAATGGAATGGAATGGAATGGAATGGAATGGAATGGAATGGAATGGAATGGAATGGAAGGGAAGGGAAGGGAAGGGAAGGGAAGGGAATGGAAGGGAAGGGAAGGAGAAGGAGAAGGAGAAGGAGAAGGAGAAGGAAAGAAGGAAAGAGAATAGAATAAGGAATAAAGAATGGAATGGAATGGAATGGAATAGAATAGAATAGAATAGAATAGAATAGAATAGAATAGAATAGAATAGAATAGAATAGAATAGAATAGAATAGAACAGAATAGAACAGAACAAGCTGGAAGGATAGAAAATAGGATGGGGTGGGGTGGGGTGGGGTGGAGTGGAGTGGAGTGGAGTGGAGTGGAGTGGAGTGGAGTAGTGTAGAATAGAATAGAATAGAATAGAATAGAATAGAATAGAATAGAACAGAACAGAATAGAATAGAATAGAATAGAATAGAATAGAATTCTTTATTGGCCAAGTGTGATTGGACACACAAGGAATTTGTCTTTGGTGCACATGCTCTCAGTGTATATAAAAAGACAAGATACATTTGTCAAGAATCAAAAGGTACAACACTTAGTGATAGTCATAGGGTACAAGTAGAATGGAATAGAATAGAATAGAATAGAATAGAATAGAATAGAATAGAATAGAATAGAATAGAATAGAATAATGAATAATGAATAATGAATAATGGAAAGAATAGAATAGAATAATAAATAATAAATAATAAATAATGAAGAATGGAATGGAATGGAATGGAATGGAGTAGAATAGAATAGAATAGAATAGAATAGAATAGAATAGAATAGAATAGAATAGAATAGAATAGAATAGAATAGAATAGAATAGAATAGAATGAGCTGGAAGGATAGACTGCAATGACTCACTTAACAACTGTGGCAAGAAAGGTCATAAAATGTGGGGGGGGAACCTCTTAGCAAATATCTCAGCGACATAAATGTTGGGCTCAACTGTGGTTGTAAGTCAAGGACTACCTGTAGTTCCTGGACACCTTGTAAAGGCCAAAGCCTTGGGTATTTGCAGACATCCTTTGGTATTTATCCGAGTTGATGTAAATCCTTGTTTTGCAGATGCATTGGATTTTGCTTCTTGTCATCTCCAGCGAGTGCACTGTCTTTAAACCAAACTGAATTAGGGCCTGGTTTCTTTAGATAAAAAATTGGCAAAAAATAAAAAAAAAGGCTTCAGAGAGTTGCATACAAACAAGTGGCAGTCCCATAAACACAACAAAGAACACAACAATGATTACAACAGGGAAATTAACAAAAGATTTACAGCAGGGAAATTAACTGAATGAAGAATGACATCTGGGAAATTTGCATTAAAAAAAGATTCTTAGGCAATTTAAGCTAATACTTTAGTAGTAAAATAGGGGAAGAGAAACACTTCTTATATTTGAAGGAGTTAATAATAAACATAAATTGTTGTGATCCTCTTTTTCCCATACAAATTCATTTTATCCCCACCCTACAAAATCCTGTAAAAATCCTGATTGGTTTACTAATATAGACCACGACACATCCTTGTTTCTGCTGTTGCATTCATCACTGCTAGGGACGTGCGACTCTAGCAAGATCTGATCTGAATGTGCAATTTAATTCAAGTTTTAAATTTGCTTTGCAATTGCTGGCAAATTGAGTCAATCAGCTTGTCTGGGAAATGATTCTGTTCAAAATTTGATTTGATCTGAAGGCACCTGATTTTGTCTGTCAAATCAGTGTTGGGATTTGATTGGAAGATTCAGGGCAAAGTTTTATTTGTCTGAAATACCTTTGAATCAAATCTTTTAATTCAACCTTACAGACTGAGGGAAGACACCCCCCCTCTCTCCTAGAAGAATGAAGTATTTTATTTTATTTCTTTGGTCTTTATTTCTTTCATGAATACTCCTAATAAGAATATCTGATTCTACACATCATAACAGCTGCTCGAATAACATATGCACAAAATTGGAAACAGGAAAACACTCCAACAGATAAAGAAGTGATAGAAAAAGTTTTAGAATGTGCCGAGATGGACAAATTAACAAAAGAAATTAAAGAAAAAGAAGAGACAGATTATTATATAATTTGGAATAAATGGTATGAATGGCTTGGGACTAGAAATAGAGAATAATAAATACAGGGGAAAATTTAAAAATGTAAAACATGTATATAATAAATATATAGATATATATAATAAATATATAGAAATGTATAAAAATAAGGCTATTAATTTAGAAAATGCAATGTAACCAAAGAAAAAGGGACAATGAAGAAAATGAAATAGTAAGACAGATACGGGGGGGGGGGGGGGGTAGCAGAGGATGGTTTAATTTAAGTCAAAAGGAAACACTTAAGTAGGTATTTGGTGCCCATTGAGAAGGACTGGGCCAGCCTATTTACAAGACAAAAGACCTCCAGCTCCAGGGTGATGGGATTAAGATATGACCCTCCAGGACATAATAGGATTAACTCATCTAGCAGCAAATGGCACAATCACCTGGGTGTCAGGTTTCGCTGCTATCTTAAATAAACTTCATTCTCAAACTCAAGGTCTCTAATGAATCTTTTTTTTTATTTAAGAATAGAAAGAACAACATCCCTGAACTCTTTGTGCAGCCAAAATTGGCACCTCCTTCCAAACCCCTCCCTTTCCGTTCTTCAACCCCAATGTCTCATTGGCCATCGTGCAGATCCATCTCTTCGTCCCAAGCACTTTCTTTTCACAGGAATTCCCCCCCTCCCTCTATCACCCAGGTAACACTATCTACTAAAGAGCAGGAAACTCGGTAAAAGTTCATCTCAGCATTAAAGCAAAGCTTCTCCCTCTCTCATTCATGTCAGCGCTGGAGGAGATCATAATTTGGAACGCTGACACTGGGGACATTGCATCACCCAGCAAACTTCAACTAAATCTAGGGCTCAGACAACCTACAAAGTTAGCTATGACCCCTACAACAGCCAATAAAATACATGTTCTTGCACAGGAACAGGAAACTCAAGTTCAAAGCCCAAGATAACGCATATATCCCTTCTATATCCCTATATCCCTATATATCCCTCACTTACAACTCCATGTGGTCAGCTGCCCAGAATCACTCATGTGCTTCTGCTTCACCATTAAACCATCTTTCCAATCAGCCTCCATGTTTCCAGTGTCTTTCTCCTGGCTTGGAACTCAATCAGATGGATATTTCTCCCAACAAGATTTTATTCTCTGCCGAACTAGCCAAGATGAAATGTGGATCCCTGGAATTTCTCGGGGGGAAAAAACATTCCCCCCCCAGCCTAATTTAAGGCCACAAAGCGTGCTTCTAACAGGAAATGGGATTAAAGAATGGAAGGAATGTCAGGCTGGTCAGTTCAGTAATAGAAAATATAAATGGATGCCCAGGGAGTGATGTGAATGTTAAATGGCCCTCATTTAGACACCAGGAGGTCATTACCAGGTGCCCTTCATTAGTCAGGGCTCTTAAATGCAGAGACACCTGTCTATTATAAAGGAGGGGAGACGTGAGAGAGGCCTGTTTATGTCTCTCTGGGCAATGGAGCCAGCTTTGCTGGTGCAACATACTTTAAGGAGGAGTCCATTAAAATGATGAGCAGGTCGTTTGAGAAGCCCTAAATTTTTGCAGGTAAAGCTGTAAAGGAGGATGGTTTTTTTGCTGGTTTTGTGCTTCTTTTAAAAAGTTAAGGTTCAGGGGTGGGCTTCAAAAATTTTAGTAAGGAGTTCTTTGCCCAGTTGCTGGGTGGGCGTGGTCATGGTGGGCGTGGCCTAGTCAGCCTCCTGCACCACAGAAGGGGAGGGGCATTTTTGCCCTCCCCAGGCTTCAGAGGTTTTCCTTGAGCCTCCGGGAGGGTGACAACAGCCTCCCCAGGCTCCGGTGGCCCTCTGGAGGCCAGAAACGGGCCCATTTCCGGCCTTCCCAAACTTCCGGTAGGCTCATTTTTCACCCTCCCTGAGCCTCTGTGCGTACCCTGTACTTATCTGCTGGGATCATTTCTGGCGAGGTTAGATCTGTCCACCCTTTGTCATGTGATTCAGGTTGGAGCGGACGTCCGAGATAATATACCAATCAGAAAACAAAAGTTAAAAATAAATTCTTCCCCACCAGTGCTTGAATGATCAGGCTAAATTCAGAGAATTAAGAACTGAGTAAAGCTTTACTACAATAGCTGCATTCCCGTGCCACTTGCTGAACTTAGTAGCTAAATTGTCCCGTTTTGGGGTTCACGCAATATATAGCCATAAACAAATGAAATGAGATGTTTTGTAACAGTGTGATGAGCCACAAAAAATAAATAAATAAAACAAGACTTTGGAAAAAGTGCAGAGAAGAGCAACTAAGATGATTAAAAGCCTAGAGGTAAAACACATGAAGAACTGTTGCAAGAATTGGGCATGGCCAGTCTAGAGAAAAGAAGAATTAGGAATGACACCGAATCCTGACAATAGCAGTATTTCAGTATTTCCTGGGCTGCCACAAAGAAGAGGGAGTCAAGCTATTTTTCAAGGCACCTCAAGGCAAGACAAGAAACAATGGATGGAAACTAAGCAAGGAGAGAAGCAACCTGGAACTAAGGAGAAACTTCCCAACAATGAGGACAATTAACCAGTGGAACAACTGGCCACTAGAAATTGTGGGGGTTTCATCACTGGAGATTTTAAGAAGAATCCTTCTGATTCCTTCTAATGTCCAACCTTTGAAATCCCACTGTAAATTTAAAAAAAAAAAAAGAATTCAAAACAAAAGCATTTTCCCATGGGAAGTATTTTTATAATTAATTCCAAGATCGTATTTCAAATTCATCTGGACCTTTAGTCCATTTGTAACTTTCCAAAATCAAGGTTCTTAATCACCATTCTGCTATTTAAAGACTTTAAAAAAAAAATCTTTTGGAACAAACTTGCATTTAAAACTTCTTTCACTAAGGATTTTTTAAAAAATGTACCCAGTACTATAAAATCTATTGATCCCAAAGTTGCTAATAGCTAAAAAGCAGTTAACAAGCAATTTCGGAAAGTAATTAGAAATGGAAGTATTCCTAATAGCCTTATCTGTAATACAATTCTGTGCAAAAATTAAAACTGGAGAGAAATAGAAATGTTCAGATTCTACCATCTCTTTGGACTTTTACCAGACAAGACTGAGACTGATCCGAAAGTGGATTTAAAAATGACAGGCTACAAGAATAATATAGAAAAAGATGCTACCCTGAACATAAATTTTTCATTTTTGTGCATCTTTCAAATTCAGATTTCTCCCTGCTTCATTTTATGAATCTGTCAAATTCAGTTCACCCAACCTGAGATTTTGCTTTTAAAAAAACACACACTCTAAAATGTCTATGCCTACTGCATATTTCTACACTGTAGGCATCTTCCTTTCCCATTTTGCCTGGTATTTAACATTTTCGCAAACAAACATTCTTAATATAATGCATTTTTGTACCTCTTTTGATGAATAGATGCTTTTTTTTTTTGCACAGGAGTTTCCTCTGTTGAATACTAATTCAGATCTAATTTATGGATAAGATATTTATTTATTTATTTATTTATTTATTTATTTATTTATTTATTTATTTATTTATTTGTTCGATTTATATGCCACCCTTCTCCGGAGACTCAGGGCAGCTTACAATGCATTAAGCAATAGCCTTCATACTTTTGTATATACCTGCTTAGTAGGGCTTTCAGGTCCCCCTAAGCGGTGTTCTTTCTTTTTTTACACAAAGTCAGCTTATTGCCACCACAATCCAGGTCCTCATTTTACCTACCTCGGAAGGATGGAAGGCTGAGTCAACTTTGAGCCTGGTGAGATTTGAACTCGCAGTAATTGCAGGCAGCTGGCAACTAAGTGCTACTACATAATTTTGAATTCAGATATGAACTGTAATTCCTTATCCTTAGACTCATCACAAGACCCTCACCTGATGTGACCCACACCTGACCCATCAAAAAACCCTCACCTATTCAATTAATATTTATTTTTATTTCATCATTTGTGTACATTTTTATAATATCTGAGAATAAAGTTAATTAGAAAATCAGGGCTGCTCGAATACCACTTTAGATTGAACTGAAAAGGGAAACAACAAGAGAGAGGGGAAGGAGTAGAGAGAGAGGAAGGGAGGAGAGGAGAGGGGAAAAAAGAAAGGGAAAAGGAGAGGAAGAAAAGGGAGGGGAAAGAGGAGTAGAAGAGAAGATTAGAAGGGGGAAGAAGAGAGGAGTGGGGGAAGGGAAGGGGAAGTAGGAAAGAGAAGGAGAGGAAGAAAGAAGAAAGTAGGAGGAGAAAGAGGAAGGAAGAGAAGGGGAGGAGAAGAAGAAAGGTTGGAGTAAAGGTAAATGATAAAAGAGCAGCCCCTAAAAATTAAAAATGAAAGTTAAAAGATAAGATGAATGAAAAATGATGGGTAAACAACTGTAAATGTAAATGTGTTTATGAGAAATAAAAATAATTTTTTTTTGAAAAAAAAAGACCCTCACCTGACATGACCCTCTCATCGCAAGACCTACTGACCACACAAATCCCTTATAAGCAGAAAAACACCAATATTGACATCCCCTAAATTTAACTGAGGATGTTACCTAGCTTGGTAATGAAACATAAGGAAACCAACCCACAAGCTCGGAGAACAAACCTCCACTCTCACCTTATCCCTGTCCCTGTATATCCATTAGAGAATCCTAGAGTTGAAAGGAGCAAATGAGAACATAAATTGTCCCCCCCACCCCACCCCAATGCAGGAATCCAAATCAGAAAGGGTATGGCTAGCTGACGCGAGCTAAATAGCTTGAAATAGATCTATACTAGTCTCCCTTTATTTCTTCATTGGTAAAACATAAATTCAACACAAAAAATGGTTTGTGGCGAAAGCGACAGCCTGCGAAGGCTCCTCGATTGGGGCTGAAAGGCGAAAGCGGAAGCCGTATGCTCTGTCCCATATTTGGGTAGACCAGGTTGCCCTGATAGACTGATCTCACAGGAAAAAACACTTAATCTCCCCCCTGGTATAGCTGACAAAGTGAGGAGAGCCTGTGGCTTAGAGGTTAATAGGTAAAGGTTCCCCAGCACATGTGTGCTAGTCATTCCCGGCTCTAGGGGGCGGTGCTCATCTCCGTTTCAAAGCCAAAGAGCCAGCGCTGTCCGAAGATGTCTCCATGGTCATGTGGCCGGCATGACTCAACACTAAAGGTGCACGGAGCGCTGTTACCTTCCTACCAAAGGTGGTCCCTATTTTTCTACTTGCATTTTTTACGTGCTTTCAAACTGCTAAGTTGGCAGAAGCTGGAACCAGGAACAGTAGCTCACCCCGTTACGCGGCACTAGGGATTCGAACCTCTGAACTGCCGACCTTTCGATCGACAAGCTCAGCATCTTAGCCACTGAGCCACCGCGTCCCTGTTCTGACATACTAATCTCCCTTTATTTCTTCATTGGTAAAACATAAATTCAACACAAAAAATAGTTTGCCGTGAAAGCGACTGCCTGCAAAGGCTCCTGGATTGGGTCTGAAAGGCAAAAGCAGAATCAGTATGCTCCATCCCATAATTGGGTGGACCAGGTTGCCCTAATAGACCGGTCTCACAGGAAAAAAACACTTAATCTCCCCCCTGGTATAGCTGACAAGGCGAGGAGAACCCGTGGCTTAGAGGTTAATACATCTACCTAATATGCAAGTAGCCTGGGTTTGAATCCCAAAAGGGTATGGCTAGCTGACGAGAGCTAAATAGCTTGAAATAGATCTATACTAGTCTCCCTTTATTTCTTTGTCGTTAAAACATAAATTCCACACAATCTAAATCAGAGCATCCAAGACAGTTGGCCATCTATCATTTCTTCTCTTTCCACCTTTCTTGAATTGTTGCCCCCTCAAAAAAAAAAATTGACAAGAGGGGCCCTGACGGATGCAGTAGAATTTGACCCCTGCTCTGGCTGAAACGAGCTGGACATCAACAGGTTCAGCTGCAGAAAAGGGAGCTTGGAGCAGGAGAAAAATGGAGAGCTCCAGGGAGCAATGGTGGAAAAAGAGAGAGAGAGAGAGAGAGAGAGAGAGAGAGAGAGAGAGAGAGAGAGAGAGAGAGAGAGGGAGAAGAATGGGAAATGTGAAAATAAATGGCACATTCCTTCTGAAAGGCTGATTCAGGTAGAAGCCAGCAGGGGTTCCAACAGCAGGGAAATCTATATAAATGGCAAAGGGGTGGAAAGAGAGGGAGATGAAAGGGGGAGGAATTCATTTGTGAACCACTTGTTAACAGCTTCCGCAGATCCCCCTGGGAAATATGAAAAGAATACAGAAAGCCAAGCAGCAGCCCTCATCTTCTCTCTTACGTTTCAGCTCATTTTTCTCCCTGCTTGGGTCATCCAGCCGGCTTTGATTCTGAAATCCTCATTGTCTGCCTGGATTTTCGGGTCTCCCCAACACATGGAAGTATCAAATAAAAAAGTTCATTATAGAATTTCATCCTTTGCTGCTTTCCTTTTCAAGCTTCCTGAGCTAAGTCACAAAAGACTTTTCTTTTGTTCCCTCTCAGAAACAGGCTTCGTGCTACCATGGGCCTCGAGACCGTGCACGCGTGTACATCCATGCTCAGGCAGGCGTGCCCACTTTTACACACACACGGACACAACTGCAACCTGGCTTTTTAAAAAAAAACAAACAAACAAAAGCAATTCATCTCTATTTAATCTGCTTTTTAAAAAAATCTATATATGATCTAAATACATAATGTATTCATCATATTGGATTCCATGCTTCCTATTCAAGAACTGAATGCAACAATCTGCTTTCTCCCTTTCTGTCACAATTTAATCAATCAGAATAGATTGGAAGGGACCTTGGGGGTCTTCTAGTCCAGCCCCCTTCTCAAGCAGGAGACCCTATACCATTTCGCGGGTGGTAATGGGAGCGACATGGCGCTCCCATGTGACACCTCTCCTGCGCGAGCTGCACTGGCTCCCGGTGGTCTTCCGGGTGCGCTTCAAGGTTTTGGTTACCACCTTTAAAGCGCTCCATGGCTTAGGACCTGGTTATCTACGGGACCGCCTACTACCATCAACAGCCTCCCACCGGCCAGTACGCTCCCATAGAGAGGGGCTCCTCCGGGTGCCGTCGGCCAAACAATGTTGACTGGCGGCCCCCAGGGGGAAGGCCTTCTCTGTGGGGGCACCTACTACCTGGAACGAGCTCCTCCCGGAGATACAGAGGATCCCGGATCCGCGCACCTTCCGCCGCGCTGTGAAGACCTTTTTATTCCATCAGGCGGGCTTAGCCTAATCTCTTCCCTTTTTAAATATGTAAATTTTAATCTGTTTTTAAATTATTGGGGTGTTTTAATTTGTCTGGGCCAAAATGATTTAATTTGATTTTATCTGGTTTTTTAAATTTTTTGTATCTATGTTATTTTATTGTTTGGCTGTTCACCGCCCTGAGTCCTTCGGGAGTAGGGCGGTATACAAATCAAATAAAACATAAAACAAACAAACATTTCAGACAAGTGACTGTCCAGTCTCTTCTTAAAAACCTCCGGTGATGAGGCACCTACAAGTTTTGAAGGCAACTTCTGTTCCACTGGTTAATTGTCCTCACTGTTAGGAATTTTTTCCTTAATTCCAGGTTGCTTCTCTCCTTGATTAGTTTCCATGCGTTGTTTCTTGTCCTGCCTTCTGGTGCTTTGGAAAATAAATTGATCCCTCTTCTTTGTGGCAGCCCCTCAAATATTGGAAGGCTGCTATCATGTCACCCCCAGTCCTACTTTTCTCTAGAGTCTAGACTAAAGGTAAAGGTAAAGGTTCCCCTCGCACTTATATGCTAGCCGTTCCCAACTCTAGGGGGTGCTGCTCATCTCTGTTTCAAAGTGGAAGAACCAGCACTGTCCGAAGACGTCTCCGTGGTCATGTGGCCGGCATGACTAAACACCAAAGGCGCACGGAGCGCTGTTCCCTTCCCACCAAAGGTGGTCCCTATTTTTCTCCTTGCATTTTTTACGTGCTTTCGAACTGCTAGGTTGGCAGAAGCTGGGACAAGTCATGGGAGCTCACCCCGTTACACGGCACTAGGGATTCGAACTGCCGAACTGCCGACCTTTCTGATCAACAAGCTCAGTGTGTTAGCCACTGAGCCACCGCACATGCCCAATTCCTGCAACCGTTCTTCATTTGACCCAATGAGTCTTAAACAAATGGTGTGTGTAGGCCTTTTTGAGCTGAGAGATGTGGTGGAATGAGGTGCCAAATGTTGTTTTGCAAGAAGTAGATGGGCCAGGATGACAACTTAACTCAACTCAACTCAACTCAACTCAACTCAACTCACTAAAATGACTAAACTCTACTTATATTCCAGATGAAAATTTGGTACTAGAAGCTAAAAGTATGTTGTTATCACTCTGGGTCCAAAATTTGAGTCCCTTCATCATCGTTCCCTGAAAGTATATTGAGCTATGGCATGGGTGTCAAACTCGCTGTGTCACATTGCCGTCATGTGACGTGTCATAACATTTTTTGCCCTTTGCGGAGCTGAGGTGGGCGTGGCCTACACGTGACACATCCAGCCCACGGGCCGCCAGTTTAACACCCCTGAGCTATGGGGATCTGGGAGGTGAAAATGAAAGTGTTCGGAAAACAAGAGGGGTTACAGGAAAAAGTTGACTCTGTCATACGTGTGACTTCATTGGGCATTGATTGTTCAGAATGTCAGTATCCTTCTGTGTCAGACAACCCATCTTTCAAAGAAGCACAAGGCAGCGATAATGGGGGATTTCAATTATTCTGACAATTGCTGTCAAAAGTCAGAGGTCCGACAAATTCTTGTCTTCTCTTGCTGACAATTTTATTTGTCAGAAGGTGGAAAAAGCAATCAGAAGAAGACTCTCCAGGATGGACCTCATCATCCCCAACAGGTATGAGCCGAATATGTGAAGGTGATCTGCTCCTTGAGATGAACTCATCCGTGATGATCCTTGAATTCACTATACCCAGAGCAGGAGGAGCAAGGCAGGGTCATGCCTGAATATTGGAATTCAGAAGAACAGATTTTGATGAACACTGAAAGGAGGTAAATCAGGGTTTGGGTTAAGGTTAAGAAGAAAAGTATCCAGGAAAAATGAAAACAAACTCTGCAATCCTAAATTGCATTAACAGAGGGATACAATCAAGATCAAGGGAGGTACTAACGCCACTCTATAAAGCCTTAGTAAGGCCACAATTAGAATCCTGCATCCAGTTTTGGTCACCACACTATAAAAAGGATGTTGGGACTCTAGAAAGAATGCAGAGAAGAGCAACCAGGATGATTAGGAGACTGAAGGCTAAAACATACAAGGAACTGGACATGTCTAGTCTAGGGAAGAGAAGGACCAGGGGAGACATGAGAACAGTCTTCCAATATTGGAGGGGCTGCCACAGAGAGGAGGGGGTCAAGCTATTTTCCAAAGCACTTCAAGACCAGATAAGGAATACCAAATCCGTTAATCTGTATCTCTCTCACATATACTTTCTCTCTCCCCCCCCTCCCTCCCTCTCTCCTTATTCTGCAGCCAGCAGATCTTCTTTTGTGTCTGTAGTAAAACAATTTATTTAGCAGCATTGAATCTTTGAGGTTTCTGCTACTATCCAATTTTTGAGTTCAGGGTTGAATTTCTGAGCGAACCGAGGTTTGGAGCCCCAGCTGGCCTGAAGGCTGACAACAGATCTGCCCACTCTTTTTCTCAGCTCTACAGAGAAAGGCTGCACTCTGACCCCAAATTGAACGGCTGGCTCCAGATCCTCTTCCAGCATCACTGACCAGGGAGAAAGTTGTTCTGCCTGGCTACAATTAGCAGGTCCAAATTGTGATCCTGAGCCCATCAGCACAGATAGTAAACCAGCTCGTCCAGCAGTGAAGAGGGCAGCCTCTACTACTCCTGTACTTTGCCCAGCCCCAAATCTCCAGCTGTTGCTCTTTGTAGTAACCCTGAGGATTTGCTCCTCTGCTTAGTTCAGAGGTCTTCAAACTTGGCAGCTTTAAGACTTGCGGACTTCAACTCCCAAAATTCTCCAACCAACTATGCTTCACAAGCTATGCTGGCTGGAGAATTCTGGGAGTTGAAATCCATAAGTCTTAAAGCTGCCAAGTTTGAAAACCTCTGGCTTAGCTAATACAGGTAGTCCTCAGCTTATGACCAGAATGGAGCCCAGCATTTCTGTTGTTGAGTGAGACATTGATTAAGGGAATTTTGCCCCATTTTACGACGTTTCTTGCCATGGTTGCTAAATGAATCTGGTTGAATCCCCGTTGACTTTGCTCATCAGAAGGTCACAAAAGGGGATCACATGATCCCGGGGACAATGCAACCGTCATAAATATTAACCAGTTGCCAAAGCATCTAAATGTGGATCACATGAAACTGGGGATGCTGCAAAGGTCATATGAAAAATTATCATAAGCAGTGGTGGGATTCAGCCGGTTCGGGCCAGTTCAGGCGAACCGGTAATTAAATTACTGGCTGGCCCCTCCCCTCCCCGCCCCTTCCAGGAGCCTCCACACGCCACATTTTCACTCCCAGGAGACTGCAGGGAGGCTTCCTAAGCCCAAAATGGGGCATGGGGGGGCGGGGCATCCCCCCACGGCCCATTTTTGCTCCCAGGGGGTGCAGGAGGCCAAGTGCTGCCTGTCACACCCCCTAGCCACGCCCACCCAGCCAGTCATCAGGGCAGAGAACTGGTTGTTAAATTATTTGAATCCCACCACTGATCATAAGTCCCCTTTTTCAGTGCCATTGCAGGGGTGAAATCCAGCAGGTTCTGACAGGTTCTGGAGAACCGGTAGTGGAAATTTTGAGTAGTTCGGAGAACTGGCAAATACCACCTCTGGCTGGCCCCAGAGTGTGGAGGGAATGGGGATTTTGCAGTATCCTACCCCTGGAGTGGGGTGGGAATGGAGATTTTGCAGTATCCTTCCCCTGGAGTGGGGTGGGAATGGAGATATTGCAGTATCTTTCTCCTGGAGTGGGGTGGGAATGCGGATTTTGCACTATCCTTCCTCTGGAGTGGGGTGGGAATGAGGATTTTGCACTATCCTTCCCCCAGGAGTGGGATTGGTAATGGAGATTTTGCAGTATCCTTCCCTTGCAGTGGGGTGGGAATGGAGAGTTTGCAGTATTCTTCCCCTGGAGTGGGGTGGGAATGGAGAGTTTGCAGTATCCTTCCCTTGCAGTGGGGTGGGAATGGGGATTTTGCAGTATTCTTCCCTTGGAGTGGGGTGGGAATGGAGATTTTGCAGTATTTTTCCCCTGGAGTGGGGTGGGAATGGAGATTTTGCAGTATCCACACCCACCAAGCCATGCCCACCAAGCCACTCTACGCCCACCAAACCATGCTCACAGAACCGGTATTAAAAAAAAATTGGATTTCACCGCTGTCCCGTTGTAACTTTGAATGGCCATTAAACAAACTGTTGTAAGTCGAGGAGTACCTGTCTGATGAGACTCCAGGTAAATGGTGTGTCCACTGTGAATTATGTAAGTCTCTAAGACCTCGGCATTTTCCCACAGACCAGCCATGAGTAGGATTTATATTTGGCTGGATGACAGGGACGCTGCAAGCTGGGAGCCCGTTTGAATGTGTAACAACACACCTGTGACTATTTTGTGACCCTCTGGAGGGCTGACTCAATGATCCAGTCAAATAAGTGGCCACCAGCAGTGAAATCCATCTCCTTCAACAGATTAAGTGCTCAGCTCATGAATATGCTGTTGCTGACTTCCAGTTTTTTGTTTTTTTTTTTGCTCAGAAGTTGGGCTGGGATGAAAGAACCTTAATCGATCAATTTAAACAAGGGCTATTGGATAACTACGGAGGCCAACCCATCTTCAGGCCACTCTGGAGACTATTTGCCTCAATCCACACCTGCTTGGACATCAATTTTGCCCTTTCAAACCGATACGTCAACCCAAAACTTCTCTACTCTATGAATTAAAGCGCCTCTCCAAATTTGACAATCGATTTGCTTTTATTAAAAGCCAGCCAATCAACCGCAAAGAGATCTGTCTGCCTATCTGCACCCAGAAGTCTTCACAGAAAAAAAATATAATATTTATGAAAGTAGTATTGAAAAACGCACTTTTTTATTATTATTATATTTTTATTATTTACATATAATTATATCAAATATGGCTCAGTGGCTAAGACTGTTGATTGGAATGTTGGAAGTTCAGCGGTTCAAATCCCTAGTGCCACATAACGGGGTGAGCTCCCGTTCCTTGTCTCAGCTTTTGCCAACCTAGCAGTTCGAAAGCACGTAAAAAATGCAAGTAGAAAAATAGGGACCACCTTTGGTGAGAAGGGAACAGCGTTCCGTGCGCCTTTGGCATTGAGTCATGCCGGCCACATGACCACGGAGACCTCTTTGGACAGCACTGGCTCTTCGGCTTTGAAATGGAGACGAGCACCGCCCCCTAGAGTCGGGAACGAGACTAGCACATATGTGCGAGGGGAACCTTTACCTTTACCTTATATCGAATAAGTGTGATTGACCTGGCATTTCATCTGCCATAAAAACCAAAGTGAAAACAAATAACATATATACTACTTGAATGTTGCTAATATTGTACAAATATTTTTGATCATCATCGTCATCCTAATACAATGATACATATATAGTATCTCATTCCAGGTCTGCCTAGTCTAATTTTTTCGTGTACCAACTCCACCCTTCCATTGTGCTTCCATTGACAGAATCTGTTCCATATGTCATAATATTCTGTCTCTCCTCTGTCTTTTATTTTTAACGTTAGTCTATCCATTTCTGCACAGACTAGTATCTTCCTTACTATCTCCTCTTCTGAAGGGGTATTTTCATTTTTCCACTGCTGCGCATACACCATTCCTGCTGCAGTCAGGATGTGTAGTATTAGATATACTGTCCCTTTGTCATAACTATCTGTTATAGTGCCCAATAAGAATAATTCTGGCTTGAATTCTATACGTCGTTTAACCATTTTTTTCTAGCCACCTACAAATTTGTAGCCAAAATTTCTTCGCTTTTTTTGCAGGTCCAGGACATGTGGTACAGTGGTGGGTTGCCCCCGGTTCAGACCGGTTCACAAGAACCGGTAGTAAAACCGGCAGGAGGCTCCGCCCACTGACTCGGATGTCATCAGGAAGTTTCTGTGCATTTGCAGAAGTTTCTGTGCATTTGCAGAAGTTTCTGCGCATACGCAGAAGTTGCGAACCAGTAGTAAAGATAAATAGAACCCACCCCTGACATGGTAGAATGTGTCTGGTATTTGTTTGCACTTCCGATATTTTCTATTGAGTAACATCGGTGTAGAAATATTAGCCTGTACATTAGGCCAAATCGCAAACCCAAATAAATATGTTTGAGGGAATATACACAAATACATACATCTTTTTAAGTTTAGGTTTTGTTCTAAAAGCATGAGAGGTTGAGCTTATCCTACTGCGAAGACCCAGCTCTCTGAGGAAGGCTTTAAAACTGGGAAAGTGGAGGAAAAAGAAGAAGAGGATGACCAGCAGAAACGGAGTGGACTTAATGATAGTGGCGATGGGTGAACCATTGGGAGACTTGGTTAGCTATGCATCGTCTTGGAGAAAATCTATCTACGTGGTTGCTAGGAGTCAAAAACATCTTGATGGCATATAATCAATAATTTTTTAAAAAGGAACTCAACTTGATAGTTTCTCCAAAACAGCAATGTGAAAGAAATGATACTTCTCAATGAGACATAGAGGGAAATCAGAATTTGTGGTTTCATCCATGCCTCCAGTGGTGGGATTCAGCCAGTTCGGGGGAAATGGTAGTTAAATTGCTGGCTGCCCACTCACCCCCCCTCCTTCCAGGAGTCCCCACGCACCCCATTTTTACTGCCAAGAGGCTTCAGGGAGGTCTCCTAGGCCCAAAATGGGGTGCAGGGGGGGTGATCCAGGGAGGTGCTGTGGTGAGTTGTCCAATTCCACAGAAAAGTGGCTTTTATCCTCTTCCGGCCTCCATCCATTCACCGTTTCCTATTGGCTGGACAGATTCCCCTAGTCCATGGGTAGGCAACCTTAAATACTCAAAGAGCCACAAAGGTCCTAACCAGGAGCCCCCTGTTCAATTCTGGAGCTGACCAGAAGTCTGATTCCCCCCACCATAGAGTCTCCTCCTAGCGCAGCATCCTTTTCCCCTACCTGTCCTAACCGAAAGCCCTATAATCATGGAGCTGACTGGAGACAGGGAGCCGCAGCAGAGGGATGAAAGAGCCACATGCGGCTCCAGAGCCACAGGTTGCTGACCCCTGCCCTAGTTCATCAACGGGTTATGGAACGGCAGGGACTGCCATAATCAGAAAACTCTGTCTCCATTAATATTGGTTCAATTAGCCTCCAACACAAAGGTTATATCCCTGCAATTTTATGGGTTTTGAAAGATATTTGCCTGGGCATAATTCACTCTGGGCCCAGTTAGCCGATGAAAATAAAACTGGCACGAGGGTAATTTATTCTTTCCTCCGCTCCCCTGGAAGGTGCCATTAAACAGCTTCTGCTCAGCTCCATTTGCACAATGCCGACGACCGCTGGGCCCTTCCTGGCAGGGATGTGCCAGGCTAACCAGCAGAGATTCATTTCTGAACTGGGCAAGAGCAAGATTCATTGTATTCTTTCAAATTCTTTGACTCTATTGTGAGAAAAAAAAAAAACCATTCTTTTTTCCCCACCTTTTACTAAAATACTAAACTTTTTAAAAAAAATTTAAATACTTTTTTTTAAGTCAAAACTTTCGAATGCATCTTTTTCTCTAACTTCTTGACATACGAGCTTTAAACTTCAGTATGACGTTTAGATCAGGGGTCTCCAACCTTGGCAGCTTTAAGCCTGACAGACTTCAACGTTGAAGTCCGCCAGGCTTAAAGCAAAGCTGACTGGGGAATTCTGGGAGTTGAAGTCCGCCAGGCTTAAAGCTGCCAAGGTTGGAGACCCCTGGTTTAGATCCCTCCTTCCAAACTACCCTTATAGAATAACTTTTTTTATAACATAAACATCTTATTTGAGGAGGCTTTCTTCGAGGTAGGAGTTAAAGAAGAAACCGGGTGCTTTAATCCTTGCAGATGCTTAAGTCCCCAGTTTCACCCCTTCAACTCCAGGAGCTCAAAGCCCTGGCCATTCTATTTTTGAATAACACCCCATCAAAGTCTCTCGCAGGCTTCAAGGTGATGAGATCTGTGCTCTTCTGGACAAAGTCGAAGGCTGAATTTCCAGAACATGCTGGGTCACAGCTAAATCCTATTTTAGCTCAGCCTTTAGCTCATTTTTGGTGACTTCAGCTATATAGTATTGGGAGGGGAAGACCCTCACACGAGCTGTAATCCTGATATATGAGGTCAAGTTCCATCGTAGTCCACTTTGTATTTCACACGCAGAGGCCAAGTAGATACCTCGGGATGGCTTACGAGAGGGAGATGGAAATCCTGCAGTAGCCTCTGCAATTGATGTCTATGAAAATTCTCAGTTATTCAGGTCACAGTTGAATCCAAAGTGGTTTTTATTTTGAAAAAGGCAACTGGACTGATTTTTTTGAGGATCCAGATTGTTGGGGGTAAGAGGCTGACTTGGAGAGGGCTGGAAAGCACTGTGAAGTGGTATATAAGTCTAAGTGCTATTGCTATTGCTATTCCCCTTCCTTCCTTCCTTCCTTCCTTCCTTCCTTCCTTCCTTCCTTCCTTCCTTCCTAGCTCTTCCTTCCTTCCTTCCTTCCTTCCTTCCTTCCTTCCTTCCTTCCTTCCTTCCTTCCTTCCTTCCTTCCTAGTGGTCAGAATGCCATATTGCAGGGTAATTCTGCTGACAGCCAGTAGTTTGATCCTGACCGGCTCAAAGTTGACTCAGCCTTCCATCCTTCCGAGGTGGGTAAAATGAGAACCCAGATTGTTGGGGGCAAGAGGCTGATTCTATAAACTGCTTGGAGAGGGCTGGAAAGCACTGTGAAGTGGTAGAGAAGTCTAAGGGCGATTGCTCTTCTTTCCTTCCTTCCTTCCTTCCTTCCTTCCTTCCTTCCTTCCTTCCTTCCTTCCTTCCTTCCTTCCTTCCATGGTGCACAATATAGTTGGAATATAGTTTTGCAGGCTAACTTCACCCACTGCCAACAGTTCGATCTTGACCAGCTCAAGGTTGACTGAGCTTTCCCTCCTTCCAAGGTTGGTAAATGATGATCCAGATTGTTGGGCACAATATGCTGACATTGTAAACCACTCAGAGAAGGTTGTAAAGCACTGTGGAGTGGTATATAAGTTTAAGTATTATTGCTATTGTTCTCCCTCCCTCCCTCCTTTCCTTCCTTCCTTCCTTCCTTCCTTCCTTCCTTCCTTCCTTCCTTCCTTCCTTCCTTCTTCCTCCCTTCCTAATATGGCTGTACACCGCCCTGAGTCCTTCAGGAGAAGGGCGGTATAGAAATCTAATAAACTTTCAAACTTTCAAACTTCCATGGTGCACAATGGTTAGAATGCAGTATTGCAGGCTAACTCTGCCCACTGCCAACAGTTCAGTCCTCACTGGCTCAAGGTTGACTCAGCCTTCCCTCTTTCCGAAGTTGGAAAATGAGGACCCAGATTAAACCACTTAGAGAGGGCCGTAAAGCACTGTGAAGCGGTACATAAGTGCTATAGCTATTGCTATTCCACCACTTAGTTATGTGCTATGTGGGAGGGGGAAACTTTTTTTCCTGCCAATCCTCAGTCACGTCCCAAATACTTTTATTGGCTCTGCCGAGTTCTAGTGATCAGCAAAAAGCAAATAGAAAAACACAGTTCCGTTTCTTCAAGCATGTATATGCCTTCATTGGGCTCTTTTGCTCTGAGCTAGAGTCTCAAATGTTTCTGCCTTGACCAGTGACACTAAGGCTATTCCACAAAGGTGTGAAGCCACTACCACCAATGCTACCAGCCCCTCCCCCCTTGGCTTGTTTTGAGGTCAGAGGGCTCCAACTTTCCTATACAAACATCACTCAAAGTGGCCAACCATTTAAATCAAGCAGTTAAAATCCGATAGGAACAATTAAAATCAGGTTGCCATATGTTCTATCCTCTTTTTTGCATCCTTAAATCTCCATCTGGACAGATTTTTTTTAAACATCTGTCCAGAATTTGACCATTTTTTTTAAAAAAAAAAGAGCTTTGCTGGGAGATGCCAGAGGAGAGAAGCAGAAATGAAATGACATCCTGCCCCTCTCTCCTTCCCCTTGTTGAGGTTTGTCTTTGTGCTGGAGTTGGTGCAAGAACCAGGCAGTGGAATGGTCATAATCATAATCATAAGTTTATTTGTCAAGCATATATAAGATAACAGGTAAAAGTATAAACATTATTTGAATACATGAAAAAAGTAAGTAAAAAGGGACATTAGGACAGGGACGGAAGGCACGCTGGTGCACTTATGCACGCCCCTTACAGACCTCTTAGGAATGGGATGAGGTCAACAGTAGACAGTCTAAGGTTAAAGTTTTGGGGGTTTGGGGAAGAAACTACAGAGTCAGGTAGTGCATTCCAGGCATTGACCACTCTGTTACTGAAGTCATATTTTCTGCAATCGAGTTTGAAACGGTTAGCACCCACCCCTCTCCTAGAAGAATGAAATATTCTAGGAAATATTAAAAAGGCAGAATATTATATTTCCCTGGATGAGAAAAGAAGAAACATGTTTTAAAGACAGAAAATAGCTCCCTGCCCCCAGCAGATATTTGGTGCCCATTGGGCAGGACTGGGCCAGCCTGTCTACAAGACAATTAGACCTTCAGCTCCAGGGTGATGGAATTAAGACAGGACCCTCAGGACATAGTAGGATTGGCCTTCTACCCAACTAGCAGCAGGGCTCGCTGCATTTCAAAATTTCCTAAGGATATTGCATCACCCAGCAAGGTTCAACCAAATGTATCTCAGATAACCTCAGCCCCCTGGGAGTCTAACAACCAATAGAATACATTTCTTGCACAGGAACAGGAAGCTCAAGGGCAAGGCCCAAGAGAGGGTATAAATACCTCTCACTCTCCACTCCATGTGGTCAGCTGCCCAGGACCTCAAACCCATGTGGCCCTGTCCCTCAATAAACCATCTTTCCAATCAGCCTCCATGTTTCCAGTGTCTTTCTCCCCACATGGAACTGAACCAGATGGATATTTCTTCCAATGGTCAGCAAGATGCACAATGCTTTGGCCACCAAATAGTTTCATTGGGGTGTTGATGTTGGTTCTCAAGGACTTTAATCCACAGATTTCAGTTGAGTGATTCATTCTTGTAGAAGGGACATTTATTTTGAAATGACAATGCTGACCCAGAGCCAGGTGTTTTTATCTGGCCATGTCTTGATTGCAGCTCTTCCTCCTGTTCCTCCACAGTTGTTGTTTTTTTGCCCATTACACCTTCTTGAGAATTTCCATCCATGTTTTCTTTCCTGTCTTCCACTTTCTTCAACCCTGCCAAGCACACTCATTTTCTATTGGCCATCATCTACCTCTTCCATTTGCCAAGATCATCACTTCAAGGGAACAATCATGTCCTATCAGGTCCATACTGATTGTCCCAAAGGTCCTTTATCAGGAGGCAACTGGAGTTTCTTGTGTGTGTGTGTGTGTGTGTGTTTTTGAAGATGTTTCTGTCTTCAAAGAAAAAACAAGAAAAAACAACAACACCAAGCTCCTGTCAGAGCTGAAGAAGCTTCTTGGATGAGAAGCAAAATGTCTTCAAAGAAAAACAAGAAAGTCCAGTTGCACATTTGGGACAACTATGACCTGGATGACTGAGAATCTCTGCAGACTTTTAGCTATGCAATTTGGGATGAATACCCTTGGAATGGTGTAGGAGTAGGAATGGATTTCCAGAGAGAAAAAAATTGGAGACTACAGGAACCATTTGCCCTACTCAGGTGACCCTGAGAACACAGAAGAAACCCCAAGTGGCCTCAAGGACCCTCTAAAAGGATGCAAAGGACCAGCTGTCTGCAAGGAGTATAAATCCTTCCATTCCCCACCATCCAGTCAGAGCTGAAGAAGCTTCTTGGATGAGAAGCAAAATGTCTTCAAAGAAAAACAAGAAAGTCCAGTTGCACATTTGGGACAACTATGACCTGGATGACTGAGAATCTCTGCAGACTTTTAGCTATGCAATTTGGGATGAATACCCTTGGAATGGTGTAGGAGTAGGAATGGATTTCCAGAGAAAAAAATTGCAGACTACGGGAACCATTTGCCCTACTCAGGTGACCCTGAGAACACAGAAGAAACCCCAAGTGGCCTCAAGGACCCTCTAAAAGGATGCAAAGGACCAGCTGTCTGCAAGGAGTATAAATCCTTCCATTCCCCACCATCCAGTCAGAGCTGAAGAAGCTTCTTGGATGAGAAGCGAAACGTCTTCAAAGAAAAAACAAGGAAGTCCAGTTGCCTCTTAAAAAAAGCACCTTTGGGACATTGAGATGGATGATTGAGAATCTCTAGAGTCCATACTGATTGACTGATTCTTCTGGCCCTCCACGGTAGCTATTTTAGTACCATCTCCAAATCCATAATTTGAAATCCAAACGGTAATCCACCATTCCATCTTTGCTTTTCATTTTTTGTCAATGTCCAGTTTTTACACCTGTACTTGGAAAGCTATTCCAGTCTTGGTTGTCATCAAACTATCTTTGTCCTTCTCTGTCTTGGTTAGGTTTGTTGTTCTTCCCTTCCTATGATTAATCTGCTCTTTACTTCACCAGTACATGGTTCATTTATTGTGGGGCCCAAGAAAATAAAATTATCTAAACCACCTTGCCTTCTTGGCTACCAATTGCTAAGTTTACTGACCATGCTGGTCCAAGTTAAGTATTTAACTTCAGCACATTCATTTTCCATTTTTATTTTCATAAATAGCTATTTGAGCTTGTCCTTTCTTGGATTATATCTCTCAAATTGTTAATATTTTGACCCCGTTTTATGTCCAGCTGTCACTTTTCCAATCCTGCAATTATAATATGTGTCGTTACATAAATTACATAGTTATGGGAACAGTATGTATTCTTGTTTTCAATCCCTTTCCTATTGCAAAACATGCTGTTTATCCAAATTCAGTTGTTATAGTAGCATCTTGTTCATTGAGAAGTTTCTCAGAAAACTGGCCATTGTTCGGGTACAGCAATTAATCTTAATATATTCCACTTTCTAGCGTGATCTACATAATTAAAAGCCTCGCTATAATCAATAAAGCAAGTTAACTGGCCTTATATTCTCTTGCTCTCTCTCTTATCTATCTTACATTACTTTACTTAATCTTAATTCCCTTTTGCCTTTTCGGAAACCTGCCTATTAATTTAGCATTTATCTCTCTAAATACGATTCTATTTTACTTTTCAAGCTTTTAAGCAAAACTTTGCTTATGTGAAGAATTGGTGCAGTGCTTCTATCCATCGCTCATTCCCCCTTTGCTCCCTCTTTCTCACCTAGTCTTGCTCCTTGTTTGTGTTGTGGCCCGCCAGTGGCCTGTGCGGATCGTGGCTCATCCCAACGAAGAGGAGGCTGGTGTGGTGTCATGCCAGCAGCCTGCACAGCCGGCGCTCGCATCGGACAGCGAGGAGGCTGAAGAGGATGTGGTGCCAGAGGCAGAGACTCAGCCAGAGCCTTCAGAACCTCCAGAGGCTCCTTCCAGTGGAGAGAGCGAAGTGGAGGAGCCTCTCCTCAATGCTCGAGCACGCAGGGCTGCCAAAAGGCAGGAGTGGCTACTCAGGAGGAGGAGGTCTACTCGAGAGTAGGGCTTGAGGATAATTGGCCACTCCCTTAGCCTATTTAAGTCGCACGCAGCTAGTGTGCTCTTGCTAGAAACAACTTGTATTATTATCAGAGTATTTTGGTTTATCATATCTTGTTTTCTGGGCTGGTTGCCAACCTTTGCCGGTCTTGTTTATTCTTGCTACTTAATAAATTTGATAAGGACCGTTGGTGTGTGTCAATATCCTCGGAAATCTGGAGCTGGGGCAGAACAGTTTGTTGACACAGAGCCGTAGGCATTTGGACAGCCTGGTCTCCTGCAACTTTCAACAATTCAATTCAATTCCATCTGCACTTGATGCTTTCCTGTTTAATAGTTGGTCTTTGTCAAATGTCACTTTTTAACAGGGTCTGCTCCTAAGGACTTCTTTCTCTCTGCAAATGTCAATTATAATCTGTTGTAGCCCACCAGCGGCCAGTGGCAGACTTCCTTCAGGCAATGGAAAATGGGCCAGTCCTGGAGTCTGGGGAGGCTCTGACGAGGGCTCTGTGTTGGAGGCAGAGATGGGGCCAGGGAGAAGGGAACAGTTAAGGAACAAGGGCCGACTCGGGAGTAAAGGAACAGGTGGCCGGTGAATGGCCCCTCCCATAGGGAATAAAGAGGAGCGAAAGGGGAGTGGAGTTTGCAGGAGACAATTAGTTCGCTTAATTGGTTCATGACTCTCAGAGACTCCTTTTTTTATTTTTAATTTGATTTATATGCCGCCCTTCTCCAGAGACTCAGGGCGGCTTACAATAGCCTTCATACTTTTGTATATTTTATACAAAGTCAGCTTATTGCCCCCACAAACCGGGTCCTCGTTTTACCTACCTTAGAAAGGATGGAAGGCTGAGGCAACCTTGAGCCTGGTGAGAATTGAACTCGCAGTAATTGCAGGCAGCTGGAAGCTAAATACTACCTTTAACAGTAGCATTAGTCTGCTGCGCCACTCAGGCTCCTTATGCTTTCCTGTTTAATAGTTGGTCTTTGTCAAATGTCACTTTTTAACTTTCTTGCAAAGAACTTTCTTGTCCAGTGTTGCGTTTTGAAGATATCGGTCTGGCAGCTCTCCAAGCCAGATAAAAGACTGTTTGCCAGAACTTTGCTGGATATGAATGAGGGGCATTCACAGTAACTTAATAAAAAGGAGTTTTGTTGGAACAAGGAGTCTGCTTCGTGGTTTGGGGAAGCCTAGGTCAGAACATACTCTAAACCAGGGGTGTCATACTTGATTTCATTGAGGGCCGCATCAGGGTTGTGTTTGGTCACGGAGGGCCAGGTGGATGGGCATAGGTGGGCATGGTTAGCTCGATGTCACTTGTGTTGGGGGCACCTATGGTGGCCAAGTGCTAAGGCAGGATTTCCCTGAGACCCTGCCTCACTCTCATTATAATCTCCTTCCTTCCTTCCTTCCTTCCTTCCTTCCTTCCTTCCTTCCTTCCTTCCCACATCTATTTCCTTCCTTCCTTCCTTCCTTCCTTCCTTCCTTCCTTCCTTCCTTCCTTCCTTCCTTCCTTCCTTCCTTCCTTCCTTCCTTCCTTTCCTTTTCTTCTTTTTCCTTCCCTCTTCATTCTCCTTTCTTCCCCTCTTTCCTTATTTTTCCTTCCTTGCTCTCTTCCCATCTTCCCTCCTTTTTTTTTTGTCTTTCTTCTTTCCCTTTCTCATCCCTTCTTGATTGCTCAAATGCAAAAGAGGAAACATTTCTCCTTTGGTTTTGTTTTTAGTTTGTTTTGCTAGCCCTCTGCCAGCAAAAACGGAGCTCGGGGAACCCAAATCAGGGGTAAAATCCAGAAGGTTCTGACAGGTTCTGGAGAATGGGTAGCGGAAATTTTGAGTAGTTTGGAGAACCGGCAAATACCACCTCTGGCTGGCCCCTGATTTGAGTGGGAATAGAGATTTTGCAGCATCCTTCCCCTGCCACGCCCACGAAGCCACCACGAAGCCACGCCCACAGAACCAGTAGTAAAAAAAATTGAATTTCACCACTGACCCAAATGGACCCCTCCAGGCCCCATTTTCAGCCGTGATGGCCTCCTGCAGACCTCTGCCAGAGAAAATGGAGCTCAGGGGGACGTGTGTGCCCCCCCGGGCCCCATTTTTGCTGGCAGAGGCACCGCAGGCTGGTCCTTTGCTGTTTCCAGGCCAGCCCCATGGGCCAGAACTAAGCACCCCATGGGCCGGATTTGGCCCTGGGGCCTTGAGTTTGACACCCCTGCTCTAAACTGTATATTCGGCTGCTATATCCCCAGATTTCTTAATCATCTCTCTCGTTTTTCTGTTCTTGTTTTCTGGACTGAGCTATCTTCATCCTTTCTAGCTCAACGTTGGAAGTCTGCTGTCAGGCTGCGGTACTGTCTCAAGATTAAATGAATTTCCAAACTGCCAATATTTAAGGAAATCTTTCTTTAATTGATCATGACTCCGCGTGGACAAGACTGACCTTTTGCCTCCCAATCCCTCCCTTTCCGACCCCCAAGACTCTGCTTCTCATTGGCTGTCTTCCAAGTCATTCTTCAGACTTCTTTTCCCTGTCATTTCTCAGGAATGTGCCCCCCCCGATCTCCACGACAACCAAGCTTCATAGGGATTTTGCAGGCAAAAGTTTCAGAGTTTATCTTTCGCTGTCCTCTGCTCTCTCTATGGCAGCGTTGCAACGCTCACATCTGCATTCAGTCGTCATATACATTTCCTCCTGCCTAAGGCTTTTATGCTTTTCTCTATCACGCTAACTTGTTCAAGTGGCCGTTGAATCTTTTCCTCTTTGAAATGTTGATAACTTTCTCTGTTATGGCTCCCACATTGTTTCTTATACCTCTTCTAGCTTCTCAACGTCTCTTTTACATGTTATCTGTACGGATTCAAACTTCTGCCTTTGATCTGATATTCCGACTGGATATCTAGATGAAGTTTTGCTGGCATATCTATCCTGTTTTAATTTTCCAATTATAGCTGGCGTATTAACATCAGGATTCATGATCTGTTTCACAATCTATATCTGAAAGCGTTTTGGCCGACTGCGTTGCTCTTTCCGATCGCCTGCTCTGATTATGTAGCTGATTTGATGTTGACATTGTCCATCTGGTGATGTCCAGATGTACGGCCTGCATTTATGTTACTTGAAGCCCGGATTAACGGGGAACATTCAGAGCTCCTAAGTTCACTTTCCTAAAATAATCGCTTTACTATGGGTTCTTTCTGCTTTGACCATTTCAAGTTTTGCTCCGTTCACGCTTCCTGGAAAATGAAATACTGGATCCTTGGAAAATGAGGAACCCTTTCAGTCAAATAACCATTGACCTGTCAGTAGGAAAAAGCTTTGGTGAAGAGGACAATATAGCAATAGACTTATATACCACTTTACAGTGCTTTACATCCCTCTCTAAGCAGCTTTACAGAGTCAGCCTCTTGCCCCCAACAATCTAGGTCCTCATTTTACCCACCTCGGAAGGACAGAAGGCTGAGTCAACGTTGAGCTGATCAGAATTGAACTGTTGGTAAGTGGGCATTCTAACCACAGCACACCATGGAAGGAAGGAAGGAAGGAAGGAAGGAAGGAAGGAAGGAAGGAAGGAAGGAAGGAAGGAAGGAAGGAAGGAATAGCAATAGCACTTATATACCACTTCACAATGCTTTTACAGTCCCTCTCTAAGCAGTTTACAGAATCAGCCTATTATCCCCCAAAATCTGGGTCCTCATTTTACCCCCACCCCCCGCCCCGTAGGAAGGATGGAAGGCTGAGTCAACCTTGAGCCTAGTGAGATTTGAATTGCCAGATTGCAGTCAGCTGGCAGGCAGCAGGAATAGCCTGCAGTACTGCCCACCAACCACAGCGCCATCGTAGCTCATATAGTTCCTAAAAGTGGAATCTGCTGGGTCCTGAGGCCTTCGAATTTCAACCACAATGGAGCCCCAAATTTCTGTTGTTTAGTGAGACATTGGTTAAATGAGCTTTTCCCCATTTTATGGCCTTTCTTGCCACAGCTGTTAAGTGAATCACTGCAGTTGTTAAGTTAGTAACCTGGTTGTTAAGTGAATCTGGCTTCCCTGTGGATTTCGCTGGTCAGAAGGACCCAAAAGAGGCCCAGAGCAGGGGTGAAATGCTCCCGGTTTGAACTGGATCGCCCGATCTGGTAGCAATGGAGGTGGGTGGTTTGGAGAACTGGTAGCCCCCCCCCCCCCGCATACCCAGCTGAGCCGCACAATCATCAGAGGTTTTTTTTTTAACTTTTAAAAGCATTTTTTCTACAACCTCTTTGGCCAAAAAAATGCTTTTAAAAGTAAAAAAAAAAAAGCCTCTGATGATCGCATGGCTCAGCTGGGATCGTCAAAGGCTTTTAAAAGAAATTTTAAAAGCCTCTGATGATCCAAGCTGAGTTGCCTGATCGTCAGAGGCATTTAAAAGAAAAAAAAGCCTCTGCCGATCAGGCAATTCAGCTGGGATCGTCAGAGCCTTTTGAAAGAATTTCTTTACAACTTCTTCGCCGAAGAGGTTTTAAAAGTTAAAAAAAAAATTGGCCACGCCCACCCAGTCACATTACCCCCCCCCACCAAGCCACGCCCACAGAACCGGTAGTAACAAATTTTACATTTCACTACTGGATCACATGACCCAGGGACACTGCATCCGTCATAAATGTTGCCAAGAATCTGAATGTTGATCACATAATTACGAGGATGCTGCAAAAGTTGTCACTGTGAAAAACAGTCAGAAGTCCCTATGGAGATTCTCAGTCCTCCAGGTCCTGGTTCTCCCAAAGGTGTTTTGTCAAGAGGCAACTGGACTTTCTGGTTTTTCTTGGAAGACGTTTCGCTTCTCATCCGAGAAGCTTCTTCAGCTCTGACTTCAGCTCTGACTCTCCCCACCATCCAGTCAGAGCTGAAGAAGCTTCTCGGATGAGAAGCGAAACGTCTTCCAAGAAAAACCAGAAAGTCCAGTTGCCTCTTGAAAACAAGCACCTTGGGGACAACCAAGAAGTCCCATTTTTCACTGCCATTGTAACTTTGAATGGTCACTAAATGAACTGTTGTAAGTCGAGTTCTACCTGTATTCCATTACTTGAGAACATTGCAGAAGGTCTTCTCTTCAGGTAGTCTTTGAATTGGGGGCATCTTTAAAGGGACGGTTTCCTCCTTACCTGAATGGCTAGGCAGGTTCATACTGAGTTAGGTGCCCCTCAAGAAAACCAAAGCCTGAATATATTTAGGGCTTTAAACATCAACCATGACATTAAATTCCTAAGCTATTGTTATTTGTTAAATTTAATTGCCACCTCTCACTCAGTATGGTGCCCAGTTTAATAAGCCTGGCTACTGCATTCCGTATTAATAGAAGTTTTGGGGCACTACCCAATGGCTGTCTGACACACACATTACTACACATTGTAGTAATCCAGTTAAGATGTAACTAAGGTGTGGGGTAATGCTAATTGAATAAAATGGACTCAGGTATTGTCAGTTTGACCCAACTGCTGGTACACTTAATGTAATCGTGCAGGCCTCTCTCTTACCACTGATATAATCCAGCTCAGCATCTCGAACCAGAAGACAGTGGCCAATGTCCACCAGCTCCAATATGTGTGTGTGAGACAATTAAAAACTTCTCTTCTCTTCTCTTCTCTTCTCTTCTCTTCTCTTCTCTTCTCTTCTCTTCTCTTCTCTTCTCTTCTCTTCTCTTCTCTTCTCTTCTCTTCTCTTCTCTTCTCTTCTCTTCTCTTCCCTTCCCTTCCCTTCCCTTCCCTTCCTCCCTTCCCTTCCCTTCCCTTCCCTTCCCTTCCATTCTATTCCTCTTCCCTTCCCTTCCCTTCCCTTCCCTTCCCTTCCCTTCCATTCCATTCTATTCTATTCCTCTTCCCTTCCTTTCCCTTCCCTTCCCTTCCATTCTATTCCTCTTCTCTTCTCTCCTCTCCTCTTCTCCCCTTCCTCTCCTCTCTTTTCCTCTCCTCTCCTCTTCTCCCCTTCCCCTTCCCCTCCTCCCCTTCCTCTTCCCTTCCCTCCTCTCCTCTCTTCTCCTTCCTCTCCTCTCCCCTCCCCTCCCCAGGCGTGGTGCAATCTGATCTCAAGTTCTCTTCAGACTATTGATTTTCAGGTTCCAACTTTAAATTTATGGACTCCTGATGGCACTGGGCTTAACTTCTGCAGAAATAATTTAGCTCTGCCGATCTGGCAAATGTCTTTATATCAAGATGGCATTTTTATCAATGCAAAAGAAAAAAACGTTGAGCACTGAACTCACTCTACAATCCAGATGGGTTTGGATTAGTTAGGCCACACAAAGTCTAACAGTATAGAAAGATGGCTTCGATTTGGTTGTGAAACTCAAGATTTTAAAGGGTTTTTTTTTTTTTTTAATTAAAGCAGAAACCAGAGAGTGCAAAGACTTAATTTCTTACAGTATTAACCTTAATGGACTGTGTGATGAGATCCGTTCTCCGGATCTTATTACACCATGATAACTTTGCTACCTTTAAGCAGCTTCAACTTTCTTCTTTTGCCAGTCACATCACACACTGACCCAGCCACCATTCTGGGGGATGTGACAATCAAAGACCGACATCGTTGGGTTTGCAAGAAGGAAGGGCTTCATCAGTCCAGCTCTGTCTAGCCTTGCTTGTCTGAGTGGCCTAGGGACATTCTGGAGGGAGAGTCAGAACTTTTGAGTTGTCAGGCCAATTCAAGGTGTGATCAAAGACCTGCTCCTTTTTCAACCTTCTAACACTGAGGATGTTACCTAGTTGGGTAATGAAATGTTTGCAAGAAAAGTACCATCTCAGAGAGCATTAAGAACCCCACAGTCCTCCTCCTCCTCCTCCTCCTCCTCCTCCTCCTCCTCCTCCTCCTCCTCCTCCTCCTCCTCCCCCTCCTCCCCCCTCCTCCTCCTCCTCCTCCTCCTGCTATTACTTAGTTGGGTCATGAAATGTCTCCAAGAAGACCACCAAGCTCAGAGAACCCCAAGAACCCCACAGTCCTTGTCCTTGTCCTCCTCCTCCTCCTCCTCCTCTTCTGTCTCATTCTACTCCACAAACCCCACTCCCTCCTAGCACTGATGGTATTCCCTAGTTGGGTCACGAAACATCTGCAAGAAAACCCCCAAGCTCAGAGAACCCCAAAAACCCTACAGTCATTCTCCTCCTCCTCCTCCTCCTCCTCCTCCTCCTCCTCCTCCTCCTCCTCCTCCTCCTCCTCCCCCACCACCACAAACCACCCTCCTTCTAGCACTAATGATGTTTCCTAGTTGAACCATGAAACATCTGCAAGAAAACAACCAAGCTCAGAGAGCACCAAGGACCCCACAGTCCTCCTCCTCTTCTCCTTTTCCACCATTCCCCAAATCCCATTCCCTTTTAGCACTGAGGATGTTACCTAGTTGGGTAATGAAACATTTGCAAGAAATGTTCTTGCATCTCAGAGAGCACCAAGGACCGCACAGTCGTCATCCTCCTCTTCCTCCTCCTCTTCCTCCTCCTCCTCCTCCTCCTCCTCCTCCTCCTCCTCCTCCTCCTCCTCCTCCTCCTCCTCTTCTGTCTCATTCTACTCCACAAACCCCACTCCCTCCTAGCACTGATGGTATTCCCTAGTTGGGTCACGAAACATCTGCAAGAAAACCCCCAAGCTCAGAGAACCCCAAAAACCCTACAGTCATTCTCCTCCTCCTCCTCCTCCTCCTCCTCCTCCTCCTCCTCCTCCTCCTCCTCCTCCTCCTCCTCCTCCTCCTCCTCCTCCTCCCCCACCACCACAAACCACCCTCCTTCTAGCACTAATGATGTTTCCTAGTTGAACCATGAAACATCTGCAAGAAAACAACCAAGCTCAGAGAGCACCAAGGACCCCACAGTCCTCCTCCTCTTCTCCTTTTCCACCATTCCCCAAATCCCATTCCCTTTTAGCACTGAGGATGTTACCTAGTTGGGTAATGAAACATTTGCAAGAAATGTTCTTGCATCTCAGAGAGCACCAAGGACCGCACAGTCGTCATCCTCCTCTTCCTCCTCCTCTTCCTCCTCCTCCTCCTCCTCCTCCTCCTCCTCCTCCTCCTCCTCTTCTGTCTCATTCTACTCCACAAACCCTACTCCCTCCTAGCACTGATGGCATTCCCTAGTTGGGTCATGAAACATCTACAAGAAACCCACCAGGCTCAGAGAGCACCGAGGATCTCCCATCCTCCTCCTCCTCCTGTTATTACCTAGTTGGGTCACGAAACGTCTGCAAGAATACCTCCAAGCTCAGAGAACCCCAAAAACCCTACAGTCATTCTCCTCCTCCTCCTCCCCCTGATATTACCTAGTTGGAGCATGAAATGTCTGCAAGAAAACCACCAAGCTCAGAGAACCCCAAGAACCCCACAGTCATTCTCCTCCTCCTCCTCCTCCTCCTCTGTCTCATTCTATTCCACAAACCCCACTCCCTCCTAGCACTGATAGTATTCCCTAGTTGGGTCATGAAATGTCTGCACGGAAACAACCAAGCTCAGAGAGCACCAAGGAGCCTACGGTCCCCTCTTCCTCCTCCTCCCATCTTCTCCTCCACTCCACAAACCCCATTCAGTTCTAGGACTGATGATATTACCTAGTTGGGTCATGGAACATCCAAAAGAAAACAACCAAGCTCAGAGATCACCAAGAACCTCAGTCACTGTCATCATTGTCCTTCTCCTCCTCCTCCTCCTCCACCACCCATCTCTTTCTCCTCCATTCCACAAACTCTACTCCCTTCTAGCACTGATGCTCTTACCTAGTTGGGTAATGAAACATCTGCAAAGAAACCCACCAAACTCAGAGGGCACCAAGAACCTCTCATTTCAACCCTGAGCTACAGATATTCTCCCCCTTAACGATTTGCATGAAAATGTGGCCCCAACCAAGTGAGGGAGTGAAAAGGAGGTGCCAGATTCCGACTGGGGTCCCAAAGGGATCTCAAAAGGAGGCAAAGGGAGGGAATTTTGCCAGATCTCTTTTCCTCTTTACTTAAGAAATCCCTTGTGGAAGAACAGAGATTTTGTGGGCCTTGGACTGGAGCCCTCTGCTTTGGCAAACAGATGCAAGGCCGTAAAACCAGGGGAAGGTCAGTCTGAGAATGAGGTCGCCTCGCCCCCTTTTCTCCTCACTTTGCCCATGGCAGCTTTCAGGTTGCCCCTCCCCCACCCAAAAAATCTCTTCTAAGGAGGTTGCCAAGGAGGGGTTCGCTCTGTTCAGTAGAGCTTGGCCAGGGCAAAAAAAGGACCCTTTTTCCACATGTGCCCTTTTCATGGGTAGAAATCAGTAGTGGGATTCAGCCGGTTCGGGATGATTTGGGGGACCGGTTGTTAAATTGCTGGCTGGTCCTGCCCCTTCCCACCCGGCCCCTTCTAGGAGTTAGGATGTCTCCTAAGCCCCAAAAAGGGGGCGGGGGGTGCTGCACAGCGCCCCCTGCAGCCCATTTTGTACTCCCAAGGGGGGTGCAGGAGGCTGAGTGCTGGCTGTCACACACCCCTGGCCACGCCCACCATGGCCACGCCCACCCATCTGGTCATTAGGGCAGAGAACCGGTTGTTAAATTATTTGAATCCCACCACTGGTGGAAATGGCTGCCTTGCTAACCGCAGGTGAGGCAGGTGAGGGTCTGAGCTGGCCGGGGGAAGGCTGGATGAGCTCACGAGAGCCCTCCTGTGGCATCAGACCTGAAGTCAACTCTGGAGACACTGCACGGGGCAAAGCGAACTTGCAGGAATTTCTCAGGACTTCTGGCTGGTTGCTATGGTCAAAATTTGCTGAGCTAGAAGAATTATTTGTCCTGACTCAGCAAGTCTCTCCTTATTTGTCCAAGGAGTCAGAAAACAGAAGAAAAAATGAATGCATGATATATTCAAAGTGTTTTTAACTACATCATTTGCACTAAGCACTGGAATAACAATCCAAAGCACAGGGGCCATTCTGGCTGTTGGGTTCCTTAGCTGGAAGAGCAGAAAGGGGTGCGTTTGTGGCTGCCATGCAAAAGCAAAACTATGACAATTCACCACAATCAACTCAGCATGGCTAACGAGTTACACTAGTATCAAGGAAACTGTGGAATAGAATCATTAAAGACAGGTTGCAAAAGGAGGGGCAGAATGAAATGTGAATGACACAGATTAAAACAGTTTTAAAAATTTATTTTAAATAATTAAATTGAAATGTTCAATTGTCCCGTGGTGTGTTATCCTGTGGCGAGTTGACAATGGTGAGTTGGCCACAGAAGGGAAGGACCAGGGAAGACATGAGAGCAGTCTTCCAATATTTGAGGGGCTGCCACAGAGAGGAAGGAGGGGATCAAACTATTTTCCAAAGCACTTGAAGGCCAGTCAAGGAATAATGGATGGAAACTGAACATGGAGAGATTCAACCTGGAAATGAGGAGGAATTTTCTGACAGGGAGAACAATTAACCCATGGAACAGAAGTTGCCTTCAGAAGTTATGGGAGCTTCATCACTGGAGGCTTTCAAGAAGAGATTGGACTACCATCTGTCAAAAATGGTGTAGGGTGTCCTGCTTGGGTTAGGGGTTGGACTAGATGACCTACAAGGTCCCTTCCAACTCTGTTAATCTGTATCAGTGGTGGGTTGCCACCGGTTCAGATCAGTTCACAAGAGCCTTGGTGGCGCAGCAGTCTAAAGTGCTGTTAAGTAGAACCAGCTGCCTGCAATTACTGCAAGTTGGAATTTCACCAGGCTCAAGGTTGACTTAGCCTTCCATTCTTCCAAGGTAGGTAAAATGAGGACCCGGATTGTGGGGACAATAAACTGACTTTGTATAAAAAAGAACACTGCTTGGGTGGGGGGTGAAAGTCCTACTAAGCAGGTATATTACAGCCTCTCGGCTGGACTACTGTAATGTTCTCTACATGGGGCTCCCCTTGAAAAGCACCCGGAGGCTCCAACTGGTCCAGAATGCGGCCGCGTGGGTGGTTATGGGCGCAACTTGTTGTGCCCACGTGACACCCCTCCTGCACGAGCTGCATTGGCTCCCAGTGGTCTTCCGGGTGCGATTCAAGGTGTTGGTTACCACCTTTAAAGCACTCCATGGCTCAGGACCTGGGTACCTACGAGACCACCTTCTGCCACCGGTAGCCTCTCACCAGCCAGTACGCTCCCACAGAGAGGGACTCCTCAGAGTGCCGTCGGCCGAATTATGTCGGCTGGTGACACCCAGGGGGAGAGCCTTCTCTATGGGAGCCCCTGCCCTTTGGAACGAACTGCCCCCGGAAATACGCACAATCTGTGACCTCCGAGTTTTTCGCTGTGCCCTCAAGACCCTGCTCTTCCAACAGGCAGGGCTATCTTTGTAATGGAGTTTTAAATTTGGAATTTTAAAATTTTTGGGTTTTTAACGAATTTTGGCTGCAAATGTAAGAATTTTAATAATTTTTAAATTTAATTATGATGTTTGTATTGTGTTTTTACTTGGCTGTGCACCACCCCGAGTCCTTCAGAAGAGGGACGGTATAGAAATAAAATTATCTTATCTTATCTTATCTTATCTTATCTTATCTTATCTTATCTTATCATCTTATCTTATCATCTTATCTTATCTTACCTTATCTACAAAAGAATGAAGGCTATTGCTTAACGCATTGTAAGCCACCCTGAATCTCCGGAGAAGGGTGGCATATAAATCAAACCAAGAATTAAATAAATAAATAAACCAGTAATAAAACCGGTGGGAGACCCTGCCCACTGCCCCGGATGTCGTCATTGGCTATCCGCATGTGCGCAGAAGCATGATCCTGTTGCGAACCGGTAGTAAAGGTAAGTAGAACCCACCCCTGATCTGTATCTTCGAGCAGTTTTCCTGGCCCGACTGCAGAATCCCTAATTTACATCTGGACCAGCATGGAGTCATTTCCGCCTCCGAAGTCTTCCATAAGACTTTGTATTATGTAAACTTATGATAAACGTTATGCTATTTGATAGTATATCGAACTATCTAAAGGGCTGCTGCGAAGAAGAGCGGGTCAACCTATTCTCCAGAGCACCAGAAGCAAGACAAAAAACAACGGGTGGAAATTAACCAAGGATAGAAGCAATCTAGAACTAAGAAAAGATTTCCTGACAGTTAGAACGATGAATCCGTGAAACAACTTGCCTTCAGAAGTTGTGAATGTTCCAACACTGGACATTTTTAAGAAGAGGTTGGATAACCATTTTTCTGAAGTGGTGTAGGGTTTCCTGCCTAAGCAGGGGGGTGGACTAGAAGACCTCCAAGGTCCCTTCCAACTCTGTTATTCTGTTATTTTGATAAGAAGAAAATAGTCGTGCTGAAGGGAGAAAATAAACTCTGGATGAGTGGCATTCTGGAGCATCACCTGGGTAGTTCCACCGATGCTGACACCTGGGATGTTAGCATTAGTGGATGAGAAGTGACAGCCTTGTTAATCACGGAAATGAAGATGAATCGTGTTGGATCTAGCTGGAACGAAGGCTGTTCTCGCCTGCTGGGGCTTGCCTCCCGCACTCTCCTAAGGCTCAACAGCAGGAACAACTTCTCTGCATTAGCTTAGTTATGTCTGCTCTCTCATAGAATCATGGATTCAGAAATGCCCTTGAGGTCATCCAATCTGACCTGGGCACAGGGCAGAGCAGGAAAACTGCCAAGGCAAAGAGGCCCTAACCTGCCCAGCCAGGAAGCCCTATCATTTATTTATTTATTTTATTTATTTATTTTGTCAAGTACATATTAGATAATATATATAAGTATAAGCATGAATTGAATACATAAAACGAATACAATTAAAGGGAACATTAGGACAGGGACGGTAGGCACGCTGGTGCTCTTATGCACGCCCCTTACAGAACTCTTAGGAATGGGGGTGAGTACTGTCTACAACAGTAGACAGTCTAAGGTTAAAATTTTGGGGGTTTTGGGATGAGACCACAGAGTCTGGTAGTGCGTTCCAGGCATTAACAATTCTGTTACTGAAGTCATATTTTCTGCAATCGAGTTTGGAACGGTTCACTTTAAGTTTGTATCTATTGTGTGCTCTTGTATTGTTGTGGTTGAAGCTGAAGAAGTCATTGACAGGTAGGACATTGTAGCAGATAATTTTATGAGCTATGCTTCGGTCATACCACAGGCGGCATTGTTCTAAATTTTCTAAACCCAGAATTTCAAGTCTGGTGGCATACGGTATTTTGTTGCGAGCAGAGGAGTGGAGGACTCTTCTTGTGAAATATTTTTGGACACGTTCAATTGTATTAATGTCCAGTATGCAGTGCGGGTTCCAGACAGATGAGCTGTATTTGAGAGTTGGTCTAGCAAATGTTTTGTATGCTCTGGTTAGTAGTGTAATATTACCAGAGAAGAAGCTACGCAAGATTAGGTTTATAACCCTTAATGCCTTTTTGGCGATGTTGTTACAGTGGGCTTTGGCACTTAGATCATTTGATATGAGTACTCCAAGGTTCTTGACAGAGTGAGGGTCATCTACATTTCAGACAAATGGCTGTCCAATCTCTTTTTAAAAGCCTCCAGTGATGAAGTACCCACAACTTCTGGAGGCAAGTTGTTTCATTGGTTGTTATTTGTTCTCACCATTAGAAATGTCCTCCTTAGTTCTAGGTTGCTTCTCTCCTTGACTAATTTCCATCCGTTGTTTCTTGTCTTGCCTTCAGGTGGTTTGGAGAATAATTTGACTCCCCTCTTCTTTGGGGCCACTCCTCAAATACTGGAAGACTGCTATCATGTCACCCCTAAATCCTTCTTTTCTTTAGACTAGACATACACAATTCCTGCAACTGTTCTTCATATGTTTTAGCCTCCAAGCCTTTAATCATCTTAGTTGCTCTTCTCTACACTCTTTTTAGAATCTCAACATCTTTTTATATTGTGATGACCAAAACTGGATGCCATATTCCAAGTGTAAAGTGAGCCAGGTGTTTTCCCCACCTTGACCAGTCCAGGTGTGGGGCAATTTAGGATGTAACAAAAGGTGGACCTTCTACCCAGGTCAGACCCTTTGAACTTTGAAAGCACCGGAGGACAAGATGAGAAACGATGGATGGAAACTACTCAAGGAGGAAAGCAACCTGGAATTAAGGAGAAACTTCCTAGCAGTGAGGACAATTAACCAGCGGAACAGCTGGCCTCCAGAAATCATGGGCCCTCCATCACTAGAGGCTTTTAAGAAGAGACTAAACCCATGATGGTGAAGCTATGGCACGCATGCCACAGGTGGCACGCAGAGCCATATCAGTGGGCACACGAGCGTGCCGGCCAGCTGATTTTCAGCCCTTCTGAGCCCACCAGAAGTCAGGAAACAGGCTATTTCTGGCCTTCGGAGGGCCTCCTGGGGGGTGGGGAAGGCCATTTTTGCCCTCCCCATGCTCCAAAAAAAGCCTCTGGAGCCTGGGGAGGGCAAAAAAACTGGTCTACCCGGGCCCACCATGCCATCACGTGCCAAAAGCATGGGGAACGTGGGGGGGGGGTCACACACGCATACACGGGGAGCAGGGTGCATTGAATTATTGGTGTGGGCATGCGTGCACGTGACCCCCCCCACGCTCCCCCCGCTTTTGGCACGTGACGGCAAAAAGGTTAGCCATCACTAGACTAGACAGTCATTTATCTGTGATGGTATAGGCGTTCGTGGCTGAGAAGGGGGCTGGACTAGAAGTCCTCCAAGGTCCCCTCCACCTTCTGTTCTGTTCTGTTCTGTTCTGTTCTGTTCTGTTCTGTTCCGTTCTGTTCCGTTCTGTTCTGTTCTGTTCTTCCATTCCATTCTATTCTGATTTCTTATTCTATTCTATTATTCTCTTCTCCTATTTTCTATTCTGTTCTGTTCTGTTCTGTTCTGTTCTGTTCTGTTCTGTTCTGTTCTGTTCTGCTCTGTTCTACTCTACTCTACTCTACTCTACTCTACTCTACTCTACTCTACTCTACTCTACTCTATTCTTCCATTCCATTCCATTCTATTCTGATTTCTTATTCTATTCTATTATTCTCTTCTCCTATTTTCTATTCTATTCTATTCTATTCTATTCTATTCTATTCTATTCTATTCTAGTCTAGTCTAGTCTAGTCTAGTCTAGTCTAGTCTAGTCTAGTCTACTCTACTCTACTCTGTTCTGTTCTGTTCTGCTCTGCTCTGCTCTACTCTACTCTACTCTACTCTACTCTACTCTACTCTACTCTACTCTATTAACTTTTCCCATCAGATGAAGCAATGGCCCCCAAGCCAAAGACATTGGGCTACTTCCCAGAGGGTCTGGCTAACCACAGCATCAGATATGGGGGGTGATATGATGTTTTTCCCCCCCATAATCCCAAACTGTCTAGCATGGCCGTTAAGTTCTTTGTTTGTTTTTTACTGATGCTGCTAAATGTTTTATTGATTTTACTTGCTTTGATTCTTGATTGCTTCTACTTTAGCAATATGTGTGCTTTTGTGTTTTTAGATTGTGTTTAATAGTCCTGGGAGCCATAAAACAGAAGGGTGGCACACAAGGGCACAGCTCCAAGAAGCTAAGTGGGCTGGAGATTCTAAGCAAAACTCCCCCCCCCTTTTTTTTTTAATGTCTCCCAGGGGGCTTGGAATACCAGCAGGCAATATCGTTCCAGTGAGCCCCCTGTGAAGCTGTGGGCGCTCCCTGGTTCCCTGCATTGCAGCTTCATTATAAGCTTTGGCCACTTGACCATGCTTAAACAAACTATAGTTTAGCAAAATGCCTCATATTCAAGTCCTCTTCTCTTCTTTGCTTAGAAGCAGGAGGGGAGAGTACTGTTGGCCCAGTGGTGGGTTTCAACATTTTTTACTACCCGTTCTGTGGGTGTGGCTTGGTGGGCATGGCAGGGGAAGGATACTGCAAAATCTCCATTCCTACCCCAATCCAGGGGAAGGATACTGCAAAATCCCCATTTCCTCCCGATCAGCTGGGACTCGGGAGGCAGAGAATAGACGGGGGCAGGGCCAGTCAGAATTTTTTATTACCGGTTCTCCGAACTACTCAAAATTTCCACTATCGGTTCTCCAGAACTGGTCAGAACCTGCTGAAACCCACCTCTGTGTTGGCCCCAACTGTCCTTTCTTTAACAGATTAACAGAGTTGGAAGTGACCTTGTAGGTCATCTAGTCCAGCGGTCACCAACTGGTGGTCCATGAGAAAATTTTGGTGGTCCGCATCGAAAAATCTTTTGTATTTCTTATATTGCACTAAATCAGGGGTCCTCAAACTACGGCCCCTGGGCTGGATATGTGCAATGAACATTTGTGTTGCTGCAGAGAGTCTCTCCCTTTGGGGTCTTTTTGTGCAAGTCGGAGGGGGGCAGAAATTCCAACTTGGGGTCTGCTTCGGCCTCCTGGTGCGGGGCTTTGGGTGAAGGCTGGAGGGAAGTGCCGCTGGTGGCAAAGAGCCGGAGGGCCTTGCTGCAGTGGGACTGCATCATGGCCTGGAACTGGCTGACCATCTCATCCCACTGAGCCTCCAGGCGCCTGTAGCTGGCCTTGCACTTCCACAGGTCTTCCTTCTGCTTGGAAAGTCTATGCTCCTAGTCCTCAGTGAGGTGCTTCTGCTGAGCCTCCTTCTCAATCAGATCCAATTTGAACTGAGCTGTTTTGCCAACTCTTTCTCATGGTGGCTGCTTAGCTCCAACAACTGCTTCCTGTTAGGGCCCTAAGGAGCCCAGGCAGGGAGGCAAAGAGTGGCTGGGAGGGGAGAGACGAGGAGAGGCACACCTCAACGCGAGTGACATCAAGTTGGCCATGCCCAGTGGTGGGATTCAGCCAGTTCGCACCACTTCGGGAGAACCGGTTGTTAACTTTCTGAGCAGTTTGGCAAACTGGTTGTTGGAAGAAATCATTAACTGGTTGTTAAATTACTTGAATCCCACCACTGGCCATGCCCACCCAGTCACATAACCACCTAGCCACGCCCAGACAGCTGGTCCTTAGGCAGATCATATTAGTGGTCCACGGGATTTTAAATTATGAATTTAGTGGTCCCTGAGGTCCTAAACGTTGGTGATCTAGTCCAACCCCCTCCCCAAGCAGGATACCCTAAACCATTCCTGACAGATGCCAGTCCAGTCTCTTCTTGAAAACTTCCAGGAATAAAGCTCCCACAACTTCTGAAAGCAACTTCTGTTCCACTGGTTGATGGTTCTCACTGTCAGAAAATTTCTCCTTATTTCCAGGTGGATTAAAAACAGATGTTGAGACTCTAGAAAGAGTGCAGAGAAGAGCAACCAGGATGATCAAGGGCCTAGAGGCTAAAACATACGATGAACGGTTGCAGGAACTGGGCCTGGCTAGTCTAGTGAAGAGAAGGACTAGAGGAGACAGGAGAGCAGTCTTCCAATACTTGAGGGGCTGCCACAGAGAGGAGGGGCACCTGAAGGCCAGACAAGGAATAATAGATGGAAACTGAGCAAGGAGAGATTCAACCTGGAAATAAGGAGGAATTTTCTGACAGTGAGAACAATCAATCCGTGGAACTGAAGTTGCCTTCGGACGTTGTAGGAGCTTCATCCCTGGAAGCTTTCAAGAAGAGATTGGACGGCCATCTGTTAGAAATGGTGTAGGGTCTGCTTGGGCGGGGGGGGGGGGGTTGGACTAGATGACCTACAAGGTCCCTTTCCAACTCTGTTCATCTGTATCTGCAACCGTAGAAGTGATGGAGATCTGACCCAGTCACCTCCCTGGAGTGCTTATCTAGTTGTTCTCAAGAGAATTCAGTTAGTCTGATGAGATTTTTGTAAATACATGAGCAGCAATAAAGTTCGTGTATCCATCTGGTTTTGTTGCACCTGACAATGCAGCTCCTTCTGCCTCGACATCTCCGTTCCAGCTACCCCTGACTGGAACTGACTGCTCAAGAAACAGAAGAGATTGAACAAAACAGTGTGATCCATTCACAAACCTTCGCAGCCAGTCTAGGAAGGAAACCATGATTGATGGCATGGGAAGCTGTCAGAAGATCAAGAACCAGGCCAAGAAGATTTATATTCCCCTTGTTCCTAGAACTGCCATAGATCATCAAGAAGGGCAAATAATGCAGTTTCAGTCCCACAATCAGGTCTAAATTCTGCCAGCAAGAATTCAGAAAATCTATTCCATCTGGGACTGCAACCCTAGTCCAGCTGTCTTCTCAAGAATCTTCCCTAAAATTGGATGTTTGAAGACGACTAATGAATTGTTATCTAAAACATCTGGATCAAGCAACAGCTCTTTGGAGATGGGGGACATCGATGCCTCTGTCGGACCTGCCTCTACTTGGGCATTTAGGAAAGAAAGACCCTCGACTCCATTCGGTTGAAGTGATAGGTTCTTTTGTGTGGTTGCAGCGAAAATAAATCTAGATCTGAATATTCCCATGCAAAGGTGACACTTTCCCCCCATTCTCTGGCCCTCTCCCTTTCACCAGTCCATCCATGTCCAATAGGATGCTCTTTTGATGTTTTGGGAATGGCTCCGACGTTTGGCACTTCTCGTTACAGTTTCGTATTCAGTTCCCAGGCCAGATGACATTGCAGGCTGGTTTATTCTGGTTTCACACCCTGTAGGAGTTTGCATAAGTGCAGGAATGTTCCTATCTCGGAAGGCAAACCTCAGATAAGGAAGGTTACATGCACGTAGGCGCCAGGAAATGGCATTAGAAAATAAGACCCTAAATCTGTAAATAAGAGGAGCAAGAGAGGAGGAAATGGGGTATGTTATACTTTAACTATAGCTAAACATTATAAGTGCTTAAGCAAGCAGTAATGGTTAACCAAAGATTTAAGTTACCTGGAAGATTCTGTAAGCCAATGATAATGCTGCCAAATACGCTGTAACTTGTAGTAACGAACTATATAATGTCACTCTGTAAAGCAATAAATTACCACATATTTCCTCAACCTTTCTGTGTGTGGTCTTTTACAACATCACCCCTCCTGCCATTTGTTTTTTCATTCTCAGGCCCACATGTTACTCCCCCAAATTCCTCCCCCCACCTTCCTTGAAATTTATGGCAGGATGCCAGCGAAGGGAAGAAGCTATTCTATTGCTTAACGCATTGTAAGCCGCCCTGAGTCTCCGGAGAAGGGCGGCATATAAATCAAATTAAAAAAAAAAAAAAAAGCTGAAGATGGCAGACCTGAAAGCCTCCTTGTGTTAGGAGACAACATCCTCACTCGCAGCGGTGCCATCCACAACATACAACTTCCTATCACCTCCTTGATAACTTTCAGCAGCCAAGTAGGATAGAGGTTCAGCGTATCAGCCACCAAGCTCACAGCACTGAGAACCTGCCTACTCCCTCACGATCCACAGGGTTTAAGTCAGGGGTGTCAAACACAAGGCCCATGGGCCAGATCCGGTCCACAATGTGGCCAGATTCAGCCTGTGGGGCCATCCTGGAAAATGTAAGGGGTGTTGTGACCGAGGCCCAAGTAGTGATTCATTCTCAGCGTAGCCCAAAACAAAATTCTTCATAACCGGTCCGTCGGCCTTATTGCCAAACTCTGATGTCTTTGGCAACCTGCCAAAGGCTTTTCTTGGCAAAACCCCCACAAAGTTCAAGAGACGCTGACAGCTGTGAAGAGGAAACATGGCAGCAGTTTGAGGAGTGGCGTCAACAGAAGTGGTATTCAGCCGGTTCAGACCTCCAATGTCCTTTCCAGTTTGTTCTGTTCTGTTCCGTTCCGTTCCGTTCCGTTCCGTTCCGTCCCATCCTATTTTCTATCCTTCCAGCTCATTCTATTCTATTCTATTCTATTCTATTCTATTCTATTCTATTCTATTCTATTCTATTCTATTCTATTCCATTCCATTCCATTCCATTCCATTCCATATTTTCTATTCTATTCTATTCTATTCTATTCTATTCTATTCCATTCCATTCCATTCCATCCTAATTTCTATTCTATTCTATTCCATTCTACTGCATTCTATTCCATTCCATTCCATTCTAATGTAATTCTGAATTCTATTCTATTCTATTCTATTCTATTCTATTCTATTCTATTCTATTCTATTCTATTCTATTCTATTCTATTCTATTCTATTCTTCTAATTCCTATCCTATCCTATCCTATCCTAATTTCTATTCTATCCTAAATTCTATTCTATTCTATTCTATTCTATTCTATTCTATTCTATTCTATTCTATTCTATTCTATTCTATTTATTTATTTTTATTTGATTTCTATACCGCCCTACTCCCGAAGGACTCAGGGTGGTGCACAGCCAAACAATAAAACACATACATACAAAATTTAAAAGTAGAATAAAATCAAATTAAATAATTTTGGCCCCGACAAATTTAAAACCCCAAACTTTTTAAAACCAATTTTAAAATTGAATGTATAAAATACTAAAAGATATTTAAAAATTAAAAATCTTTTATAAAAGAGGGAGAAAATTAGGCCAGGCCCGCCTGGTGAAATAATAAGGTCTTTAAAGCGCGGCGGAAGGTGCGCAGATCCAGGATCCTCCGTATCTCCGGGGGGAGCTCGTTCCAGATAGTAGGTGCCCCCACAGAGAAGGCTCTCCCCCTGGGGGCCGCCAGTCGGTATTGTTCGGCCGACGGCACCCGGAGGAGCCCCTCTCTATGGGAGTGTACCGGCCGGTGGGAGGCTATTGGTGGTAGTAGGCGGTCCCGCAGGTACCCAGGTCCTAAACCATGGAGCACTTTAAAGGTGGTAACCAAAACCTTGAAGCGCACCCGGAAGACCACCGGAAACCAGTGCAGCTCGCGCAAGAGAGGTGTTATATGGGAACGCCATGTTGCTCCCATTACCACCCGCGCGGCCGCACTCTGCGCCAGTTGGAGCCTCCGGGTGCTCCTCAAGGGGAGCCCCATGTAGAGAGCATTGCAATAGTTCAGATGGGAGGTGACGAGGGCATGAGTGACTGTGTGTAACGAGTCCCGATCCAGAAAGGGATGCAACTGGCAGATCAGGCGAACCTGATGAAAAATCCTCCCGGTCACGGCCGTCAAGTGCTCTTCTAAAGACAGCCGTGAATCCAGGAGGATGCCCAAGTTGCGCCCTCTCCGTGGGGGCCAATGATTCGCCCCCAATAGTCAGTGATGGCACCAACTGACTATATCGGGATGTCGGAAACCACAGCCACTCGGTCTTGGATGGGTTGAGCCTGAGCCTATTCCTCCCCATCCAGATCCGCACGGCCTCCAGGCACCGGGACATCACTTCAAGGGCATCGTTGGGGTGGTCTGGGGTGGAGATGTACAGCTGGGTGTCGTCAGCGTACTGGTGGTACTTCACCCCAAAACCACAGATGATCTCACCCAGCGGCTTCACATAAATGTTGAACAGGAGGGGCGAGAGGACCGACCCTTGCGGCACCCCGCATATGAGGGGCCTCGGGGTCGACCTCTGCCCCCCTGTCAACACAGCCTGCGACCGGTCAGAGAGAAAGGAGGAGAACCACCGCAACACAGTGCCTCCCACCCCTACCTCTTCCAGCAGGTGCAGCATGATACCATGGTCGATGGTATCAAAAGCCGCTGAGAGATCTAACAGGACCAGGACAGAGGAGCATCCCCTGTCCCGAGCCCTCCAGAGTTCATCTACCAACGCGACCAATGCCGTTTCCGTGTTGTACCCGGGCCTGAAGCCCGACTGGAATGGATCTAGATACGTCGTTTCATCCAGGTGCTGGGGGAGCTGTTGCGCGACTACACTCTCAACAACCTTCGCCACGAAGCGAAGGTTGGTGACCGGACGATAATTTACCAACATTGCCGGGTCCAGGGAAGGCTTCTTGAGGAGAGGCCTCACCACCGCCTCTTTCAAGGCGGCGGGAAAGTCACCCTCACCCAGCGAAGCATTTATAATCCCCTGGAGCCAGCCTCGTGTCACTTCTATTCTATTCTATTCTATTCTATTCTATTCTATTCTATTCTATTCTATTCTATTCCATTCCATTCCATTCCATTCCATTCCATTCCATTCCATTCCTTCCTATTTTCTATTCTCTCCCTGGCCTGGCAAGGTAAACATGGGGTGCCCTGGGAAAGAGTGGGGGGTGGTGGTCTCTGAACTGCAGGGAAAGAAGAACCCCTCCCCAATGCCTGACAACTTATTAACCGAATTCAGAGATCCAGGTTGGGGGAGGGGGTGACACTCTGCAAAGGGCTGGGGGGTGGGGAAACACCTCTCAGAGATTCACCCATTGGTGATGCAGCCCCACTGGGAAGCTGCTGCAAAAGCAAGCCAGCTTCAGAATGTGAACAGATTTTTGGGTGAGGAGGTGAAAGCCACGCAGGCCTCGAAATAGAAGAAAAGGGTAGGCGGGATAATAATACTCTGTAATGTTCAAAGGGAAGTGCAGGACCAGCTTGGGCAAAGAGGGGCTCTGACCTTGGAGAAGATGAGACGCGATGGCAGCCCAGCGGAGAGACAATTACAGGCACCGGCTTTTGACTCTGAGAGCAGCTAAGAAGCAGGGATCACAAAGAAGACAACCTCTTTGTGCAAGCTGAAGAAGAAGAAGAAGAAGAAAAAAATACACGATTAGATTATTGGGGGAAAAGAAAAAAACTAGGCCACAGACAGAAAGGCAGAAGAAGTGATTGAATCTACAAAAGGGAAGACATGAAAGCCAGAGGCAAGATAGGAAACTGGGCTGGGAAGGAGGCATCGGCCACAGGCAACGACGCAGGCGGATGCAAGAAAGGTGCTGGCTTGGTCCCCGCTGGTGGACACGATGGTTTTATCCTCCTATGCATCCTCTTGCTAACCGGCTGAGGGCCAGCAGCCCGTCACAGGATCCGGCTGTCTTCACACAACATAAATTAATTGGGTGAAGAATGACCTCCCAGCAGCTCTCTTTGCAACCGCGATCTATACTGTCACTTCTTCAAGCATCTCTCCGGCCTAAAGAAGGCCGTAATCAAGCTTTGATTATTTGATTTGATTAGCTTAGCATGTCATACGAGCAAATGGTGCTAAATTAACTAGAGTCAATATCCCAGCATGAAAACCCAGGCGATCCGAAATGCAAGGAATGTTGTCGCATCCCTCATTACTGTACCTTAATCACCAACTGGAGAGAGTCACACACTCATCTGGCCCTGACCTGAACAGAAAGGCAACTGAACTGGGAAAGTAAGCAAAGGGCCACCAACGATCCCATCTCTGTTTGTTGTTGATTTCACACCTCTGTTTCCTATTTCACCAGCCAGGACAATGTTCTTAAATGTTAAAATGGAGCAAAAGAACAAAAAAAGCCATCGGTGCACGTACAGGTTGCATTATTATCTAGTCCAGGGGTCAGCAACCTGCAGCTCTGGAGCCGCATGTGGCTCTTTGGGCCCTCTGCTGTGGCTCCCTGTCAGGTGATGCCACCGCTGGCTGGACTCATCCCTTGCCCTCCCCTCCCAGTCACTCCTTGCCTGGCCTGAGAAGGTAAGGACAGAGACAGTGAGATACAGAGAGAGGGGGAGGGACAGAGACATATATAGAGGGAGAGGGAGGGGAGAGAGAGATGTGTCAAAAGGATTTTGTGGTTCTTGGTGTTTTTTAACAACTGGTTCTCTGCCCTAATGACTGGCTGGGTAGGCATGGCTGGGGGGGGGGTGTCATGTGACTGATGGAAGTGAGTGACGTCGAGTTGGCCACGCCCACCCAGGTTTTGTGGCTCCCGGTGTTTTCTTTTCTGTGGGAAATGGGTCCAAATGGCTCTTTGAGTGTTTAAGGTTGCAGACCCCTAATCTAATCCCTTTGATGCTCTCCTATCACCAGCTGAGGTCAACTCTCCAGGGAAATGGCAGTGGTTTTTAAGTCAAACCACTGGAGAAGACTGACATATTTGTGAAACGAAAGCCAATCAAAATCGGCATATGTGCTTATCTGGAGTAATAACGGTAACCCCAAAGTAAATAGGATAAGTTCAGCAGATCCTTCAAGAAATAGAGAAGACCCACAGGAAGAAGAAAGTTGCAGCAGGAACTCCAGAGTCACTTCGCTGGCTCTGTGATATAGATGCAGTATATATATAAAATTCCCAAAATGTTCGGCAAGATTCCTTGGGCTGGCTGGGGTTGATCTGGGGTTATAGGCCCAGCATATTTGAAAGGTGCCAGGTTGGAGTAGGATGGGGTGCAGATCAATCCTTCGTGGCCTGGGGGAAAAAAAGAAAAGAATGAACACTTGATGAAAAAAATGTTCCACAGATGATTCAAACCCAACCATCCTTCCTCTCTTTCCTTCAAAACAAGAGGAACAGAAGAAGGAGCAAAATAGCACATAAGTCATCCCCCTCCCCCTCCCCCTCCCTTTTAGCACTGATGATGTTACTTAGTTTGGTAATGCAACATTTATTAAAAAAAAAAAACCTACCAAGCCACGGTGGGTTCTACTTACCTTTACTACCAGTTCACAACGGGATCGCGCACGCGCCGAGCTTCTGCACATGCGCAGATCGTCTATGATGACATCTGCGTGGGTGGGTGGAGCTTCCCCCCAGTTTTACTACCGGTTCGCAAGAACCAGACTGAACCGGGGGCAACCCACCACTGTACCAAGCTCAGAAAACACCAAGGACCCTACAGTCCTCCTCCTCCTCCTCCTCCTCCTCCTCCTCCTCCTCCTCCTCCTCCTCCTCCTCCCTCCTCCCTCCTCCTCCCCCTCCATCCTCCTCCTCCTTCCTCCTCCTCCTCCTCCTCCTTCTATCTCCTCTTCCTTCTCCTTCCTCCTCCATCTTTCTCCTCCTCCATCCTCCTCCATCCTCCTCCTCCTCCTTCCTCCTCCATCTTCCTCCTCCTCCATCCATCTCCTCCTCCTTCTCCTTCCTCCTTCATCTTTCTCCTCCTCCATCCTCCTCCATCCTCCTCCTCCTCCTTCCTCCTCCATCTTCCTCCTCCTCCATCCATCTCCTCCTCCATCCATCTCCTCCTCCTTCTCCTTCCTCCTCCATCTTTCTCCTCCTCCATCCTCCTCCTTCTCCTTCCTCCTCCATCTTTCTCCTCCTCCATCCTCCTCCATCCTCCTCCTCCTACTTCCTCCTCCATCTTCCTCCTCCTCCATCCATCTCCTCCTCCTCCTCCTTCCTCCTCCATCCTCCTCCTCCTTCCTCCTCTTCCATCCTCCTCCTCTATCCTCCTCCTCCTCCCTGCCCTCTGCCTTGGGCACTAGCTCTCCTTCCTAGGTTTGGTCCCCAAAACTTTGCATTTTTTAATGTTATTTTTGAAGCTCAAACATTTATTCCCCTTTGCAGTGATTGAGTAAACATTCACCATCCGTCAAGCCTTTGAAACAGCATGGCTGAGTTTACCTTTGTTTTGTTTTGTTTTAATGGATTTATTCATGAGGAGTTTTTGTTTTCTCAACTAAAGCCTGGCCCCTGGAGCTCGCTCACTAAAGGGAATTCAGCTGAGGCAGAGAATACCTCCTCCAGCTCCTGCCAGCAGGGAGGGAAGGTGGACACAGTGGGAGATGGCTGTCCTGGGCCTCTGGGGGGGCTTCGGAAGAGGAAAGGGTGCCATGGATGAAGGCCATCCTGTGGTTGCCCAGAACTCCATGTGGCACCACCCGTTTAACAGCGGTGTTCAAAATACATATAACATGGCAGGGAAAGGAAGTGGTTCCATCCAGCTCAGGAAATTCCAAGAAGAGTAGCCATTATTGGACATGAAACCTTCATCTTGGGTTGCCAAGACAAGCTTGTCAAGGGGAGGCTTTCTGGTTGGCACTTAACTTGGAGCCCAGGGTTGGTTCTCGATGCCCCGTATAGATAGATGCAGGTTTTATAGACTAGACTCTAGACCAGGGGTGTCAAACTTAAGGCTCGAGGGCTGGATCTGGCCTGAAGGGTGCTTAGATCTGGCCCACAGGGCTGCCCTGGAAACAGCGAAGGACCGGCCCACGGTGCCTCTGCCAATGAAAATGGAGCTCGGGGGAAGGGGGGCTGCACGTGGCCCTCCCAGGCTCCGTTTTTGCTGGCAGAGGGCTGCAGGAGGCTGTCCTCAACGAGCAATGGTGGGTTGCTCCCGGTTCGCACCGGTTCACAAGAACCGGTAGTAAAAATTTGTAGTAATTTGGAGAACTGGTAATAACATTGGCTGGCCACGCCCCCAAACTAGTCCCCGGCCTGGTCGCTGCTCACTTACCCCGCCTACCTCATCAGAGGCTTTTTTTAAAAAAATGTTTTTAAAACATTTTTTCTACAACCTCTTCGGCTGAAAAAATGCTTTTAAAAGTTTTTTTAAAAAAGCTTCTGATGATTGCACGGCTCAGCTGGGATCGTCAGAGGCTTTTAAAAGCATTTTTTCTACAACCTCTTTGACCGAAGAGGTTGTAGGAAAAAAATGCCTTTAAAAGCCTCTGGCAATCCCAGCTGAGTTGCCTGATCATCAGAGGCTTTTAAAAGCATTTTTTTTTTTTCTGCAACCTCTCAAGGTTTTAGAAAAATGCTTTTAAAAGTAAAAAAAAAAAAATGTTGGCCATGTCCACCCAGTCACATTAACGCCCCCACCAAGCCACACCCACAAAATAAGCCATGCCCACAGAACCGGTAGTAAAAATATTTAGAACCCACCCATCAACAAGTGATGTCGAGCTGGCCACGCCCATGCTGGCCACGCCCCCCCCCCCCCCGAGGTCAAACACAACCCTGATGTGGCCCTCAATGAAATCGAATTTGACACCCCTGCTCTAGACCACTGAAGACAATTAACCAGTGGAACAGCTTGCCATTAGAAGTTGTCGGTGCTCCAACATGGGAGGTTTTTAAGAAGAGACAGCGCTTATCTGAAATGATATAGACTCCCCTGCTTGAGGATGGGGCTGGACTAGAAGACCTCCAAAGGACCCTTCCAGCTCTATTCTAATTGATTCAATGGCTCAACACCAGGCTTCATTTACAAGATATTATTACCCCTCCCATATCCGAACAATCAGATTTCCAATTATGGTTTGTGCTGGAGGTATTGGATGAGCTTGCTTCCCTTCACTCTGGAATTTAGCCCTTTCCCCCTCTCCGAGATGGGATTTAAACGAGCACCAGGTGACCTTTTAATCCTAAATGGGCAATCTAGATCACCAGCTCTCTTGCCCGTCACAGCAGCTCCTGCAAAATTTCCTCACCCCCAAAAAAGAGATTTCCGTTATCCAAGGCTCAGCAGAGAAAAATTGTGAGGATCAGATTTCTGACGTGAAATGGCTCATCCCTCAACACCGTCCTGCTGGCTGGATTATCTTGAGACGCGAGCTGAGAATCTGGATCCGATCAGTTTAGGATCTTGGGACAAGACCCCGTGCCCCACGTTGGCTCTCTGTTCCCCGTTAAAATGGAGTTACCCCCAACTGAATTCTTTGTTCAAGCTTCCCCCCCACCGCCGCCCATTTTCTACAGGGAAAACCACCCAAGAGCAGGGGTGAAATGCTCCCGGTTCGGACCAGATCGCCTGATCCAGTAGCGATGGCGGCGGGTGGTTCGGAGAACCAGTAGCAAAAATCCCTGCGCCCCCCCCACCATGCTCAGCTGAGTCACATGATCATCAGAGGCTTTTTTTAAAATTATTTTTAAAAGCATTTTTTCTACAACCTCTTCCGATGAAAAAATGCTTTTAAAAGTAAAAAAAAAAAAAAAGCCTCTGATGATCACGCGGCTCAGCTGGGATCGTCAGAGGCTTTTCAAAGCATTTTTTTCTGCAACCTCTTGGAAGAAGAGGTGGTAAAAAAAATGCTTTGAAAATCTCTGACGATCCCAGCTGAGTTGCCTGATCGTCAGAGAGGCTTTTCAAAGCACTTTTTAAAATGCCTCTCTGACGATCCCAGCTGAGTTGCCTGATCGGCAGAGGCTTTTCAAAGCATTAAAAAAATGCTTTGAAAAGTTAAAAAAAAAAGTTGACCATGCCCACCCAGTCACATTACCCCACCACCACCAAGCCACGCCCACAGAACCGGTAGTAACACATTTTACATTTCACCCCTGCCCAAGAGTAATTAGGGAACTCTTCCTGGGACGTTTGTTCTGCATTGTTGATGCTTGCATTAGAAGCTGTTGGATGAAATGTCCATCTGGGTTCAGTTCCAAAAAAGGCACTGGAAACATGAAGACTGCTTCGAAAGATGGTTTAATGGTGGACAGGACGAGAGGTGGTATTCAGCCGGTTTGGATGGAGCAGAAATTTTAACCAGTTTGGAGAACCAGCAAATATCACCTCTGGCTGGCCCCGCCCCCGCCCGCCCGCTTGCCCCACCTGCCCCACCTTGCTGTGAGTGACGTCGAGTTGGCCATGCCCACTCATTCACATGACCCTCACCAAGCCATGCCCACCAAGCCACGCCCACAGAACTGGTAGTAAGAAAATTTGAATCCCACCACTGGACAGGACCACATGGTTTGAGGTCCTGGGCAAAAAAAAAGCACATGGGTGAGAGAGGGAGAGAGAGTTATACCCTCTGTTGGGCTTTAAACTTGCTTCCTGTTCCTGTGGCACGAAATGTATCCTGATTGGTTGTCAGACTCCCAGGCTTGGTTGAATCTTGCTGGGTGATGTAATCTTCCCAGGTGCCATGTGGTGAGATGGGTAGAGGGCTAATCCTATTATGTCCTAAGGGTGAAGGTCTTTTGTGTTGTAGATAAGGTGGCCCAGCTTTTTGTCTTGTAAATAACCAAAATATCTGCTGGCGGCAGGGAGTTGGGGCCGAGTTCCTGTTTTAAAATTTCTATTTCTTTTTTTTAGGGGAAATATTCTGCCTTTTTAATATTTCCTAGAATATTTCATTTTTCTAGGAGAGAGGTGGGTGCTAACTTCCTACAAAGCCTTCAAGGGTTTTCTCCCACCCTCAAATCCCATCCATTCCAGCTTCTGCTTTCTCCCTGCCCCTCGCTTTAAAATAAAAGCCTTGGACATCCCAGATTTTTCATTGTTTCACGATAAGCACCTTCCTTACGGATGGCCACAATTCTACGTCTTCCTGTGACCTTTGCAAAAGCTTTCCAAGTATGTATTTGGGAGAGAAAGTGAGAGAGGTGTCCAGCCTCCCTCCTCCTCCTCCTCCTCTCTGCCAGGTTTCCCTTTATTTTGCAAATGTTATTTCAGCTCCTGTTTTTGTTGGCTCAACGAAGCTAACAGAAACACTGAAGCTGCCTGGGAAACCTGGTAAAACTGCAGAGATTTTTAGCAGATGTGTGCTCATTGTCATTCTGAAAAGATCGCCTTATAGAAAAGGACGGTTTCTAAGGCATCAGGACTATAAATCAAAGATGGGGAGGGAGGTTGGAATGGATAGAAACAGGCACACAGCCTGCCTCCTTCCCCCACTCCTCTGTGTTGTGTGTGCCATAGATAGGGGTCCATAAATTGTTATTTATTTCTTAGATTTACATCTTGCTTTTTGACCATTCGCCCCTCGAAGTGGCATACAAGGCCATTTGAAATTTTTCCCCTCCTTATGCCCCCCACCCCATCCCGTTCTCAATAGGGAGTCTATTGCCGTGCTTTTTCTCTTGCAAAAATTACCTTATTCCCCTGCAAAATTCAGCGAGATTTCCTCTACCTGCCCTCCTCCCCCCCAATACACACACCACATCAGCCGGTTTGGACCAGTTCAGAGAAACCAGTAGTGGAAATGGGCCTGCTGACCGTCCCCGGCTCTATTCCACCCTATTTAGGCATGGGGTTTTTTTGTTTTTTTTTTGAAAATTTTGTTTTATTTTTAAACAAAACATAAAACATCCCTCATCCATACAATTGCAAATAGTGTGTCGGTCAAATCTTTTGTGCTTCATCCCATTTTCATAGTTTACTAATTTTCTAAATTCTCATATTATCAATTTAATATGTTTCTTTATATTATTTTTCTCATTTGTCATTTATTTAACAATGGCATTTTCATCCCATAGAAATTATTTTCATGTATTATATGATTACATTCATTTCATATTTCATATTTCATTTCCATGTTTTATTATCGAGCCACCTACTGATTTCACCCTCGTCCTGTTGGGGGGTCTGTCCTGGCAGAGGAACCTTGGGCTGTTCATGGAGGCTTGGGTAAAAATTTGCTCTGGGAGAGTTTGGTCCCCTCTGCAAAAAGGGCAAAGACACACTTCAGTGCGCCAGGAGACAGAGAGAGAGAGAGGATTAACAATGAAATGGGCAGCCTTGCCATGGCATTATGCAAATCCACCTCGTGTGCCCACCCTTCAAACACTGGGCATTTTCGGTGTTTGTATCCAAAGGGATTTTATGGAGTTGAAATGGGTGCCGGTGCGTTGAAAACAACACAGAGGCAATGGGAAAATAAAGGCAGGAAAGATGGAGTATGACCAGGGGTGAAATGCTCCCAGTTCAGACCGAATTGACCAATCTGGTAGTGATGGAGGCGGGTGGTTCGGAGAACCGGTAGCAAAAATCCCTGCCCCCCCCCATACCCAGCTGAGCCACACAATCATCAGAGGCTTTTTTTTTTACTTTTAAAAGTATTTTTTCTATAACCTCTTCAGCCAAAAAAAATGCTTTTAAAAGTAAAAAAAAAAAAAAAAAGCCTCTGATGATTGCACAGCTCAGCTGGGATCGTCAGAGGCTTTAAAAAGCATTTTTTCTACAACCTCTGAAGAGGTTGTAGAAAAAATGCTTTCAAAAGCCTTTGACGATCCCAGCTGAGTTGCCTGATCGGCAGAGGCTTTTTTTCTTTTAAATGCCTCTGACGATCCAAGCTGAGTTGCCTGATCGGCAGAGGCATTTAAAAGAAAAAAAGCCTCTACCGATCAGGCAACTCAGCTGGGATCATCAGAGGCTTTTAAAAACATTTTTTCTACAATCTCTTCGGCCGAAGAGGTTATTGAAAAAATGTTTTTAAAAGGGAAAAAAGCCTCTGCTGATCAGGCAACTCAGCTGGGATCGTCAGAGGCTTTTAAAAGCATTTTTTTACAACCTCTTCGCTGAAGAGGTTGTAGAAAAAATAGTTTTAAAAGTAAAAAAAAAAAATTGGCCCGAGTCTGGCAGTTTCCTTCTTTCCCTAACACACAAAGGACTACCTGGTAGGCTTGTCCTTTATGGGATTCCTGTACAGGTAGTCCTCAACTTATGACCACAATTGAGCCCAAAATGTATGCTGCTAAGTGAGAAATTTGTTAATTTGAGAATTAAACAAATTTCTTTTAAACAAGTGAGAAAATTGAGAAATGAGTTTTGTCCCATTTTATGACTTTTCTTACCACCATTGTTAAGTGAAATCGCTGCAGTTGTTAAGTGAGTCACACTGTCAGGTGTGCTTTCTTCAAAATCCAGGAAAGAATGACCAAACTCCATGTTTTATAGAGAAAGGTACTTTTACTAGAAATGAAGTGAACACAACCACAGCTAAGCTGAAATTAAAGCAATAGGCGCGAAAAGTGCATATAGAAAGCATCCCCTCCCACTGTCCACTGTAAATCATCCAATCCAAAGGTCTCCCAGGGGTCAGGTGGAAGCACGTCTGGCAGCGTCATCAATCAGGAATGCCACGACGGTTGACCCGATAGCCACTTCAAGGATTCAGTTTCGTTTCTTCCGAAGCCACGCCCCTCCTCCAGCACGCTTCCCCCCCAAGCTCCCTAGCTCTCCCCCCTCCCGGTTCCTATGGCAGCCAAAGCAGCCAAAGCGGAGGCTGATACACACGGTTGTTAAGTGAATCTGGTTTCCCCATGGACTTTGCTTGTCTGAAGGTCGTAAAAGGGGATCACGTGACCTCGTCATACGTATGAATCAGTTGCAAAGCGTTTGAATGTAAATCGTGTGACCATGAGGATATGGCAATGGTCATATGTATGAAAAATGGTCGTAAGTCACTTTTTTCAGGGCCGTTCTAACGGGCACTAAGTCAATTGCTGTAAATTGAGGACTACCTGTACTGACTGACTTGACACAGTGTTCTATAGCATTTGTGTTCCTTTGTGAAAGCTGTGAGAAATAGCAACAGCACTTAGACTTATACAGCTTTTACAGCCCTCTCTAAGTGGTTTTACAGAGTCAGCCTCTTGCCCCCAACAATCTGGGTCCTCATTTTACCCACCTCGGAATGAGGGAAGGCTGAGTCAACCTTGAGCCAGTCAGGATTGAACTCCTGGCAGTGGGCAGAATTATGAAAGGAAGGAAGGATGGAAGGCTGAGTCAACCTTGAGCCTGGTGAGATTCGAATTGCAAAATTGCAGGTTGAATGAAAGGCTGAATTAACTTTGAGCTGGTTAGAATCGAACTGCTGGCAGTTGGCAGAGTTAGCCTGCAATATTGCAGTCTAAGCAGAGCACACGAAGGAAGGAAGGAAGGAAGGAAGGAAGGAAGGAAGGAAGGAAGGAAGGAAGGAAGGAAGAAAGGAAGGAAGGGCAATAGCACTTAGATTTATATACCGCTTCACAGTGCTTAACGTCCCTCTCTAAGCAGTTTTACAGAGGCAGCCTATTGCCCCCAACAATCTGGCTCCTCATTTTACCCACCTCGGAAGGACGGAAGGCTGAGTCAACCTTCAGCCGGTCAGGATTGAACCCCTGACAGTCGGTACAATTAGCCTGCAATATTCCTTCTAACCACCGTGCCACCACCGCTCTTTTAGAAACCCACTATTCTCATTGTAATGAATGATTTATGGCTTCATATAATGTGTGAACCAGGCCATTAAAGTTGCTTAAACATTCTTTGCATGATGTATGAATCTGTTTTCTATCTGTCAGATGTAAATGCCTTATTCTCTAATGTGTAAATAATGTATATATATGGAACATCAGGGGTTAACTTATTCTTTGGACTTTAATGTATTCATAATTTACCACTCCCATTCCTGGCTCCACCCCTTGTATATAAAAGGAGCCATCCTCCCCATTTTCCTTGCTTCTATCTTGAATATTCAGCGAATATAGAATGCCTATTATGATTAAAGAGAAATATATTTAAATCTTTAACTTCTATTATCTTTATTGAGTCTGATCCTGAAAATATTGCAACAAGCTGGTAGCAGAGGATGGTTAATTGACTCAATAAGTAATTAAAAATGTCCAAGAAAGATAGGCCCAACACCAGGGCCTACAGCAAAGAAATAGAAACTGATCAAGAGATGATCAACGAATACACTAATGCGATTTCGAGAGAATCCGAAGAATACACCACTGAAGAAGAAGAACTGATGAGTGAAAATAACGACCAGGAAGAAATCGAGATAGAAAATAACGAACTCAGGTCAGAGATATTAAAAATACTAAAAAGCCAAAAGAATGATGAAAGCCTCATCGCGGACCTCCAGGAGATGCTGAGGAACAGCGGAGCAGCGAGAGAGAAAAACATCATTAAAGAAAAACCCAAAGATCAAAAAACTGTGAGTGAAATGACTACTGAGAAAATAGTTGTAAAAAAGAAAAGATGTGACCCCGCGCGAAATTTTGAATGGCAGCCATCTTGGTTTCAACGAACTTCAAAAGAGAGTGAAGCAGAGCCAATCAAAACGCTCAGTTCAAAATTTCTGGCGCGAAAAACGCTATCATACGAAGAAAGTGAAAAAGAAGTCTCAAACTCTTCAGATGAACCAAAATCAGAAAGTGAAGACGATTTAACAAAGTCTCAAGTAAAGTCAGCAATGAAAACACTTTTTGCTGCTTTTGGGCCAAGATTAAAAATTTCCAAGACATCAACGAAGAAGCAAGAAATCAAACCGACAACTCAAGACCTGCACGCTCCCATCCTGACTTCGAAAACGACGACACCCGAGCCCAGAGAGCCATGCCGGTTCCGTCCTACACCGCAGACAGAATCGAGTGCCAGCGCACACAAGAGAAAGAGAAGAACCGCCGCCATCACCAAAACCCCAAAAACCGAGCCAGAGACCGACTCATCTGAAGAGGAGCGGATCGAGAGAGCTGAAATGGAGAGAACCTTCCACAACGGCGCCAAAGAAGAAATGAGCAACGCGCATGTGCAAAACTACGTAGACGGCCCCGAAAGACTTGAACTGGCCAGAGAACCGCGCAGACTCGTTACAAGCATCCCAATGCCGTTCTGTAATTTCCTGCACTTGAGAGACCACGGACTGCCTCAGGTTGTAAGTAATGGACAAAATAATGTGGGGAACTTACCCAGTGACTTCCCAAAACTTAGAGTTGATGGCATTAATTTACAAGAGTGGTACCAACAGCTTCAGGTTATTTTTATGAAAGAAAATTTACTATTCTTTATAACTAGTCCTCCAAGAAGACCTTGGACTTTAAAAATAGATTGTTTACATCATAGAGCATTTTTCATAATAATTTCTAGCGTGTCTCCTGCAATGTATCATAGCATCAAACCAAACCTAACTGTATCAGAAATAATTCAATGCATGTTTAATCTATTTCACAGCGATAGCGTAGCCACAACCACAAGAATGTCTAAGGATTTCTTTTCTTCTAGAGTGAAACCAGGGGTTTCTATAAGTGAACATTTGATAAATCTAAACAAAATAAGAGCTGAGCTGCAATTGAGGGGGGAAGTGATTTCAGATCAAACTATGAAAAGTGTTATTATCAATTCGCTTGATCCATCATGGGATAGCTTTATGTCACACTTAGATACCATTAATTTGGGATATTTATCAATAGAAAGTCTATCTAACAAATTGATAGCAGAAGACAATTCAAGAAAAAATCGTTCCAGTAACCAAACAGAACACAAATCTTTTAGGAAAGTAGTCTTTCAAGATAAATATAATGAGGCCTTTAGGTGCCACAATTGTGGATCCAGGGAACACAGTAGAAGAGACTGTCCCAAAGTCCCAAGGGAGAGACATAGGCCAGAATATAGGAGCAAATACAATTACAGACAATCTTCCACAGATAGACACAAATATAGAAGTCCACCAAATTACAGAGAAAGTAGAGGGGGTAGAGAAAATTCAAAAGAGAGAAAATCTGGGTCACTAAATGGGCTAAATAAACAAGACAGCACCAAAACACAACAAGATGAGAACAATAATTGGCTTATTGATTCTGGTGCAACAAATCACACCACTAACAACAAAAGTATATTATCTTCATTTACAGAAGATAAGTTTGTGATAAAGGTAGCTAATCAAGAAAAGGTTCAAGTATTAGGCAGAGGAAATGTGACCTTGCCTGGTTTAGGGAAAATAGAGGGGGTATTATTAATACCAGAAATACCTCACAACATACTAAGTGCCATAAAACTAAGCAGAGAATCTGACATCAATATAGTTTTCTCAAAGGGGAAAGCAACAATAGAAAAGAACAAAACAAATGTAGGCACTGTGATGATAAAAGGGGGTCTACCCTATCTGATAACCAAAGAAAGATGGTTACATAACATTGATTCAAATATGGAAGATTGTATTGAAGCAGATGATGAAAATGTCAGTAACTGTGACAATGATGAATGTAAAATAACTCATGATAACAAAATTACACACAATGAGAAGAAACCAAAAATAGGTAAACCAATTCATGATGAGTGTGCTCACATCTTACATAGGAAGTTAGGACATGCAAGCTTTCCTGTAGTGCAAAAAATGACTGAACACGCAGAAGGTGTAAAAATAAAAAATTGTGAAAATTATTTAGAATGCTCAGTATGTAAATCCACCAAACTAAAAACCAGTCCCAGACCAAAAAAATCTAACAGATCAACTAACAATATTTTTGATTTGGTACATATGGACTTAGTTGGTCCATTAACTCCATCAATTACCTATAGAAAACGTTACTTCCTAACAATAGTGGATGATTACAGTCGCTATGGTTTTGTTTACACATTAAAGCACAAGGATGAAACCTTTCAGAAATTTAAGGAATTCTACAAACGCATAGAAACACAACATAATATCAGAATAAAACAAATTATGACAGATAGGGGATGTGAATTCATGTCTAAAGAATTCTCCCAATGGTTAAAGGATAGAGGAATGCTACATTTCACGTCCAATCCATTTTCTGCATTTCAAAATGGGATTGCAGAGAGAAAGAACTCCACACTACAAACCATGATTAGATGCACATTAGAGGATGCTGGTTTAGGCAAACAATTTTGGTCAGAAGCCTTACATTATTCAAATTACACTCAAAATAGAACATGGTCCAGTATTGTGAATAAGACACCATATGAGGTGATGTACAATAGAAAACCTAAATTAGCACACATGCACATATTTGGAGTTACTGCAGACGTGCACATACCTAAACAATTGAGGAGAAAGGGAGAAAACGTATCCAGGAGATTAAGATTCATGGGATACGAAACTGGAACCAAAGGGTACAGATTCATTGATAATAATAACAAATTTATAGTATCCAGAACAGCTGTGTTTCATGAGCAGGCCAATTGGTCTAAGTTGCACCTTAATGAAATTTTTCCTAATAAAAGCAAAGATAATATATCTTGCGAGGAAGGAACAACAGAAAATCAAAATATTAACAAAAGTAAGAACAAAACCAAAACTTGGACAAATAGTCAGCATAAAATAAAGACAGACACATTAACAAAAAAGGAAGCCAGATATTTGCATGACAACCATAGCAAACCTGAAAGAAATATTAGAAATAATAGAAACCAAATACCAAATAAATACAAAGATTATATTATGCATATGGATGGAGAACAAATAACACCTAATACATATGAGGAAGTATTGAAACTTCCCCGTGAAGAAAGAGAAAAATGGGAACTAGCTATGGAAAAAGAAATGGAAAGTTTACAAGGATTAAATGTATTCACACCTGCGATCGCACCTAAGGATAAAACAATTATAGGTACCAGGTGGATTTATAAAATTAAGAATTTAGAAGGAGGTAATACCTTATACAAGGCCAGACTAGTTGCACAAGGTTATGCACAAAAATATCCAGAAGACTATACTGACACATATTCACCCACAGTGAGAACAGAGAGTGTCAAAACAGCTCTTGTAGTAGCATCTGCACTCAATCTAGACGTGTTTCAATATGACATACAGACTGCATACTTACATGCAAAATTAGATAAGGAAATATATGTAAGAGCACCACACAGTCAATACACTAATAAGAACGAAATTTGGTTATTAAATAAAAGTCTGTACGGATTGAAGCAATCTGGCAAAAGATGGTACGATTGTTTGGTAAAAGTACTTAAAACCATGGATTTCAACGCCACCACTGCTGACAACTGTTTCTTTGTAAAAAAGAGTAATGATCATATTGAATTTGTATTAATTTATGTGGATGATATTTTATATATTGGAAAGCATAAAGAAAGCAGGGAAATCTTTGTAAATAAGTTAAACGAACACTTCTCATTGAAATCACTAGGTAGAGTGAATAAATACCTTGGTGTACAAATTAACAAAACTAAAAGGGGATTCAAACTTACTCAAAAAGATAAAATCATTGAACTCCTAAACAAATGTAACTTAAATAATGCCAAAACATGTGACACACCTATGCAAACTGATTTTCTTAGAAACAATGATGAATCTTCCCCTGAGTTTAAAGACAACACATTTTACAGATCAGTTATAGGTTCACTCCTTTATATATCTAATTGGACTAGGCCAGATATTGCATTACCTCTCAATTTATTGTCAAGATATGTTAGCAAACCAACCTTGTATCATTGGGAAGCTGTCAAAAGAATTTTAAGATATCTGAAAAGTACATTAGATTTTTGTTTAATATTGGAACCCAATAATGACAAAGAACCAAAAATTACTTGTTATGCTGATGCAGATTGGGCTGGTGATACATCATGCAGAAAGAGTACCTCTGGTTATGTTTTTCTATTGAACGATTGTCCAGTTTACTGGTATACTGGTAAACAAGAACTGGTAGCCACTTCTACCACAGAAGCGGAATATGTTTGCTTGTCTAAAGCTGCAAATAACCTTGTATGGTTCAATGATTTGATCACAGATGTTTGGAAGAAACCTACTTTACCATTTATTATGCATGAAGACAATAAAGCGGCCATTGAAATATCTAGATCCGATGCAATTGGACAAAGGTCCAGGCATATTGATATAAAATTTAAGCACGTGAGACAACTATCTCAAGACGGATTCATCAGAGCAATACATTGTGATACTTCTGAACAATTAGCTGACATATTAACGAAACCCTTACCTTCTAAACAACACAAATATTTAACTTCTAAATTATATGTATTATATTGTCCTGAATCTGAATGTAACTGGTGTTGTATAACGAACCGGCATTTAGAGGGGGATTTGTCAGATGTAAATGCCTTATTCTCTAATGTGTAAATAATGTATATATATGGAACATCAGGGGTTAACTTATTCTTTGGACTTTAATGTATTCATAATTTACCACTCCCATTCCTGGCTCCACCCCTTGTATATAAAAGGAGCCATCCTCCCCATTTTCCTTGCTTCTATCTTGAATATTCAGCGAATATAGAATGCCTATTATGATTAAAGAGAAATATATTTAAATCTTTAACTTCTATTATCTTTATTGAGTCTGATCCTGAAAATATTGCAACACTATCTAATTTTGGTTTTGTATCAAGAGGTTTTTCTCTGGGAAAAAAAAGGGGGGGGCTTTTGTCCCTTCCCCATGGTTACTACTGTTTTCGCTACACTTAGGAAGGGAGGAAAAATAACACGCGCTCTTCCTGGCACAGTTTTCATCAACCTCCATCAGCCTTTTTCCTTTGCAAATATCTTCCAGGATAAATCCCAGAAATCATAGCTAGGTTTATTTATTTATTTATTTATTGGTTCGATTTATATGCCGCCCTTCTCTGGAGACTCAGGGCAGCTTACAATGCGTTAAGCAATAGCCTTCATACTTTTGTATATACCTGCTTAGTAGGGCTTTCGCCCCCCTCCCTAAGTGGTGTTCTTTTTTATACAAAGTCAGCTTATTGCCCCCACAATCCGGGTCCTCATTTTACCTACCTCGGAAGGATGGAAGGCTGAGTCAACCTTGAGCCTGGTGAGATTTGAACTTGCAGTAATTGCAGGCAGCTGGCAGCTACGTGCTACTTAACAGCACTTTAGTCCACTGCACGACCAAGGCTCCTAGGTTGCTAGCAAGGGAAACTACCGTACGGGAGTTGAAGTTAGTGGTGTAAATCTGACTCCCAGCTTTAACAGTAAAATCTTTGCAGGAGTCTTCATTCGTACCAGAGCATATTTTTTTTCAGCATGCACAATTCTCCAAATGCTAGCATTTTTGCTTTCGTTCTTGCAACCGGTGGTGGTATTCAGGCGGTTTGGGCGAATCGGTAGCGGTGATTGCAGGTGCCCGCCAGGGGTGGGTTCTACTTTACTACCGGTGTGCAGTGGGGGCCGCGCACGTGCACTCGCTTCATTTGAGTGCACATGTGCTCTTCTGCGCATGCGCAGAAGCGTTTTGATGATGTCGGGGTCAGTGGGCGGAGCCTCCTGCAGGTTTTACTACCGGTTCTATAGAACAGAGGGCAACCCACCACTGGTGCCCGCCCACCTGCCCCAGTGCTATGCTATGCTGACCTATTTAACCATGTTTTGGAGGCCGGGCCAGAGGTGGGTTTCAGCAGGTTCTGACCAGTTCTGGAGAACCAGTAGTGGAAATTTTGAGTAGTTCGGGGAACCGGTAAATACCACCTCTGACTGGCCCCGCCCCCATCTATTCTCTGCCTCCCGAGTCACAGCTGATCAGGAGGGAATGGGGATTTTGCAGTAACCTTCCCCTGGAGTGGGGTGGGAATGGAGATTTTACAGTAGCCTTCCCCTGCCACGCCCACCAAGCCATGTCACACCCCAGCAAGCCACACCCACAGGGCCAGTAATAAAAAAGTTTGAAACCCACCACTGAGCCGGGTGCATGTGCCGAAGGCACACACACACAAGCACAGCGCATGCGCCGAAGGCTGGGCACATGTGTGGAAGGGACGTGTGCGAATGAGGCAAGCGTGCACGCGTTTGGAGAACTGGTGGTAGGAAATATGTGAAATCCACCTCTGCTTGCAACCCAGTTCCCCTCCGTTAAATGCCATTTTATCTTTCATTAGTCATACACGAAACTCCACGACTAATAGAAAAGAAAAGAAAAAAACACAGACTTTCCTTTTACTCTCCTGGAAGAGGCAGGTTTGGCCTTGAAGGGCAAAATGACCATTTACACCCCTGACTCATCACAATGAGTGGCCTGAGTGTCCCTGGATGAAAAGCGCCAACAGATTTTGAATGTCCTTGTTTTTTTCCACTCATGGCTGCGCTTTTCTGCAGCCTTTTTCCAAATATATATACCAAGTATTAATATTAATGGTGAACTACAACAGCAAATGTTGGAGTGCTTATGAGTTTTGATGATAACTACCGTTCCGGTATACATGCATTAAAAAGGGGAGATTCGGGGAGCTTGGGTTCTCCTACGCGTTGAACAATCGGGTATCCCTTCTCAGAGGGACACTGCCAAGTTGTCAAAGAGTATCAGAGGCCAATCAAGGCAAATAGTCTAAATAGGTGGGCTGATCCCTATTCTTTTACCCTGGAATTAGAGCCTGTATTTTAGTTTTGTTTTATTTTTTGATAATCTATAATCTAATAATCTATCTGTATTCCCATTCCCATTCATACTAAGAGTTGGGAATAGAATAGAATAGAATAGAATAGAATAGAATAGAATAGAATAGAATAGAATAGAATAGAATATGGAATGGGAGTAGAGTAGAGAAGAATAGAGTAGAGTAGAGTAGAGAATGAATAGGATAGGATAGGATAGGATAGGATAGGATAGGATAGGATAGGATAGGATAGGATAGGATATTGGAATGGAATTTACCGTATTTTTCGAACTATAAGACACACCAAGATTTCAAAGAGGTAAGTAAAAAAAGGAGGGGGGTTTATCTTCCCCAGGAGCACTCTGCAGGTCTCCCAAACCCTCTGCACACCCTGTTTTTCGCAAAAATGGGCCCATTTTTCACAAAAATGGGATGAGCGGGGCAGGGCTTTGAGAGGCCAAAAATTGCTGTATTCAGTGTATAAGACGCACCAACATTTCCACCCTCTTTTTGGGAGGAGACAGAAAATGTGTCTTATATTCTGAAAAATAGGGGAATGGAATGGAATGGAATGGAAAATAGAATAGAATAGAATAGAATAGAATAGAATAGAATAGAATAGAATAGAATAGAATAGAATAGAATAGAATAGAATAGAATTCTTTATTGGCCAGATGTGACTGGACACACACAAGGAATTTGTTTCCCGTGCATAAGCTCACAGTGTACATATAAACAGCAAGTAATAGGTCATAAATCACAATGACAGTCACTTATCAAAATTTACAATCAACAGTTGATAAATCATAAGAAACCAATAGGAGAAGACAGGAGGAAAGAGGAGAAGAACGGAATCTGTTCTATGCTGACACAAAGGGCTGATGACAGACGTCGAAATGGGGTGTCCCTGGGCATCCATGCAGATCTGGCAAAAGACAAAGTCACTTGAGAAGGCGTTCATGCTCATGGGGCCAGGTACTCCTTGATGTTATGTTTTGGGGGTGGGGGTGCTGTCTCATTCCAACTGAGTCGAGGGCCATCCCATTTGCAGCAGATTGATTGTTAGAGCAACATCTGTAGCCCAGCTGTTTGGTGCCTTCTTTGGGTTTGGAGTTTGCTTTTCTGGCACCAGAATTCTTTTCTCTAAAATTGGTCATTTGCCACCAAATTTCAACCTCGCCCCACATTTTTAGGGCTTTGGAAGGATCCAAAGGCTGGGTATGGGCACTTTTTGCTTTAATGTAGATGACCTATTAACTTCTATTCTGATTTTGGTGTTCTAACGTTAAAAATTGTGGCATTCATAGCAGTGGTGAAATCCAAATTTTTTTACTACTGGTTCTGTGGGCATGGTTTGGTGGGCGTGGTGTGGTGTGGTTTGGTGGGCATGGCTTTGGTGGGCATGGCAGGGGAAGGATACTGCAAAATCTCCATTCCCTCCCCACTCCAGGGGAAGGATACTGCAAAATCCCCATTCCCTCCCCACTCCAGGGGGAAGGATATTGCAAAATCTCCATTCCCACCCCACTCTGGAGCCAGCCAGAGGTGGTATTTTCTGGTTCTCCGAACTACTCAAAATTTTTGCTACCGGTTCTCCAGAACCTGTCAGAACCTGCTGGATTTCACCCCTGATTCATAGCCTTCTTAAAACACTGGGTATTGAACCTAGAAGCTTCTGGGTAGGGAGCAAGAATGCCTGGAGCTCCAGTTCTTTCTTGAAGGCTGAAATTGTTCCAAGAACTTTAGAAGAACCACCTGCTCTGCTCAGTTCCCAGCTATTTAACCAACATTATATGCAGCTTCATGCCAAGCTACTCACCTCTGCTACTCACTCCTGTTGACTGGGGGAAGGATTTAGGCAGGAAAAAGATTTAAGTTCGGATTAGGCAAGACCTGGCTCAAAAACAGTAACTGTGAGAGAGACCTTGGAGTCCTAGTGGATAATCACTTGAATATGAGCCAGCCATGTGCGGCAGAAGCCAAAAAACCTAATACAATCCTGGGTATAGAATCAAGATCACGTGAAGTATTAGTGCCGCTTTATAAAACCCTAGTAAGGCCACACCTGGAATACTGGAACCAATTTTGGTCCCCATACTACAAAAAAGATGTTGAGACTTTGGAAAAAGTGCAGAGAAGAGCAACTAAGATGATCAAAGGCCTGGAGACTAAAACATGCGAACAGTGGCTGCAGGATTTGGGTTTGGCTGGTCTAAAGAAAAGAAGAATTAGGGAAGACATGATAGCAATCTTCCAGCATTTGAGGGGCTGTCACAAAGAAAAGGGGGTCAATTTATTCTTCAAAGCACCAGAGAAGCAGGAGCAGAAACAATGGTTGGAAACTGATCAAAAGGAGAAGCAATTTCAAATTAAGGAGAAACTTCCTAACAGTGAGGACAATTAACCAGTGGAACAGCTGGCCACCAGAATTCATGGGCACTCCATTACTGGAGGTTTTTAAGAAGAGTCTAGACAGTCATTATCTGAAATGGTATATGTTCTCCTGCTTGAGCAGGGGGCTGGACTAGAAGACCACCAAGGTCCCTTCCAACTCTTCTCTTCTCCTCTCCTCTCTTCTCTTCTCTTCTCTTCTCTTCTCTTCTCTTCTCTTCTCTTCTCTTCTCTTCTCTTCTCCTCTCCTCTCCTCTCCTCTCCTCTCCTCTCCTCTCCTCTCCTCTCCTCTCCTCTCCTCTCCTCTCTTCTCTTCTCTTCTCTTCTCTTCTCTTCTCTTCTCTTCTCTTCTCTTCCCTTCCCTTCCCTTCCCTTCCCTTCCCTTCCCTTCCATATACTATTCACTTGTCACTTGTCTGAAATGGTATAGGGTCTCCTGCTTGAGCAGGGAGCTGGATTAGAAGACCTCCAAGGTCCCTTCCAGCTCATTCATTCTATTGAAGCCTATTGGGGAGGTGGATGGAGTGCAGTCAAAAACATCCCAGCACAAAGGGTGTGGTTCATACCTTTGTCACAATATTCCATACTATGATTTCTCCCCAGCCTTGTCAGGCTTGGACTCACTATCCTTGGCAAAGGGATTTGGGAGCCAAAAATACAGGAAGGCTATTTTGCTCTTGTCGCTCTTCCAAACGAGGTACAGTTTGATGTCCTATGCAAAGAGTCATAAAACAAAATGTTACTTGGCTCCAGCTTAGAAGAAGCATCATCCTGGAGCTATGGCACTTAAATTCGAGCAATAGGAGAAAATGTGTGGCTCTCAGGCCCTAAAGCAGGACAATAATTGGAGTGACAATTCATGATAAAAGAAAAGCGGGAAAAGGAGCAGGATTTACTCAGTACAAGTAAGTGAAAGCATATTTAGAGTGTATTATCTAGGGAAGACTTTTTTATAATCACCCTAGACAATCAAGGATTGGGGACTTGAATCTTAACAGCTAGAGAATTATCAGGGTTCTAATCAGAGGTAGTATTCAGCTGGTTCGTAGGCACATTCTTTTAGGTCGGGCACATGCGTGTAAGGCGCGTATGCGAGCAAAGCACATGCATGGAAGGCACAGAAGACAAAGTGAGCATGTGCATGCATGGCGAACTGGTAGTAACCAGGGATGAAATCCAGCAGGTTCTGACAGGTTCTGGAGAACTGGTAGTGGAAAGTTTGAGTAGTTCGGAGAACTGGGAAATGCCACCTCTAGCTGGCCACAGAGTGGGGTGGGAATAAAGATATTGTAATATCCTTCCCCCAGGAGTGGGGATGGAATGGGGATTTTGCAGTATCCTTCCCCTGGAGTAGGATGGGAATGGAGATTTTGCAGTAACCTTTCCCCTGGAGTGGGGAGGGAATGGAGATTTTGCAGTATCCTTCCCATGCCATGCCCACCAAGCCAAGCCAAGCCAAGCCAAGCCACGCCCACCAAGCCACGCCCACAGAACCGGTAGTAAAAAAAATTGGATTTCAGCACTGATAGTAACATAATCTGAAACCCACCACTGGTTCTAATGCTTTCTGTGTTTTTTTGTGCTGAGTAAAACTGATGCTATGCTCTGATTTTGATTATATTCTTACTAAAGAGAGACAAAAGTGCATAAAATTGTACCCATGATCTCTGAAGCCATCCCTTACCCCAATTTGTATTCAGAAAATGCACTTTTGAGTTTTTAAACTACCTTCCTATTTACACCATCTTAAAAGGGCAATCACAACAACCCATTTCTTGCAATGAAAGTATCTTAGAAACTGCGGGTGCCATTTTCAACGTCTGTGGTGTTTATGTCATCTTTGAACAGTGTTGAGGATTTTCCTGGATTTTATTTGTGCTTTGTTGTATTTGTATTGTATTGTATTTGATGTTGCTAAGGGAACCCTAAGAGTCATAAAAAGGGATACAGAAATGAGTTTTATGGATCAGTTCTTGCTCCTTCTAATTCTATCAATATGTAAACAAGCTAGACCTGAATTCTAAGGAATTCAGAATTCCCTAGAATTAGAAATCTTACCACTTAAAGTTTCAGTGCTATTAAAAGTAAAGAAAGGCTTTGCGTCTGCAGAGAATTGAGGTTTTGCACTCTCATTGTGCATTGGAGCTGACATTTTTGCTCATTGTATGGCATGGCAAAAATACCTCTATTGGGAGAAGAGATGGTAAAAAGGTAATGTTAATTGTTCATAAAGTATCATGGGGGTGAATTCATTTCTGAGCACATTCTAACAACCTTTGTAATGTGTGTGTGGGTTACAAATTCTAAATAGTATATTGTTTATGCTAAGAAATTCAATTGTGGGCCAAGAAGTATTTAAATTAGAGAGCCTCTTGCCATGAAAAATGAAGGTGAGCCAATCCTTGCTGAATTTGCAAAGGGGAAACATTCATTTTAGGTCTTTGGTAGCCTATAATAGGGCTGAAAGGTGAAAGAGGAAGCAGTATGCTCCTGTGCTGACTCAGCCTTAGGAGAAGCAAGAAACTGACTCCTGGTCACGAAAAATCCCTCTTTATTTACCTCTTGTGAATTAATTGCATTTGAAGTGATTCGGGAATAACAAGAGGCACAAGCAAGCTAGTGACAACAGCTCTTTAATATACAGTGAGACTTCAGCGAAAACTCAGGGGCTGCAGCCCTCCTTATATACAATTCCAGAGAGGCTGTCAACCAATCAGAAACTTAGGCAGGTTTGAAACTCCCGCTGAAAAGTATCAATACATAACACCCCTCCCTTCCCAGAAAGCACTAACATTCAAATATTTACACACAAAATCTCGCAGGTGCCCTGGCCGAGTTCTCGTTCTAGTTGACCTGCGCAGTTCAGTGTTTGGTGGGGAGTCGAGCTGGTCGGAGGGACTTTCTGTCTCTCCCGGCTCCGCCAATGGAACCTCCTGGATTTTGTCCGGGGCGTGGTTATCCCCAGCTGGGAGTGGCAACTCGCTGGGGCAGCGCTGGAACTAGGGCTTGTCAGCTAAGTATTCTCTCGAACCCGGGCTTGAGTTAGCTGTTTTGGGAAAGTTGTTGTAGTTAGGTTTGGAGATGTCTAAATTGATGTTTGCCTCACTGACTATTCTTTTCCTAAGTTGGTCTATATGGCGTTTCCAGAGTCTGTCTACTCCCATGTCCACTGTGTATGATTTTGGGCCCGTTATGCCCACTATGCTTCCTGCAACCCATAGAGGTCCGCTAGCATAATTGCGAGCGAACACCGGGGACCCAACCTGGAACTGCCTTAGTCTGATGGTCTCTCCCTTAAAATTCTCATGAATATAATTGGGGTGAAGCCTGTCTAACACGCACCGAAGCTTCCTGCCCATGAGGAGTTCAGCTGGGCTTCTCCCTGTGGCCGTGCATGGTGTGGCATGCTGGACAGCTAGAAATTGGTCTATCCTGGCCTGCCAGTCCCCGTTATCTAGCCTGGACAATGCTTCTTTGGCCGTTCTTACGAAACGTTCAGCCAAGCCATTAGGAGCCGGATGGAACGGGGCCGATAGGGCATGGCGGATGCCCAGTCCGGCCAGGTAGCCCTCAAACAGGGTTGCTGTGAATTGAGGGCCGTTGTCAGATACCAGAGTATCCGGTAGGCCATGGGTGGCAAATAGTTTGCGAAGGACTTTGATGACTGCTTCGGCTGTGGTTGAGGGCATGAGTATTATTTCAAGCCATTTTGAAGAGGCATCGACTATGATTAAAAATGTTTGCCCGTGGAAGGGGCCGGCAAAGTCAATATGGATCCTCCCCCATGGCCCTTTTGGTTTCTCCCACTCTCGGATGGGCGCTATCGGGGGATCGGGGCGAGACTCCTGGCAGGGTCTGCACTTCCCCACCCACTCGGATATGACTTGGTCCATGTTGGGCCACCAAACGTAACTGCGGGCTAAACATTTCATTCGGACAATCCCTGGGTGCCCCTCGTGCAGTAACTCCAAAACCCTCGTTCTCAGTTTCGTTGGTATTACCACCCTCTCACCCCACAACATGCATCTCCCTTGCATAAATAATTCGTTACGTTTGTTAACATAACCCTGGTACTCCCCACCGACCGCCTTGACCGGCCACCCCTTAAGGACCCAACCCATTACAGTACGAATTACAGGGTCACTTGCAGAGGCTTTCGCCACCTCGCAAGAGGAGATAGGTCCCAAAGTCATAGCGTCGATCAGCAGAACTGGGGTCTCCAGCGTGGGGTTGACCAGCAAATCATGGAGGGGGCAGCGACTGAGGGCGTCCGCGTGGCCCAAGGTCCGTCCGGGTCGATGGACAAGCTGGTATGAATAGGCTGATAGGAAAATGGCCCACCTGGTCAACCGTGGGGACAGGGCAGTGGGGGTGGGCTTGTCACCGGCCAAAAGTCCCAGCAAGGGTGGATGGTCAGTCACAAGTTCGGATTGACGGCCATAGAGGTATTCATGGAACTTTTTAACCCCCGCAATTGCAGCCAGAGCCTCTCTGTCCAACTGACTATAGTTCCGCTCTGCGCTTGACAGGGTGCAAGAGTAAAACGCAATGGGCGCCTCTAGGCCGTTTGGCAGTCTATGGCCTAGGACAGCACCAACTCCTACGGGGGAGGCGTCACAAACCAATACAAGCGGTAGCGCTGCGTTGTATTGGATTAGGAAACTGTCTTCCGATAGAAGTCTCTTTACAGCCTCAAAAGCGGCTGCCTGTGCTTTTCCCCAAACCCATGGTACATTTTTCCCTAAGAGTTTGTGTAGAGGATCTGCGACTGTAGCCTTATCTTTTAAAAACATTGAATAGAAATTGAGCAGTCCAAGGAAGGCTTGGAGCTCCGCTTTGGTTTTGGGGGCTGGTGCATTTTTGATAGCTCTCACTTTGCTTTCGGTGGGGTGGATGCCTGTGCCATCCACCCTGTACCCCAAATATTCGACGGAGGGGACAGCGATCATGCACTTATTTTTCTTTAATTTAAGTCCCGCTTCCCTAAATCTGGAAAGGACGTTCCTCACTCTGTCCCCTAGTTGACGTTCATCCTGAGCGCTGATTAAAACGTCGTCAAAATAGGGCACCACCCCCGGGAGCCCTTGCAAGAGGGCTTCTTGCTTTGAAATAGGCCGGGTGCGACGCTCACCCCAAACTGGATCCTGGTGCATTTGAATGCACCCCTATGAGTTACAATTGTCTGCGCCTCTGCCGTGGCATCATCGACTGGCAATTGTTGGTAGGCCTGAGCTAGATCTAATTTGGCAAAAATTTTGCCGGGCCCCAGGGAGTGTAGTAGATGATGCACGATCGACACCGGATAGGCGCTCGGCTGCAAAGCCTTGTTGATCGTGCACTTGTAGTCAGCGCAAATTCTGATTGAGCCGTCAGATTTTACTGGAGTCACTATGGGGGTCTCCCATTTCGCATGGTCAACGGGGACCAACACCCCTTGTTTAATTAATTTGTCCAGTTCTGCATCGATTTTTGGTTTCAATGCGAAAGGCACCCATCTGGCTTTAAGTCTTATTTGGGCTACGTTGGGGTCTAAATTTAGGGAGATAGGGGTCCTCACATACTTGCCCAACGTGTCCTTGAAGACATCCTGGAACTCGTTCAGGAGGCTGTCCTTCAGTGATGGCTCGGACATTCGGTGGACGCCGGTGAAACCCATGCCAAGGGCTTGGAACCACCCCATGCCCAGAAGGCTAGGCAGTTGCTTTGTGACGATGGTTAGCGGCAGGTCTTTTTCGAAGTCTCCATAGGTGACTCGGAACGTGCCTACACCTTCGAGGGGGACCTGGTTCCCCCTGGTAGTCTAGGATGCGCAGTCTCTGCTTGGACAGCTGGTCCTTCCGGAATGACGGCAGGATGGTCTTCAGGGTCACCCATGACATTATGGAGAGGGCTGATCCGGTGTCGATCTCCATCGAGCATGGCTTGCCATTGATTTCGACCACCGTGCTGACTTTGTCCTCGATCGTCGTGCTGGCCTGGTCGATGTGTATGCTGCGGCCATCTCGCAGTTCAAATTCGTGCCGTTTCTTCGTGCCGCCTTCTCTCATTGGATGCTTCTGGCGCGTTGGTTCTGGTTGGCTGCGGCGCTCACGTGGTTGGTGTTTTCTGGGCAGAATGGCTCTACAGACTCGCGCCAAGTGCCCTTTTTTCTCGCAACGCCTGCATTACAGCCTCTCTGTATTTGCAGGACAGTCTATCATGATGCCTGCCACAGCTGGGGCAGTTGCGCCGGGGGCTGCCTGCGTCTTTTCTGTGGTGCTCTGTTCGGAAAACGTCCTCATCAGACTCGGACTCCGAGCTGGATCCGGCGTCTTCCCTGTGCACTGGTGTGGACTTGGGACTGTCTTTGCTGGTCAGCGGACGCTGCAGCGTTTCTGCGGCTTTTGTAGAAGCTTCATGAGCCCTGGCCTCATCTAGGGCTCCAGCAAGCATTAGATCAGGCTTAGCGAGTAGTCGCCTTTGCAGTGTTATATCTCGAACGCCACAGATTAGCTACTCAAGCAGCGCATCGTCCAAGTCTCTATAATCGCAATGTGTTGCGGCTTTACGCAGGCTCACCATGTAAGCGCTGACCGGTTCTCCCCTCCCGTTGCATGCGCTGTCTGAGTTGGTATCGTTGCACAAACTTGGAGGGCACGGGAGTGTAGTGAGCCCGAAGAGTTGCCATCAGGGTGTCCCAGGAAACGGACTGGACCGGCGTTGGCTCACACAGTGACTCCGCCATCTTGAACACGTCCGGTCCGCAGTGGCTTAGGAAGAGGGCTCTCTTTCAATTAGCGGAGAGTCCCTGCATGTCGCTGGCTTCAAGCGAGCATTCAAACCTTGTTAGGTACGAGACCCATTTTTCGCGGGCCGGATCAAAAGGCTTGGGCTGAACGTAGGCAGACATGTTTGGTATGCCTCCTGTAGTTCGCCTTGTCGCCTAGCTGAAGCTCATGGTCTCACTGGTTCGCTTCTTGTGGCCTCAATTCCACCTTCGTCGCCAATGAAGTGGTTCAGGAATAACAAGAGGCACAAGCAAGCTAGTGACAACAGCTCTTTAATATACAGTGAGACTTCAGCGAAAACTCAGGGGCTGCAGCCCTCCTTATATACAATTCTGGAGAGGCTGTCAACCAATCAGAAACTTAGGCAGGTTTGAAACTCCCGCTGAAAAGTATCAATACATAACAGCATTCACCCACCGAAAAGTCCAGACAAGAGTCCTGCAAGGAGTTAATTGCAGTAACAGACCTTATCAGTTCCTTGCGATAATTGCCAGGCCAAGAGCTCCCAGCCGAAAGGCTGCAAATTAAGTTCTGGCAAGCAATCTTTTTGGCATGAAACACAATGAGCAAAATCATCAGTAATACAAATGGTTGTCTCCTATGACAACCATTCCCCTTTCCTTCTATTTATTCCCCAGCCAGGGAGGGGCCATTCAGCATCAACGTGTACTTTGCTTCCTGAGTCGGCTCCTTGTCCTCCATTGTCCACCTCTCCTAACAGCTCTGCACATACGTGCATCTGGAACAGGCCCCAGCTGTTCTTCCTCCTCCTCCCTCATATCAGCCTCCAAAGGCAGCTGCCTCTCCGTCGGCTGGGAAATGTTGGACGGCCCTGGCTCTACCTCTGTGTCCAATGCAGAGCATCCATCAGAGCCTTCCCCAGGCTCCAGAACTGGCCCAAGTTCCTCCCCAACCTCCTCATTGTCCAAGTCTTCTGCCAGCTCTGCTGGCAACTGGCGGGCCACAACAGCTAGTTCCATAGTTGGGTAGATCAGGTTGCCCTGATAGACCAGTCTCACAGGAAAAAACACTTAATCTCTCCCCTGGTATAGCTGACAAAGTGAGGAGAGCCCATGGCTCAGAGGTTAATACAACTGCCTAACATGCAGGCAGCCCAAGTTCGAATCCAAGTAAGGGTATGGCTAGCTGATGAGAGCTAAATAGCTTGAAATAGATCTATACTAGTCTCCCTTTATTTCTTTGTCAGTAAAATATAAATTCAACACAAAAATAGTTCATCACAAAAGCAACTGCCTGTGAAGGCTCCTGGACTGGCGCTGAAAGGCGAAAGTGTAAGCATTATGTTCCATCCCATAGTTGGGTAGGCCAGGTTGCCCCGATAGACTCAGCTCACCAGAGAAAACAATCCAGACAGAAGATCGTCCTTAGAGCTACCAGATCTTGCCTGCAACTTATTTGGACAACCATTAGATGGCAGCCAAGCATAATAGAAAACTCCCACTCTTCTTTGCCATCTAGTGGTCACATAGGGTTCTACAACTCAGCTCTGATGGTCCTAAGACAGAGGTCTTCAAACTTGGCAGCTTTAAGACTTGTGGACTTCAACTCCCAGCTGGAGAATTCTGGGAGTTGAAGTCCAGAAGTCTTAAAGCTGCCAAGTTTGGGGACCCCTGTCCTAAGAGGTCTTTTTTTAAAAAAATCTTCTGTTCAATTGTGACCAAACCTTGGAGACTGCCTGGACAAGTTCCTGTAGTTTTCTTGGCAAGGTTATTTTTTTACAGGTGGTTTGCCATAGGCCAAGGGTCTGCAACCTTAAACACTCAAAGAGCCATTTGGACCCATTTCCCAAAGAAAAGAAAACACCAGGAGCCACAAAAACCCTTCCCATGCCTGACTATTTCCTAGGCCACAAAACTAGCATATGTAGTTGAATTAAATGTTCTGTTTTCTTCTGAAACTTTTCTTTTCTTGGATTTATCCATGGTTGGCCTACCGGGAATCAAAAAACTCAATAAATCGCGTGCAGGCGGGTGTCGCACATTGGCGGTTGTGACGCATATTTTGAGTGGCAGGGAGCCGCAGCAGAGGGGTGAAAGAGCCACATGCGGCTCCAGAGCCCCAGGTTGCTGACCCCTGCCATAGGCTAAGTGGCCTACCTTTTTCTTGAACATATCCAGCATAAAAGGAAGGCCACCTTCTCTCGGGATCATTCTGCCAAGCTGTTTTTATAAAAATATTTTTTCTAACATTCAGACACAGCCTTCCTGTGACTTAAATCCCACACTTCAGCTGAGAAGGAGGGAGGACAGAGTTTCTCCCCTGTGACATCTTTTCAGCGGCTTGAAGACTTCTATCGTATTTCCCTCGGTTTTCTTTCGTGGAGCTTCCTCCTTCAGTCTCTCTTTATGAGAGTTAATCTTGTTCTCACTAGCGCCCTTCCTTAAATTTGCTCCAATTTGCATGAAATTTTCTTGCCCATGACTTGAGTCAATACTTGATGATGGGTCTAGATAATGCAGAGTCAAGATATTTTCTGGATTGGTTAGGGGATGTGACGTCTCAATGACATTTGGCCAAGAACAACAGTCTGAGGGCCTGTCAAATCTGCCACCTTCAGTTTTGTGCTTTGCTGGCATCCTGCCATAATTTGTTGGAAGGAGGGGGGAGAAAGGGAGGCAGGCAATTGGCTTGTAGAGGGTAGAGATGAGCAAGGGGGGAGGAGACGTTTGACAGACTCAATGGAAGCCAGAGGTATGAGAACCAGCCAGGGGTGGGTTCTAAAATTTTTTTACTACCGGTTCTGTGGGCGTGGCTTATTTTGTGGGCATGGCTTGATGGTCATGTGACAATTCTTTAGGATTTAGCAGAGGTACTGGTCTACCCATTTCTTTTTTGCAGGCACTGGTCTACTCATTTGTTTTTGGAGGCATTGGTCTACCCATTTATTTTTGGAGGCACCGGTCTACCACCACACTGCCTTTTAACACTGATCAGCTGTAGGGCGGCCCTTTGAAGCCCCATGGCAAGAGTTTAAACAGTTTTTTTTTCCTTCTAGCTGATCAGCTGGGACTCAGGAGGCAGCAATAGATTGGGGGTGGGGCCAAATAAAAGGTAAGAATAACGCGGGGGGGGCAGAACCGGTTCGGTGATGTCATATCATCACCACTACTGGCTCGACAGAACCGGGCCGAACCAGGAGGAACCCACCACTGGAACCAGCCTATTCCAGTCTTCAAGGCCAAAGAGCCTGAGAAAGGAATGCGAACTGCACCAAATGGCACCAAACAATTGAGCTGCTCCCAAAACATCTATGCAGCACAACCATTAGACGAAGACACATCAGTCAAGGGCAGAGGGCCGGGGAGGGGGGGAAACTTTGTAACACTGTGCATGGGGATTTTAGTTCTAGCCTTGCTTCTGTCGCAACCAGTAATCCTTAGTAAAACAACCTATCACTTCAATCAAATGGGAGTCGAGGGTCTTTCTTTCCTAGCAACTCAATTGGGGCAGGCCTGACAGGGCCTTTTACTGCAAATGTTATGATGATGCTGTTTTCATTTCTATCCTCTTCCTTCCATGCCTTTCGGTTAGGTGCTGCCAGTCAACCATTCATCCCTAATCCCTTAATTAGCTTTCTGTCATAGCACACTGGTAAAATCACTGCCCAGTAGAGGCAAATATATGTACTGAACTCCTATATTATTTGATATCAGAGGACATATTTCAAATACTCAGGCAGAAGGAAAATCCTGGACCTCATTATTTCTGTGTGTGCATTTTGAGGCCTCAATATGGGAAGCAAATCTCTGCCAGCTTTCAGATAAATGGATTTTCACTGGGTTTCCTAAAGCCTTCAGCCTCCCCTTCCTTTTGCTCTCACAAATGAAAAGGAACTTAGCCTGGTGTTTTCCAGGTATGTTCCAGTTTCAGTTCCCATGCTTGTTAGCCATAGATCAGGGTTTGATGACTCAAATCTATTCGGCAGATCTTTCTTCTTCTCCTTCTCCTTCTCCTTCTCCTTCTCCTTCTCCTTCTCCTTCTCCTTCTCCTTCTCCTTCTCCTTCTCCTTCTCCTTCTTCTATTCTTTCTTCTCCAAATCTATTCCAAACCTATTTTCCAAAGCACCAAAAGGCAAGACAAGAAACAATGCATGGAAACTAACCGAGGAGAGAAGCAACCTAGAACTAAGGAAGAAAATTCCTAATGGTGAAAGCAATCAACCAATGAAATAACTTTTCTTCAGACGTTTTGGGTGCTCTATCACTAAAAGGTTTCAAGAAGAGACTGGACAACCATTTGTCTGAATTGGTACAGGATCTCCTGCTCGAGTGGGGGGCTGGACTAGAAGACCTCAAAGATCCCTTCTGTTATTCTGTATTCTATAGATGATGCTGGCCAATTGAAGAACATACGCCAAACCCAATATGTTTGAAATGTATATAAAGTTGTATTAAATGGTCTGGTTCCAAGCTGGGAGAAAGACGCTGGAAATAAAATGGAGGCAGGCTGCAGGAAAGGAAGTCTGCTCAGTTGTAAGCCTGAAACTGGTTACAGCAGCATGTCTCTGAGATGGCTGACCAAATGGGGTTGAGAGTAGTTGGGTTTTTTATACATTCTTTGGGGCTTTGTGATTGAGATGCCTGTTCCTGTGAAATAATATTTTACTTTAATATTTTAATGGCTGTTGCCAGATTCCTATGGGGTCATGTAGGGGTCATGGCTGGCTCTATAGGCAAAGGGGGAAATGCAAATCCTAGGTGTCTGTCTGAGCTAATCTTGTCAGCTTCGGCTTGCCTAATGGTGTTGCTTATTTGGAGTCTCTTTGTTTATGGGTAGATTGGCCCAGTCTTTCTGAATGAATACCAGATCTCCATTCCTAAAGACCAGCTTCTGCTTGAGGCTATTTTCCTCGGGCAGGAAAACTGGGGCTGCTTTTCTGCCTTTGTTAAGATTTTTTTCCTCTTCTTCTTTAGGGAAATATTCTATCCTGCCTCTTTTTAATATTAAGAATAAAGGATATTTTAATCTAGGACAGGAGGTCTCCAACCTTGGCAACTTTAAGACTCAGCCAGGGATTCTGGGAGTTGAAGTCCACAAGTCTTAAAGTTGCCAAAGTTGGAGACCCTCCTGTTCTAGTCCAACCCATTCCCTGCTCAAGCAGGAGACCCTGTACTATTTCAGACAAATGGTTGTCCAGTCTCTTCTTAAAAACCTCCAGTGATGAATTTCCTCAGATTTCCAGAGGAAAAATTGCAGACTACAGGAACCATTTGCACTACTAAGGTGACCCTGAAGACACAGATAAACCTCCAAGTGGCCTCAACGACCCTCTAAAAGGATGCAAAGGACCAGCTGTCTGCAAGGAGTGTAATAAACCCTTCCATTCTCAACCATCCAAGTCAGAGCTGAAGAAGCTTTAATATTAAGAATAAAGGAGATTTTAATCTAGGGCACAGGGTCTCTCCTTAATCAGTTTCCACCCATTATTCCTTGTCTGGCCTTCAGGTGATTTGGAAAATAGTTTGAGCCCCTCCTCTCTGTGGCAGCCCCTCAAACATTGGAAGACTGCTATCCTGTCTCCCCTGGTCCTTCTCTTCACTAGACTAGCCATGCCCAGTTCCTGCAACCGTCCATTGTATGTTTTAGCCTCCAGTCCCCTAATCATCCTGGTTGCTCTTCTCTGCACTCTTTCTAGAGTCTCAACATCTTTTTTCAGCCAATCCTTTTCCATTGTTGTCTAAGATAGAAGATGCATATGTTCTCTCTCCTATCTTCTGGCAAACAAAGATGTCAGCAAGAAAGGACAAGAGTTTGTTGGGCCTGTAACTTTTGGCAAGGTAGAATTCCACCAGATGGTGGTATAATTGGCACATCTGATTATCCCTGTCTTCCTTTGAAAGGCTGGTCATCTGATGCAGGAAGATCTCATCTATCTCTTCTGCCTATCCAGGTGGTCTATAATGAACTCCCGTGAGAATGTCACTTCGGTTGCTCCCTCCTTTTGTTCTTCCCTGATCAGTCCCCGGAGGGATGTCTTTGCAAACATATAACTTCTTTATGTACCATGCAGCCCCCTCCCCTTTCTGGTCAGCTATAAATACATTTGTAGCTTCCAGAGCAATGCCATTCCACGGCATTTCATTGACGCCTTTAGAATAGAATAGAGTAACAGAGTTGGAAGCAGAGGTGGGTTTCAGCAGGTTCTGACCAGTTCTGGAGAACCAGTAGCGGAAATTTTGAGTAGTTCAGAGAACCGGTAGTAAAAATTCTGACTGGCCCCACCCCCATCTACTCTCTGCCTCCCAAATCCTAGCTGATCGGGAAGAAATGGGGATTTTGCAGTAACCTTCCCCTGCCACGCCCACCAAGCCATGCCACGCCCACCAAGCCACACCCACAGAACTAGTAGTAAAATTTTTTGAAACCCACTACTGGTTGAAAAGGACCTTGGAGGTCTTCTAGTCCAACCCCCTGCTTAGGCAGGAAACCCTTATCTCTGCTTGGTTCTTCCTCTCTCTTTTTCCTCTTCCAACTATCTAGCCAGACTCCCATTTGCTCTCCTGTTGCTTGTTTAAAAATTGTCAGAATCAGTGATTACTCAGGAAAGAGATAGAAAGTTAGATCTGTGTGAATGTAATGACTCCCCCGGATGCTTCCCCAGATCCTCTCCAGCTCAGAGGAGGAGGAACCAGTTTCAGGCACATCTGGAGGGGAGTTGATCAATGGCTCCAAGCAGCCATTTGAGGGGGATTTGGCTGAAGCACAGCTGCAGCAGGACAGCCCAGAGGCTTCAGGTGGGGAAAGCAATGCAGCTGCAGCCAGTCAGCGATGAGGAAGAGGAACTGCCTTCTGCAGCTGATCCAAGAAACATAGGGCAGAGAAAAGGCAGGAGCAGAGGAGGTCAGCCAGATTACTGGTGAGGAGGCAGCCTCGTCCTTCTTGATTTAGCACAGCATGGAAGCAATGCTGGAAACATGTTCATTTCCTAGCTGTTTGTTTTCTGGTCATTGCAATTCCTGCCTTGACTTTGGATTGTGCCTTGTGAACTCCGGACTTTTCTCGCCTGGTGAACCCTCTTGCGTTGTGGATTTAACTTTGCCTGGTGGGTTTATCTTGTTTGGGAAACTTTCAAGTGCCTTGTATGTATGAGCCCCTACATGGGGCTCCCCTTGAGGAGCACCCGGAGGCTCCAACTGGTGCAGAATGTGGCCGCGAGGGGGATTATGGGAGCGAGGGGGCGCTCCCATGTGACACCTCTTCTGCGTGAGCTGCATTGGCTTCCAGTGGTCTTCCGGGTGCACTTCAAGGTGTTGGTCACCATCTTTAAAGCGCTCCATGACATGGGACCTGGGTATTTGCAGGACCGCCTTCTGCCGCCGATAGCCTCCACCGATCAGTACGCTCCCACAGAAAGGGACTCCTCAGGGTGCCGTCAGCCAGACAATGTCGGCTGGCGACCCCCAGGGGGAGGGCCTTCTCTGTGGCAGCTCCTGCCCTCTGGAACGATTTGCCCCCGGAGATAAGAAGGATATCGGATTTCTGGGTCTTTCGCCATGCCCTAAAAACTTTTCTTTTCCATCAAGCAGGGCTGGCGTGAAACCCCCCCCCCCCCCCATTTTTTAGTTTTTTAGTTTTTTAGCTTTTAATTTGTCAATGGGTTTTAATTCGAATTGTTTTAAATTTGGGTCAAAGTATGTAATTCTTTTAATAATTTTAAATTTTGTATTGGTATGTGTTTTAGTTCTGACTGTGCACTGCCCTGAGTCCACTAGGAGAAGGGTGGTATACAAATTGAATAAAATGAATAAATGAATAAATAAATAAATAAATAAATAAATAAATAAATAAATAAATAAATAAATGTAGACTCATTGGCCATTGCGCTGTGGACTAGCATCGGTCTGCTTGTGGCTGGACTTGATTGGGACAGTTCTGTGGGTTTGGTGAAGGGAGTTGCTGGGAAATATTAATAAAGCCACTAAACCACAGTTATGTGTTTGTGAGAGGGGGGGAGAGAGAGGGGGAGGGAGTGGGAGGAGGGAGAGGGAGGGAGAGAGGGGGAGTGGAGAGAGGGGGGAAACGGGAGGAGGGAGAGAGAGGGGGAGAGGTAGAGAGGAACAGGGAGGGAGAGAGGGGGTGGAGAGAGAGAGGGAGAGGGAGAGAGAGAGGAGGGAGAGGGAGAGATGAAGAGGGAGGGAGAGAGGGGGTGGAGAGAGAGGGGGTGGAGAGAGGAGAGAGAGGGGGAGAGGTAGAGAGGGAGGGAAAGAGGGGGTGGAGAGAGAGGGGGAGAGAGGGGGAGAGAGAGGAGGGAAAGGGAGAGAGGAAGAGGGAGGGAGAGAGGGGGTGAAGAGAGAGGGGGGAGAGAGGAGAGAGAGAGAGAGAGAGGGACGGAGAGGGGGAGAGAGAGAGGAGAGAGAGAGGGAGGGAAAGAGAAGGAGAGAGGGAGAGAGGGAGAGTGGGAGAGAGGGAGAGAGAGAGGAGGGAGAGAGAGGGGACTGGAGAGAGAGAGATGGGGAGAGAGGGAGGAGATGGAGAGAGAGATGGAGAGAGAGGAGGGAGAGAGGGAGGGAAAGAGAGAGGGAAAGGGAAGGAGAGAGAGAAAGAAAAGTAAAATCTGGAAAGAACTTTATTCTTACTGAGGTTGATGAAGCTCATGGCTCTGGGGAGTGATGCTTTTAAGCACTGCATCAAAGATGGCGGAGTCAACTGAGCTGCCTGCCTAGTCATTTGTGCATATGCAAAAATCAGCTTTACTGAAGTTGCTCTCCTGATTGCTTCCGGCTGGAGATACTGGAGAGGCCAAGAACCCAGCATTTCCACACCGGAGACCCCTTTGAAGCTGATCAGCCAGGAACTTGAGTTGGGACCTTCCCAGAAAGCCTGAAGAATAGCTTTGCACAATTTCTTTTTTTAAAAAAAAAAACCTCCCTGCTCCTTGTAAGGATTACCTTGAAGAACTACAAGGAGAAAATGTTGCTGTTTTCCTGGTTCTTTACAGGGGGTGAATCATAACGTAGAGTGTTATTTTATTTATTTTTGCCAGCTTTATTCCCTCTGCAAACAGACCATCTGGAACACACATTTCAGATTTCTCACATTCGTTCCCTGGTTAAAAAAGCTTTGCCGTTAATATCTGGATGGCATCCCATCTACTTAGCAGTTCTCTGAACACTCCAGATTAGAATATTATCTATTTTTATTATTTATTATTTATCTCATGCCATCAGTGCACTAAACACTTTTTCAGAGGGCCAGCAATAAAGGAATTTTTACTTCAGTGGGTTCATTCTTCCAGGAGTCTACCATTGCAATTGCAATAGCACTTAAACTCATACATCGCTTCACAGTACTTTACAGCCTTCTCTAAGCAGTATACAGAGGCAGCCTCTTGCCCCCAACTATCTGGGTCGTCATTTTACCAACCTTGGAAGGATGAAAGGCTGAGTCAACTTTGAGCCAGTCAGGATTGAACTGCTGGCTATGGGCAGAAGTAGCCTGCAAAACTGCCTTCTAACCACTGCACACCATAGAAGGAAGGAAGGAAAGAAAGTTAGGAAGGAAGGAAGGAAGGAAAGAAAGTTAGGAAGGAAGGAAGGAAGGAAGGAAGGAAGGAAGGAAGGAAGGAAGGAAGGAAGGAAGGAAGGAAGGGGAAAAGGAAGAGCAATAGACTTATATACCGCTTCACAGTGCTTTACAGCCCGCTCTAAGCCGTTTACAGAGTCAGCATATTATCCCCAACAATCTGGGTCCTCATTTTACTCACCTCGGAAGGACGGAAGGCTGAGTCAACCTTGACCCTAGTGAGATTTGAACTGCCAAATTGTGGGCAGCCGGCAGTCAGCGGACGTAGCCTGCAATACAGCACTCTAACCACTGTACCACCTTGGCTCATAATGTCATCATATCCTATAAACTGTCTGGCCTCCTTCACTACCTAGCTCCCAAATGTTCTGGGTGATACTGGAGGGACCACAATCTGGGTGTTTCAGAAGGCCTTGACTGGTGGGGCTGTTAAAGCATCTTGTTGGGATCACATCTGTAATATTCACTTCCAGCAGCCCCTTCCATGGAAATGAATACTATCAGGAACCAAGTCTTGCTCATGGCAGGCCAAGTGTCAGACCTGCCCCAGTCCGATCTCTTGGGAAAGAAAGACCCTCAACTCCATTTGGTTGAAGTGATAGGTTCTTTTACTAAAAGATGTTGATTGCAGAAAAGTCAGGCTGGAACTAAATTTCCTGTGCTCAAAAGATACAAAAGTTTTCTCCACATCCCAGCCCTCCCCCCATGACTAGTCTGTCTTCAGCCAATACGAGTCCACTTAGGTGTTTTGAGGACGCTGGGGTAATCCACATTCTTTCTCAAGGTGCATGGCCTTGGGTGCTGGCACAAACTGGTTCCAGGCTCCCCTGTTTTTCATCAAATTGTCATTCCCCTCTCCCAATTTCCCATCATGTACACATGCAGGTTGATTCCCCATTTGTTCCCCCTCCTCCCCACCTCCTAACCTTTGATGGCAGGATGCCAGCAAGGTGCCAAGCTGAAGATGGCAGACCTGACACTAAGCATTGCTCTCCCCAACACCAACACCCTTCTTAGAAGTGGTTTCTGACAGTGAGAACAATCAAACCATGGAACAGAAGTTGCCTTCAGAAGTTGTGGGAGCTTCATCACTGGAGGTTTTCATCAAGAGAATGGACTGCCATTGGTCAGAAATGATGTAGGGTCTCCTGCTTGGACGAGGGGTTGGACTAGATGACCTCCAAGGTCCTTTCCAACTCTGTTAATCTTTAAGCTATAAAAAAAGATTCTTAAAAAGCACTCCTGGAGAGGATCTACAAGAATTTCTTGATGTTAAGCCACGTTTTATTTCAATTTTTTAAACATCTTTTCGCTCACATTTTGGCAGGGATTCCTGTTATCTTTAAATAATCTTTGGGTTCCTTTCTGAGGCTACTTGTTGCCAGCTATGTTTCTCCTGAGGAAGGATTTGTCCAAAATTCTCTGCATTTAATTCCTTTCCAGAATTTTTTAATCCGAAGGCAGCCACTGAAGTCTAATAACATCTCAGATCGCCAATCTTTTCTCTGCAGCCACAAGTGATGGGATGGGGGGTGGCTTATACGTTGGGCAAACCACTTGGTGACTGCTCGCCTTGTTTCTTGCTTAAATCCTGCTAGTGAAAGGTTGGCCTTGGAGTTACTGGTTTCTTCATTTGGTTACTACTGTAAAAGCCTAGTCAAAACGTGGCCACTTGGATTTTTAAAAGCACGAGTGGTAAAGTGTTGTTGTTTTTTCGCAGTGAGACCGGTCTATCAGGGCAACCTGGTCCACCCAAATACTACCCTGGTCAGCCCCAATCGAGGAGCCTTCACAGGCAGTCACTTTTGCGACAAACTATTTTTTTGTGTTGAATTTATATTTACCGACAAAGAAATAAAGGGAGACTTGTATAGATCTATTTCAAGCTATTTAGCTCTCATCAGCTAGCCATACCCTTTTGGGATTCGAACCCCAGGCTACTTGCATATTAGGTAGATGTATTAACCTCTAAGGCACAGGTTCTCCTCGCTTTGTTGGCTATACCAGGCGGGAGATTAAGTGTTAAAGGTTGAGTGGTAAAGACTCCGCTATACAAACTAAAGAAATGTTAGTAACCAAGCCAAAGTTTGGGGATCCTTTCAGCTACCGAAAGTTAGAGGTCCTTGAAGGTGCCCAAGTGGAAAAAGCAGATTTAACTACAGGTAGTCCTCAATTTATGACCACAATTGAACCCCAAATTTCTGTGGCAAAATGAGACATTTTTTAAATGAGTTTTGCCCCATTTGACGTCCTTTCTTGCCACAATCGTTAAGCGAATCACTGCAGTTGTTAAATTAGCAACACTGTTGTTAAGCAAATCTGGCTTCCCCACTGAATTTGCCTGTCAGAAGGTCGCAAAAGGGGATCACGTGACAGCCCCCCCCCCCGGGAAACTGCAACTGTCATAAATATTTTTCATTTCATTTCATTTTATTTTCATTTTATTAAATTTGTATACCGCCCTACTCCCGAAGGACTCAGGGCGGTGAACAGCCATAAAATAAAACATGTAGATACAAAATTTAAAATAGAGATAAAACTAATTAAATAAATTTGGCTGAGACATTTTAAAACCCCAATAAATTAAAACCAAATTTAAAATTCCATTTAAAAAGAGGAAAAGTTTAGGTCAGGCCAGCTTGATGGAATAAAAACGTCTTAAGCGCGCGACGGAAGGTACGCAGATCCGGGATCCTCCGTATCTCTGGGGGGAGCTCGTTCCAGATCGTAGGTGCCCCCACAGAGAAGGGTCTCCCCCTGGGGGCCGCCAGTCGACATTGTTTGGCCGACGGCACCCAGAGGAGCCCCTCTCTATGGGAGCGTACTGGTCGGTGGGAGGCTATTGGTGGCAGCAGGCGGCCCCGTAAATAGCCAGGTCCTAAGCCATAGAGCGCTCTGAAGGTGATAACCAAGACCTTGAAGCGCACTCGGAAGACCACCGGGAGCCAGTGCAGCTCGCGCAGGAGAGGCGTTACATGGGAGCGCCATGTTGCTCCCATCACCACCCGCCCGGCCGCGGGTATGATATGAAATATGAATCAGTTGCTAAGCACCTGAGTTTTGATCATGAGACCATGGACATGCTGCAATGGTCGTAAGTGTGAAAAATGGTCATAAGTCACTTTGTTTGGTGCCATTGTAACTTCAGCTAAATGAACTCACAAAAACCATTAAGCCTTTCTTACAAAAAAAGGCCAATGTTTCTTTGTGTCTGCAGCTTCACATCTTTGTAAAAGCCCAGGCGTGCCATGCTGGTCCTGGAGAGGTGAATAAGGGAATTGGATGCTCTTTGATCCACTTCCTCTCTCCTTGTGTAAGCCAAGCAATTCAAATTGCCTGCCAAAGCCTCTTCTGCCGCTCCCTCCCTCCCTCCCCACAGTCTCTGGAATCCATTCGTTCCTTTGGAAAGCTGAAGAAATGTGTGTTTGATCCCCCAACTCAGTGATTCTGTTTACGGTCAACTTGACAGGGTGTGTGCATGCGTGTGTTGCTTCTTTGACAAATCATTCAGTCTGCAGGTAGGCAGAGATGCAGGTGGGGGGTGGAGGGGCCAGGCCATTCATTCATTCAAGGCCTTGATCTTCGTTGCAGGTCTGCGGCAGAATAGGTCAACTCACCATGGTCAACTTGCCACAGTCAACTTGTTACAGTCAACTCACCAAGGTCAACTCACTACGGTCAACTTGCCACAGTCAACTCACCATGGTCAATTTGCCACAGTCAACTTGCCACGACCAATTCACCGCAGCCAACTCACTATGGGACAACTCATTGCAGGATAATTCAACAATTCAATTTAATTATTTAAAATAATTTTAAAAATATTTTTGTCAGGTTTCGATGCTATCTCAAAATAAATGAATTTCCAAACTGCCGATCTTTGAGGAAATTTTCTCTTTATTGAGCATAGTGATCTGTCCCTGGCTCTTTCGCGGTCAGCACTGACCTCTGCCCCCCAAGCCCTCCCTTTCCGATCCCCAATTCTCTGCATCTCATTGGCTATCTTCCAAGCCACTCTCCTCATCCCATCTCCGTCAGATCACAGGAATGTCCCCCCCTCCTCCCATCTCCGAGGAAACAGAATCTTCAAAGGAATTAAGTACCGGTAGGCAAAAGTTCAAGCTTCTTCTCTCCTTTCAATATGTCAGTGCTGGAACGTTGACATTTTTAATGTTTGTCATTCCCATTTCATTCTGTCCCTCCTTTGGCACCCTTTCTTTAATGATTCTATCCCACAATTTCTTCGACATTAGCGTAACCCTTTTCCCGCAGCAACTTGTCCTGTGACCAGCGGGTCATGGCAAATTGACCCATGGCAATTTGGCTGTGACGAGTTGGCCATGGCGAGTTATCGTAGACCAGAGACAAATCAAGGGGGATGCTGATGTCCACACTGTGTTTTGAGGTATCCTTGTAGCACTAGGGCATGGGGGGGGGGGGGCAGGAGAGCACGGGGGGCCAACGGCTTCAATGGCAGGAGAAGCAGAAGATTAGGTTGTTCAGCTGCTGCTTTGTCTCTCCCTCTCCTCGTCTGCATCAGCTTTCCTCTCTCTTGATGTTAGAATGTTGATACAATGGGAAAGCAACCCTTCAATCAAGCTCCTGAGTTGAAGGGGAAGTGTGCATCGCAGTATAATTAAGAATTAGGGAGATATGAACATATAATTATTCCACCAAAGCGAGGTGTCTTCCAGAGATCTAGGAAATTGGCTCCCTTCCAAATCGCAGAAGTACTCCGTGTGAATTGGTTGCTCTGCAAAAGCCATCCGGCTAAAGGTGATTTTTAGGGTGGAGAAGGCATCCTTCTGGAACCTTTCTCCCAGGCACAAAGCCTGGGTCATATGGCAGTTTAAGGCTGGGCTGAATTCAGCTTTGTCATTGGTCTGAAATTTTCTTCCCCTGCAGAAGAGGAAACCTTATTCTCAGGGTGTTTGAAGATTCCTTTCAAAATTCTCAGGGATGTTTTTGAGTCGCAAGTTGGGGAGGAGACAGAGGAGGCCACTGAAGTCGGGCAGGAGACAGAGGAGGCCACTGAAATCAGGCAGGAGACAGAGGAGGCCACTGAAGTCGGACAGAAGACAGAGGAGGCCACTGATGTTGGGCAGGCAACAGAGGAGGCCACTGAAGTTTGGGCAGGAGACAGAGGAGGCCACTGAAGTTTGGGCAGGAGACAGGAGGCCACTGAAGTCGGGCAGGAGACAGAGGAGGCCACTGAAGTCAGGCAGGAGACAGAGGAGGCCACTGAAGTTTGGGGCAGGAGACAGGAGGCCACTGAAATCAGGCAGGAGACAGAGGAGGCCACTGAAGTCGGACAGAAGACAGAGGAGGCCACTGATGTTGGGCAGGCAACAGAGGAGGCCACTGAAGTTTGGGCAGGAGACAGGAGGCCACTGAAGTCGGGCAGGAGACAGAGGAGGCCACTGAAGTCGGGCAGGAGACAGAGGAGGCCACTGAAGTCGGGCAGAAGACAGAGGAGGCCACTGAAGTCAAGCAGGAGACAGAGGAGGCCACTGAAGTTTGGGCAGGAGACAGAGAAGGCCACTGAAGTCGGACAGAAGACAGAGGAGGCCACTGGTCGGGCAGGAGACAGAGGAGGCCACTGAAGTCAGGCAGGAGACATTCTGATACTATTTTTCTATCCTTCTACAGCCTCCTTGGTTGCCTCCACCTTGGAAGAACCTTTCTTTGGGATGAATTGGAGAATTCTTTCTGTTTGCTCAGCACTGGGCCAGGCGATGTTCATACCTGGTTTTGATTCAGCCCAACCTGTGCCAATTGTGGAGTCCATGCAATGACTCCTGGCCTGCAGTCACTGGTGAAACCCCTTTAATTGTTGCCATTGTAGTTATTATTATTGATTGCGCAGTCAGTCAGTCAGCCAGCCCTTGGAATAACCGGTTCAGTGAACCAGATTAAAATTAACATCCGGTTCATTTGAACTGGTCTGAACCGGCTGAATCCCACCTCTGCAGAGGGGCTGTGGGAGAGTGAGGAAAGGACTAATACACAAAGGACCACACACCACCACACAACGCTTCAACCTCCCCATTCCTCCAAATAGGCAAGAACAGCCACTACATGCCACTACACAAAACAAGTTGTGCCTTTTTCTTAAATAATTTCTTTCCAGCTTGTTTTCTTTTTTGTAAGAAGTCATTTTTGGAGCCTTCCTCCATAGTTGGTTGCTATGGGGAAAATCTTTCTTCCCCACAATGCCTCCAATGTATCATTCACATTACCATTATGGCACCTCTATGTTCTCCCCAAAACTTTGCATCTGAATAACAAGGGAGCAGAAGGGGAGGGGGGTTATATATCCCCAAGTAGGAAAAATCAGGATAATGGTAACATCTGTTTTGCAGTTCTTGTCTGTTCCTTGCACAGTTAGTTGATTAACATGAAAACGTGTCTCTTTTAGTAATTATACACAGCTTGACATATTGAGCTTCAATAAATGAGCCAAATATATAATATAACTGGTGACCGAGATTGAATTGGAAATAGAAACTAGCATAATTGGTAGTAGACATAATAATAATTGGCAGTTTCAAACCAGGTATGAAAAACGTAGCCCTCCAAAACCTTGTACAGGGACAACCTTTGTAAAATTATCTGTTTATAAAATTCTGCTAACATTCCCGGGGCAGAGTTGGTGATGGGGAAAGATTTTGGTCACGTCCCGAAAAGCTCAAGATACTGACGTGCTATTACAAATTCAATCTGAAGCAATCCAAGTTATGAACTGCCTCTCGGTCTCTTTTATTTTGCTATGTCAACATATGGTTCTGTTTGAAGATTTAGACATGATTGTTCATTTATTGACCGAAACCTTCAGTGCTATGCTTTAAATGAGAAAAAAGATTATTCTTGTCAGTGATGAGTGGTTTCCGGGATGGTGTGAGGATGTATGACCACACTTAAAAATATAGATAGAAAAGAGAATGATAATACGGCAGTCTGTTGAAAGGTTTTATTATGTATTGGAACAGAAGGATAAAATGTACAGCCTGCTCCTTTTCTATTGTCAAGGCAAGCAGGGAAAATATAAATAAAAGTCCAACTTAGTTATGGAAAGCACTGCTGTAAAACCATTTGTATGAACTTATTAGCAATGAATATTGATTCTCCCCCCACACCTTTCTTTTTATGTGGCTGGATGGGAATTGGAATGCATTTCCATATTAACTATACTGTAATATTTTCCCCAACTTTAAGGTAGCATCTGAAGGCTGTGAAAATATCTACAGACCCCTCACATCCTGGACATAAATGGTTTCAACTACTACCCTCAAAACGATGCTATAGAGCACTGCACACCAGAACAACTAGACACAAGGACAGTTTTTTCCCGGACGCCATCACTCTGCTTAACAATTAATTCCCACAACACTGTCAAATAATTTACTAAGTATTACTATTATTCTTCTCTTCCTTACTAGTATCTATCTCTTCCCGCTTATTACTATAACCGTGTTGCTTGTCTCTTTCAATTTATATTGTTTTTATTTGTTTCCTAGTACGATTTGATAGCTTATTAGTAACCTTGACTATCACTAAGTGTTGTATCTTTTTATTCTCGATGAATGTATTTTATTCTCCTTATGTACACTGAGAGCATATACACCAAAAACAAATTCCTTGTGTGTTCAATCACACTTGGCCAACAAAGAATTTAATTCAATTCAATTCAATTCAATTCTATCCTATCCTATCCTATCCTATCCTATCCTATCCTATCCTATCCTATCCTATCCTATTTGTACCCTATGACTATCATTAACTATCACTTGGACACACAAATGGACAATTCTGTTCTGTTCTGTTCTGTTCTGTTCTATTCTATTCTATTCTATTCTATTCTATTCTATTCTATTCTATTCTATTCTATTCTATTCTATTCTATTCTATTCTATTCTATTCTATTCTATCCCTACAGCCGTCCTGTGTGGTAGATTAAGGGGACTGAAACATAGCAACCATCCTAAATTTCCCAGTGAGTCTTCATGTTTGAGGACTTTTCCTAATCCTAGTTCAACACTCTAAGCATTACCGGTATATATCTCTGTCTCGCTACATTCGCACAACAGCTGTGTGTAGCTGTATTCCCATTATAACTGATGCCCAAACAAATATTAGCTTGGTTCCTTTAGCAAAGACAATATTCTCAGCCAAAATCACTCGGCTCCTAGTCCATGCATCCTATATGAGCTAGGTGAAAAAAGAAGGGGGGAGGGGGGCTACACTGATCCAGCCCATGCTGAGTATCCTACTAAATCTGTTTAATTAGTTCATTGAATAAATTAAATTGGATTTGGGCAATGCCATAAAACACATTCCTCCCCTTCCAGGTTTTGATGTGCTGCTTCATGATGAAGGTCTATCCAAGAACATCCGTTGGAAGTGTTTGCCAAGAGCACCCCCACCCCCAGCAAAATCCCCCCCCCCAAGATCATCCCAGCTGCTCAGCTAAAGCCAGCAGCTGCCTCTCTTGGGGAGTGATGAGAAAGGACGATGTCAGAGGCAGATGATCACCTCACCTGGGTGGACCAGCAGCTGAGGCTGAACAGGTGAGCCACAGCTGCAGCAAATTGGCCAGGAGACTCCAGGCGAGGACCCCCATTAGGAATGAGGTGGAGGTAGAGTCTACACTGCTCCTGACCCAAGGACACATAGGGCAGAGAGGAGACAGGCACAATGCCAGTCGGCTAGACTACACGCAAGGAGGCAATCTGCCCTGAGGACTTGAGTGTTGCTGGAGCAACGTGCTGTCCTGACCCAGCTCCCCAAACACGACAAACCCTTTAATAAATCCTTTATTAGGAGCACCAGCAGCCCCGGCAAAAAGTTTCTCTCTCACCACAGGCTAACAAGTCTGTCCGGCAGAAGAGATGAATAGTTGTCTGCCATACCTATTCATCTCCGCTCCCTGCCTTTTATTCCCAGAGCTAGGGTAGGGCTTTGCTAGCAGCGTCATTCTTCCGTCCCAAAGACCGGCCCATAGATTTCCACTGCTCTCCTCTCCTCTGCCTTCTGTGCATCGGTGCGTCAGGCACTGGACCCAGCTGCTCCTCCTCTTCCTCATCAGCCACCTCCAGACCTGGGGGCTGTTGACTCTCCATCTGAGGGCTGACGGAAGGCCCAGGCTCCCCCTCTGTCTCTCTCTCACACTCTGCCAGCTCCCTTCCCTCTTCCCCCTCGGAGCTCCCAGGTTGCCCTGATGCTGACCCTGACTCCCACGCCTCCCTCTCCTCCTCCTCTTATTTGGCTGTTGAGAGGGGCCGGCAGCTGACAAGCCACATGTGCCCAGTTCTGGGCCTTGTGTGCTCATGCCATGTATCCTGACCTGTTTGACTCCTTGACTGCTTTCCTGAGTGCCTGTTGGACTCGGTTACCCAGTGACTCTGGTCCTACTGAACTTGGAATCTGGACGTGTGCAACAGGGACCTGTTTTGGGGGTTTGAATAAACACCTGTAGACTCTTGCTGTATGTGTGTGTGTGTGTGGGGGAGAGCAGGGCAGCACAGCAATGGTAAATCATGCTTTTCACCCAGAAAACCACATGGATAGAAAATATACAGTAATTCATAATATACAGTTGGACAACAATGGGCCCCTCAGGTGGGACAGCACTTAATACGCTACTCAGGAAGAGTTAAGGATATTTACTACATGGCTAGACTAAGCCCTTTGGGTGTCTGGTTGCTGATGCTGCCGTACAGGAAAAGAAAGACAATTTCAGTGGGAATATGGAACATCAGGAGCACAAATGGGAAATTCCACATAATGACAATGAAATGGAACCACTATAGTTGACATCCTGGGCATCAGCACACCAAACCTGACTGAGCCTTAGTGACACAATGATTGGGAGAAGTAAATCTACTCCCCAATACTAAATAGAGTGTACGAACTATTAATGAGCCACAGTGGCACAGTGGTTAGAGTGCAGGCTACTTCTGCTGATCACCGGCTGCCAGCAGTTTGGCAGATCGAATCTCACCAGGCTCAAGGTTGACTCAGCCTTCCATCCTTCCGAGGTTGGTAAAATGAGGGTCCAGATTGTTGGGGGCAAGAGGCTGACTCTGTAAACTGCTTAGAGAGGGGCTGCAAAGCATTGTGAAGCGGTATATACGTCTAAGTGCAATTGCTATTCCTTTTCTTTTTCCTTCCTTCCTTCTTTCCTTCCTTCCTCTGCCCACTGCCAGCAATTCGAATCTCACCAGGCTCAAGGTTGACTCAGCCTTCGATTCTTCCAAGATGGGTAAACTGAGGACCCAGATTGTTGGGGGCAAGAGGCTGACTCTGTAAACTGCTTAGAGAGGGGCTGTAAAACATTGTGAAGCGGTATATACGTCTAAGTGCAATTGCTATTCCTTTTCTTTTTCCTTCCTTCCTTCTTTCCTTCCTTCCTCTGCCCACTGCCAGCAGTTCAAATCTCACCAGGTTCAGGGTTGACTCAGCCTTCCATTCTTCCAAGATGGGTAAAATGAGGACCCAGATTGTTGGGGGAAAGAGACTGACTCTATAAACTGCTTAGAGAGGGCTGTAAATCACTGTGAAGAGGTATATAAGTCTAAGTGCTAAGTGTTAAGTGCTAAGTTGGGACTCTTTCAGTCATAAATGTATTAAAATGCAAGAAATGAAAAAAGGAAGAAGGAATGGCCTTGTTTTTAATGGCTAAGGAAGAACAGAACCTGGCCATCACTGACCCTATAATATAAATTAGATTTTGTGGACAACCCTTTAATATGAAGATCGCATTACTGCAGAAGAAGCAGAGTTTTATGACCAATTGAAATTGACAAAATGCATAGGGAAGACGTGCGGCTCGAGATTGGAGGCTGGAATGCCAATGTTGGAAATATGAAGGAAAATGTAATTGGATCGTATGGTTTAGCAAGCCGAAATGTAGCAGGAGACTGAATTACTAATTTCTGCCACTTCAGTGATTTCATAGCTAACAAAACTGTGCCTCTATACATACACAACACCAAATGAATACATAGACATTGAATTGGCTACAGGTAGTCCTCAGGTTATGACCACAATGGAGCCCAATATTTCTGTTGTTAAGTGAGACGTTTGTTAGTTTGTCCCATTTTACGACTTTTCTTGTCACAGTTGTTAAGTGAATCATTGCATTTGTTAAATTAGTAACAACCTGGTTGTTAAGTGAATCTGGGTTCCCCCACTGACTTTGCTTGTCAGAAGGTCGCAAAAGCAGATCAGGTGACTCCGGGACACTGCAACCGTCATAAATGTGAGTCAGTTGTCAAGCATCCAAATGTAAATCAAGTGACCGTGGGGATAGTACAACGGTCTTTAAGTGTGAAAAACGGTCATAAGTTTTTCAATGTTGTTGTAACTATGAATGGTCACTAAATGAACTGTTGTAAGTCAAGACGGCCTGCACTCCTGGGTAAAAGGCAAGAATCTCAGGAAGGAACTTAAAGAGTTTTAGAGAGCTGTTAGATGAGCCAAGAAGCAGCACTGCAGAATCTGTAAAGATAATGACGATGGAAACAGACATGGAAAAACAAGGGAAGTCTTTCAAAAAATATCTGAACTTAGAAGAAGGTTCCAACCGGACAAGTATGTTAAAGGATTCCATGGACATACAGTAATTAAGTCAAGGGAGATCGACTAAAGATGGAAGGAGAACACTGAAATATTGCTCGACAGAGATGTTAATATCCAAGATACCTCCAAACTGTGAAAAACGCTAGTATTAGCAATAGCACTTAAGACTTATAGACCGCTTTACAATGCTTTCACAGCCCCCTCTAAGTGGTTCACAGAGTCAGCCTCTTGCCCCCAACAATCTGGGTCCTCATTTGACCCACCTCGAAAGGACGGAAGGCTGAGTCAACCTTGAGCCTGGTGAACTGAACAATTTGAACTGCCAAATTGCAGGCAGCCGGCAGTCAGCAGAAGTAGCCTGCAGTACTGCACTCTAACCACTGCGCCACCATGGCTCATTAGGTTATAGGAATTGGTGGAATGGCTTTCCTCCAGAAATTATGGGTGTTCCAGCACTGGACGTTTTAAGAGGAGACTGGACAGCCACTTGTCTGGAATGATAGAGGGTCACCTGCCTGGGCAGGGGGTTGGACTAGAAGACCTCCGACTCTCTTATTCTGTTCACTGATGGAATACACACAGAAATGTAGCAAACCATAGTAAACTCTGTCAACCCCAAATCTTCATTTTGACTGAAGAAGTTACTTGGATGAGTAATGAAAGTCTCAAGTCTTAATAAACTTTGGTCCAGTTTGGTCCAGATTTAACATTTTAAGATATGTTTGGCCTGGATGATAGAATCTTCATTCACATGTTGCTTTTTCATTTTGAGGAGAAACCCCCCTGCAGTCTGTATGGCAGCACCCCCCCCCCAGCCTTTTGGGCACCAGGGACCAGTTCCGTGGAGAAAGGTTTTTCTGCAGATGGGGCAAGGTTTTGCATGCTGCCTGCATCCCGTGAATGGGGCTTCATTTTTTTTTTTTTTGTGCGGCCTGGTTGTTGGCATGTTGTGGTGCTAGTCCACAAACTGGGCATTGTGGGCCCTTGTTGTATGGCAAGAGTTGATTCTTTCCTGTCATGGTCCCATCAGAGCCTGAGTCAACACAGAAGGATGAGCCAGACCTGGGGCCGATGGAGGTTGAGAGGGCAGCCTCGTTGGCTTCGGAAGAACACAGGGAGGAGCTGGACGAGGCAGCCCCAGGTCCCTCGGGCTGGGGACAGCTTGCCAGCAGGAAAGAATGGGGGCAGAACAACCGAAAGGGGGGGGGGAGAAAGGGCAGGCAGTGGAGATGAGGACTGACTGAGCTCAGGTGACAAGCAAGGACCACCCCCTCCTGATCCCTGAGCACGGGGAGTGGAGAGGAGGCAGGAACAGCGCAGACCAACTTGACGAATCAGGAGGGTAACGCCCCACCCCTTTTCACAAAGCACATCTGGAGAATGAGATTTAAGGAGATGCTATGGGGAGGGACATTTGTCGGGAACAAACACTGAATTTGTGGAATTTTCTGTGTCGTGGCCGATGTCTGGAATTCGCTGGACTTTTTTTTTTTGTATTGAAAAAGTTTTACAAATACAAATTTTCCCATTCCCCCCCTTCCCTCCCTAACCCTCCCCTCCTCCCATGACTTCCCCAAGGTGAAATCCAAATCCAAATCATATTATATCATAATTTATCGCCCTTCTATTCCCCCCCCCCTGCGTACTATACATTTCTACACAACATTCAACTAAAAGCTATCTGGTACTTCCTAGTTTGATATTTATTCTGCACATAATCTATCCATTTCTTCCACTCCCATGCATAAATCTCTTGAGTCCGGTCTTTTTAGTATGCTGATATCTTCGCCATTTCTGCAAAACTGGCCACCTTCAAAGTCCATTCTTCAATAGTAGGCAAAACATCCCTTTTCCAATACTGACCAATCAGTAACCTAGCTGCTGTCACCATATACAATATCAATTTTGTTTCACCCATTGAAAAACCCTTAACTATGCCCAATAAAAACAATTGAGGAGAAAATTGGAGTTTTTCCTTCAGAACATTTTGCATAACCCACCAAATTTTTATCCAGAAAGCCTTCACTTTCTTGCAAGTCCACCATATATGATAATATGTAGCATCCAAACAATCACATCTCCAACATTTTGGTTGAACATTAGGATACATGCACGACAATTTCTTAGGATCTAAATGTCACCTATAAAACATTTTATAAAAATTTTCCCTCAAATTCTGTGACTGCGTAAATTTAATATTCTGAACCCATATTTTTTCCCACGTTTCCATCATAACTGGTTCTGCAAAATTTTGTGCCCATTTTATCATACAATCTTTAACCAATTCGTTTTCTGAGTCTCTTTCTAACAAAACATTATGAACTCTCTTGATATGCATTGGGCCTCTATCTTTTATCTGTCTAACCAATTCTTCTTCATGCAACATTAAGCCAGTTTTTTGATCTTCTCTCCATCTCAGTTGAAGTTGATTATACTGTAACCAAGTTAGATTAATCCCTTCTTCCAACAATGTGTTTAATGTCTTTAATTGCCATCTGCCCCTATCCTTAAAAAGTACTTCTTTGTATAACCCCCCCCCCCGAGTGACTTTATATTTCTATTTCCATATGATATGACCAAGATCCAACCACAACGGTATTTTATAATCCCATTTGAACCGGTGCTTCTCCATACTCTCATCAAGGAGTTTCTAAGCATATGACTGTTGAATACTTTATCCACTTTATTTTCATGGAATTCGCTGGACTTCTTGCCTAGTTTCTTTCCTTCGTGGAACTCCTTGCCTTGTTCTCTTGCCTCGTTGGATTTCTTGCCTGGAAGCCATTGTGCTAACAGCATTTTGCTGGACTACTTGCAGCCAGAGGCTGCTGTGTGTATGTGTGTGTCTGTGAGCGCTTTGCTCCCATAAACGTGGGAGATTTTGTGGGAAAGTTGGTGCAATAAAGGGGAGTTTGAACTATCAGCTGACTGTGTTGCCTCTGTGCGTTGCCCCTGGGTCATCACATTTCCAATGACTCTGACTTTTTGCCTGCCCAAATCTTCATTTTGTCTCAAGAAGTTACCTAGATGAGTAACAAAATGTCTGTTTTAATGAACTTTGGTCCAATTGCCATGATTTAGCCTTTTGAGATACACAATAAACGTTCTAACCAAGCTATGGAGAATGACACAATGATTGGAAGAAGTAAATCTACTCCCCAATACTAAATAGAGTGTACGAACTATTAATGAGCCACAGTGGCACAGTGGTTAGAGTGCAGGCCTACTTCTGCTGACTGCCGGCTGCCTGCAACTTGGCAGTTCAAATCTCACCAGGCTTGAGGTTGACTCAGCCTTCCATCCTTCAGAGGTCAGTAAATGAGGGCCCAAACTGTTGGAGCCAATACGCTGACTCTGTAAAGTGCTTAGAGAGGTCTGTAAAAACACTGTGAAGCAATATATAAGTGGTATTGCTATTCCTATTGTACAACACCCTTAATTTCAAAATAATGTTCAGAGATTAGAGTTAGTCAATAAATAAGGCTGAGGAATATGAAACATTATTGATGGCACATACTAGGCAATAGAAAAAACTGGAAACTACACAGAGCAAGTCAGTATGTGTTTCATTGATTGTAGAAGAACCTCTGATTATGTCTGCCAAGTAGTGAAATGAGAAACATGACAATCCTAGAATATTATTCTCAATGTCCTCGTTAGAAACTGTCACAAGGTGTGGATCAGTGGCTCCTAGCAGAAATGTATGTCCTGATAACTAAATCCATGGACCCCTCCATCTTCAGTGGTGGAATCTCCAAAAATCCAAATTCTTGGAGACCCCAAAGTGTTCCTGTTTTACTCCTCACAGCTGCTGCCAGAGGAGTCGATCTGCTAAGGCAACAGGAGGCAGGAAAAGCTGTTTGTCCTAAGCCTTAAGCTTAAAGTGCTGGCTAAATTTTAAAGAATTGCTATTTTAAATGGTTCAAATTAAGCCCCTCTGTTACCCTAATACCATCTGGAAAACATTTTTTTTTTTTTTTGAGCTTGAAGCTCAGCAGTGCTGGCCCTTGGACAGAAAGACCAACAGCTGAAGAATCACCAGGCAAGTTGAAATAATTTCAATAGACAAGCAGCATTTTGTTATGCTGGCAGGAAAACTCCATGGATGCGTCTAACTTAGCAGTACATTGAAAGGATTCAATAGAGGGAAAAAAGTGACAAGCTGAGCTCCATTTTAACGGGTCTTTCCTTGGCTTTCACGCACCTTTTACTTTTATTTTTTTCAACCCACCCAAATGTTGGAAACACGCAACGTAGAGCTCTAGGGTCCATTGGTGTCAGCAGGGGTACCCTGACAAGTGAACGCAATCAGGCACAATTTGCTCTTGGTTGAGAAGTCAGAAAGTGTTAGATTGACAGCGGGCCACAAGCCCCACCCCCAATCCCAATGGTCCAAATGGTAGAGCGATTCAAGTGAGCATCCTTGCGTATGTGAGAAGAGCTTCTTCTACGGGGCCAGAAGGTGTCCCAGAACTGAGCCATAGGGTCATAGGTCATAGTCTGGGGCCTCCAAGTCTGGAATGGTTCTCACCCCTACCTGCAGCTCTGCAAAGGTCAATCAATCAGAATATCTTCTAGTCCAACCCCCTGCTCAAGCAGGAGACCTTATGCTATTTCAGACAAGAGATTGGCTATATCCAATCTCTTCTGGAAAACCTCCAGTGATGAAGCACTCCACAACTTCTGAAGGCAACTTCTGTTCTTCTGGTTAATTGTCCTCACTGTTAGGAAGTTTCTCCTTAATTCCAGGTTGCTTCTCTCCTTGACTAGTTTCCATCCATTGTTTCTCATCTTGCCTTCTGGTGCTTTGGAAAATAAGTTGACCCCCTCTTCTTTATGGCAGCCCCTCAAATACTAGAATACTATCATTTCACCCTTAGTCCTTCTTTTCTCTAGATTAACCAAACCCAATTCCTGCAGTCCTTCTTCATGTGTTTTTGTGTCTCCAGGCCTTTAATCATCTTAATTGCTCTTCTCTGCACTTTTTTCCATAGTCTCAACATCTTTTTTGTAATGTGGTGACCAAAATGGATGCAGTATTCCAGGTCTGGCCTTACTAAGGCTGTATAAAGTGGTAGTAATACTGTACATGATTTTGATTCTCTGTTTGTTTATACAACCAAGGATGGTGTTAGCTTTTTTGGCTGCTGCCACACACAGCTGGCTCCTGTTTAAGCGGTGGTCCACCAGGACTTCAAGATCCCTCTCACAGTTACCGTTTTTGAGCCACGTTTCACCTAATTTATATCTTTGTAGAATTCACCGGAGTTGGTTAAACTCCCTTCGCCACTCGCCTCGGGACGGCCAGGCCCCTAACTAGGGGTTTCGCCCAGCCAGCCCCGCTGTATTGATCGGGAAGGACGGGCCCGCCATCCGCGGGTGGGTCCAGCCAGGGCCCGCCGGGCCTCCAGAGTCGTCAGGAGGGGCGGCGGGTTGGCGGCCCCTCGACGCACCGGGATGGCGGCCGAGAGAAGGAGCAGGGAAAGCGGCTAGAGCCGAGCGCGGCAGCGACCATGGAGCGACTCCCTCAGGCGCCGCGCCCAGGCCAGGCCGGGAACCGGCCGCTAGCAACGAAGCGCCCGCGGGGTAAGGCGCGGGGCAGGGGGGAGAAGCTGTGGAAAATCTCCTCATGGCCAAGAGCGCCCGGCTGGTGAGCGCTCTACAGAGCTCCGGGAGCGGCTCTCCCCTTTGGGGGGCGCCTTCCTCGGCGGCCTTGAGGTGGCTCCGTCCCTCAGGTAATGAGCGCCGCCCGGAGAGGAGCAGTCCGGAGCGGGCAGCAGCCTATCCTCCGTCCGAGCGCGGCCCGCCTTCCTCGCCGGGAGGGCGTCGTCGCCCCTTCGGCGAGTCCCCCTGAGGCCGCCTCGCCCCCGCCGCTCTCCTTCCTTAGGCAGCCCCGTCAGCCGCGGCTGTGGCGCCCAGTAGGCTCGGCTCCTTCCCTCGCTCGAGCGGCTCAACCTGCCGCGGGGCTCAACGCTCGCCAGCTCCGCCCCGGGCGAGGCCGAGCGTGGCCGCAGCGAGCGGCTCTTCATCCGCTGCTCCGGGCGCTTCCCCGGCTGAGCGCGCGGCGGCTGCGGCCCCTCCTCTCCTCCGCCTCCCCCCCCCCCGCCAGTAAATTCCGATCTAGGCCGAGCCGTCTCCCTCCCACCACGTGATCCCATCCGGCGTCCTACACTTTCGGCTCGCTCGCTCGGCGCGGCGCGGCGCACCTCGGCTCTCCAAGCAGGGACCCCCGGCGCCCCGCCTTCCGGACGCGGCGGCAGCGAAGCGAAGGGAAGCGAAGGGGAGGGCGGGGGTCGGAACGCGTCGCCCGGGGCTGGGAGCCGCGCGGGGGAGGCGGCCCGGATCGGTGTCCTCGCCGCCGGGAAGGAACCCAAGAGCCGCTCGCCCCCATCCGTCCCGTTCCCTGCGCCTGGATGCTGGCTCCGGCCGCCGGACTGCTGCGCCTCGCTCGCTCGAGGAGCCGGGCGGCCCTCCGCGGAGACGCCGGCAGAGGCTGCCCCTGGCTGGCCGCGCCCGCTCGGAAGTTCGCATGAGGCTCCGCGGCGCCTGCCCGCCGCCGCCGCGCCCCTCCGGGGAAGGATTGCTGCCCCCCCGAGACGTGCCTTGCCCGAGCGCCTAAGATGAAGAGGGCCATCGCCAAAGGTAGGCAAGAGGGCGCCCGCCGGAGGGAGGGAGGGAGGCAGCCCCGGGCTCGGCGCGGCAGAAGTTCCGCCTGGCAAGTTTGGTGCGCGCGGGGGGCTCAAGCCGGAGAGGGGACGGGGGGGGGGAGGCGGGCGAGGCCGTCCGATCCCGGACCCCCCCCCCCGGGAGAGATGCGCTTGGACGCAGAGTTGCGCGGCCGAAGCGGCTCCCGCGCGGCTCAGGCAAGGGTGGCAGGGAAGCCGCTGCGCGGAGCCAGGCGTTGCGGAAGAGGAGCAGCCGCGGGGTCTGTGTCGGGGAGAGGGGAGGGCGGGGAACACGATTGAGGGGTCGCTTCTGCCCCTTGGGCTTTGCCGAGGAGGGGGCTTCGGTGGGAACTCCGGGCCTGCTTTGCGGGTGGCCGGACAGCCCCAGAGGGCCGTGGGGAGGGGGGCGTTTCTCTCTCTGCCCCCCCCCCCGCCCAGGCTGGAGGCGAAGGCGTCGAGAGGCTGGGCGGGCGGGCTCTTCTTTCCAGCCCGAAAAGCGCCGCAGCGGTTGATTTCTAGGCAGGACCCCCTCCCCTTCTTTTCTCTCCCCTCCCCCCCACGTGCAGGGTCTCCACCTCGGGAGCGCCCTGGAGGCAGGCCTCGGGCTTCCCTGAAAGCCCCCCTCCACCCTTGTTGGCTTTCGCCTCTTTTCCCGGTGGCCTTTTGGGGGGGGGCGTCTGCAGCTCCGGCAGGTGTCTGCAGAGGTTGAGATGCTGGGCGAGGATGGGGGGCTGTTCTCTCCCCTTCCCCTGGCCAGCCCCCCTTCCTCCTGGGCCTTTCCTGTGGAGCCTGGAAGGGGGGGGAGCGGAGTCCTTCTTGCCACCGGCAAGCGGCGATCCCTGCGGAAGGCTCGGTCTTGTGGAGGGGGGGATTCCTCTTGACAACCGGTGTCCCCCCCCCTTCTGCTGACAGCCGGACTGATATTAGTCAATGGAGGTTTTGCAAAGCTTTTTGTTCAGTGGCAAGAGAAGATTGCGGCGGCCCGGGCAAGGGAGGAGCCCCCTCCCCACTTCGAGGGCAGGCATTTAACCCCCCCCCCTACACACCCAGGACCCCTCCCCTGCAGAACAGGGCCAAATAGCCTGGCCACTGAAACGCCATAGATAAGAAAGAGTTGGCCAAAGTTTCCAGTGATTTATTTCAAAGGGCAGGACACAAGCTGACGTTCCCAGCTGGGGAACCGAAGGGGAAAAAAAAAAAGGAGGAAAGTGTTTTACGATTAGAGGAGAGCGAGTATTCCCCCCTCCCCCCCCAGGTTAAAGGAATTATCTTGCTCGGTCGCACTTTTTATTGCTCATTGCAACGACGGGTAGCGATGACCTCCAGCAGGTTGGGGTTCCCTGCGGTTAGAGGGTTTCTTCGGATCAAAGCGGCCGGCGGAGGTGTGTGCTGGTGTGTGAACCGCTGGCCTTCCAGCCGCTTGGAGCTCAGACTTACCCATTTGAAAAGAGGGGTGGGGGTGGGGGGGTGGATGGCCCTGAAAAGTGGGGTGGAGTTTGGGGAGGAAAAGGTGGAGGCATCCAGAGGCAAACCAGGTGGCATTCCTGTGAAAAGGCAGAAATGGATCCGCTTTGAAGCTACATCTCCTCCTCCTCTTGATCTTCATCCTTCATCGTCAATGAAAAGATATCCCTTCATCCTCCTCCTCCTCCTCCTTCCTCCTTCTCCTCTCCTCCTCCTCCTCCTCCTCCTCCTCCTTCTCCTTCTCCTTCTCCTTCTCCTTCTCCTTCTCCTTCTCTTCCTCCTCCTCCTCCTTCTTTCTCTCTCCTCCTCATTCTTTTTCTTCTCCTCCCCTCCTCTTCTCCTCCTCCTCCCTCCTTCTTTCTCCTCTTCCTCATTCTTTCTCCTCCTCCTCCTTCTCTCCTCTTCCTCCTTCTCTTCTCCTTCTCCTTCTCTTCCTCCTCCTCCTCCCTCCTCCTCCCTCCTCCTTTCTCCTCCTCCTCCTCCTCATTATTCTTCTTCCTCTTCTTCTTCTTCTTCTTCTTCTCCTCCTCCTCCTCCTCCTCCTCCTCCTCCTCCTCCTCCTCCTCCTCCTCCTCCTCCTCCTGTTACTTTTCTCAGCTTCATGTAAAATATGCGTTAGTCAATAGTGCTAAACTGGATTAAGGGCTGGAGGGGGGGGGAATTTCATGGAAAGTGAGCAAATATTGTGTAGGCTGGGAATTGCTTTCGTTCCACCTTTCCCCCCCCCTTTTTTTTTTCATGGTGCTCTGGGTAAAATCCAGCTGGGAAGGCTGCTGCGGGGGTCTTAGAGGAGAGCCTGCCGGGGCTGGGGGCAGGGTGGGGGGGGGGAAGGCAGGCCAGAGCTCTTCCAAGTGAGCGGGTGGGATTTATTGATCGCATCCTTGGGTCGGGGACCCCTGGGGCAGGTGGACAGACTGGGCGGCTGATGGGGGGTATCCTTTGGGAGGGGGGCAAAGGGAGGGCAAGGGGATGGGGGAAAGGGAAAGCGCCATTCCAAGGGTACCACCTAGTGGCAATTCTCTCAGGGAGCCAGGAAGGAAGCAAAAAAAAGCTGTACAACAGGCAGCCCTCCAGACAGAGGACTTCCCTAAGACTGGGGGGGGGGGCTGGTTGAATTGAAGTTCCCACCTGGATTTACGCCCTGGATTTATTTCCCCCCCCCCCTCTCTTATTACGTTGGGAAGATTCTGTGTATCTTAATGGATATTATTGGCTGCATGGATATTATTGGCTGCTTCTCTCACTCTCCTAGGCTGCTTTACAGGGAGACATTCATTCTCTCCCTCCCTCCCTCCCTCTCTCTCCCTCTCTCTCTCTCACACACACACCTTCTTTCTTTCTCTTTCTCATTCTCTCTGTCTCCCTCCTTCTTTTCCCCTCCCACCTCTCTCCCTCCCTTTCTCTCTCCCCCCTTTCCCTCCCTCCCTCCCTTCCTTTCTCTCTCTCCCCCTCTCTCTTCCCCTCCTTCTCTCTCCCCCCTCGCTCTCCCTCCTTTTCTCTTTCCCCTTCTCTCTCTCCCTCCCCTCCTTCTCTCTCTTCCTCCCTTTATCTCTCTCCCTCCCTCTTTCTCCCTCTCCCTCTCTCCCTCCCTTTCTCTACCGCCTCTCTCTCCCCCTCCCCCTCTCTCCCCCCTCCCTTTCCCCCTCTCCCTCCCCCTCTCCTCTCTCCCTCCCCCTCTCCTTCTCTTTTTCTTCTTCATCCTCCCTCTGTCACCCCCCTTCCCTCTCTCCTTCCTCCCTCTCCCGTGTGGTTGATGGTTATGGATATGACTTCAATGCAGCAGAGAAACCAAAGAGCTCCTTATTTGCTTGCAGCAGAAATATCTCAGGGTGCCTTCAAAGCACTTTAGATAGATTTTGCCTCTTTCAGTTTCCTGGGCTAAATTAACTGGTCAATTAATGGGAAATCTTTAGGACTATGTGAAAAAAAAATCTAATTAAATGAGAGCATGGAGAATATTGGGCTCCAAAGGCTTAGAATCCTGGGATCGTTTGATTCATTCGTCCTGGCTGCTGACAATTTGCTTGCCTTAAACCCCTCAGAAAAGTTCTCTTGGGAACAGAAAATTGTGTGGATATGTATTCTGCCCCCCTCCGTTAGCTGGTGAAAGGACCAGGGGCCTGCAAAAGATTGTGTGTTGCATCTCATGGGGAGAGCGTCATAGCCGTCAGTTCAGCCCTTCCTTCCTTCCTTCCTTCCTTCCTTCCTTCCTTCCTTCCTTCCTTCCTTCCTTCCCTTCCTCCCTCCCTCCCTCCCTCCCTCCCTCCCTCCCTCCTTTCCTTTCCTTTCCTTTCCTTTCCTTTCCTTTCCTTTCCTTTCCTTTCCTTTCCTTTCCTTTCCTTTCCTTTCCTTTCCTTTCCTTTCCTTTCCTTTCCTTCCCTTCCCTTCCCTTCCCTTCCCTTCCCTTCCCTTCCCTTCCCTTCCCTTTCCTGGAATCCTTCCTTTCTCCCTTCCTCCCTCCCTGTCCCTTTTCTTTCCGTCTTTCCTTCTGTCTTCCCTCCTTCCCAAATAAAAAACACTCTCCTGGTGGCAGAAGCAAGGGAAAGGAATTGGGCATCCCTCTATCAGAAAGGAGGCTGCTGTGTTTGTCTATGAATGTGAGAGTACGAAATCCGCTATAAACTACCCAGAAAATCATTTCAGCAAAGGAATGTATTAATCTCCATAATATATATATATATATATATATATATAAACAGTATGCAGTGCCACAGAAAGTTGCTCATTATTATTATAATAGAAATGTCTAATCAGTCTTTAAAACCCACACACAGGAGGGGAAGGAGAATCCGCTCCCCCACCCCCACCCGGTGTAAGGGATAATCCAATTGTTGTGTAGGTTTCTAGGGCATGATGAAAAATCCCTACGCAGAATATGAGATCTTCAAGCCAGGAGATGCAGAGCTTACACCAGGTGCTGAGGCACGCACCTTCAGGGCCCATTATCTGTTCAGGTGCGCAGAAGAGTTGCCATTGGCTGATCCGAGCGAGCTTTGAAGCCAGAGGAACACAGTATTGGGTGGGACAGGAGCTGGGTGGTTGGGAGACGTGGCAGTGGGGAGTCAATAACCGAAAGGTGTGACCACTGCCTCTTTTTTACACACCACACCTGTAAAAAAGGGCAGCAGCTTTGATTTCACAGTAGTGCCTAACAATGTTTCTGCCTCTGCTGCAGAGGTTGCTAATATTAGATTAATATTAACAGAGTTGGAAGGGTCATCTAGTCCAACCCCCTGCCCAAGCAGGAGTTCTTACACCATTTTTGAGAGGTGACAGCCCAGTCTCTTCTTCAAAGCGTCCAGTGATGAAGCTCCCACAACTTCCGAAGGCAACTTCTGTTCCATGGGTTGATTGCTCTCACTGTCAGAAAATTCCTCCTTATTTCCAGGTTGAATCTCTCCTTGTTCAGTCTCCATCCATTATTCCTTCTCTGGCCTTCGGGTGCTTTAGGGAATAGCTTGACCTTCTCCTCTCTGCGGCAGCCCCTCAAATATTGGGAGACTGCTATCACGGCTCCCCTGGTCCTTCTCTTCACTAGACTAGCCAGGCCCGGTTCCTGCAACCATTCATCATATATTTTAGTTTCCAGGCCTTCGATAGATTCAGATTAACAGAGTTGAAAGGGCTCTTGTAGGTCATCTAGTCCAACCCCCTGCCCAAGCAGGAGACCCACCCTACACCATTTCTGACAGAAGGAAGTCCAGTCTCTTCTTGAAAGCTTCCAGTGATGAAGCTCCCACAACTTCCGAAGGCAACTTCTGTTCCATGGGTTGACTGTTCTCACTTATTAAAGTGAGAAGCTCAGTTTTCATTCCAGAGTGACAAATGGTGTACCAAGAACAAAGATCTACTACAGGTTTTCTCAATCTTAGCAACTTTTAAGAAGTGTGGATTTCAATTCCCAGAATTCCCCGGGCAGCATGAATTCTCCTGGAGTTGAAGTTCACAGATCTTAAATTTGCTATGTTTCGATGAACTCGTCCTTACAGTAGGAGAGAAATATTTATGGGTGAACAATATCTTTCTTTTTGAAAATAAAAAAGAACTGAATTTATCTATTAGGCACGCGTAACCGCGCATACCTTCCCTCTCCCTTGTTTGAATAACCTATTCTACAGTTTTGTGCAGTAGTAAAAACATAAGAATGGATTATTCTTTAATAAGGAAAATTATATCAGCTTAATTTAACAGGCCGCAGAATCTTGTTTTCTTGGTATAAATTGAATGCCCTTTTCTTTGATGGTGTATAATTGCCATCAAGTGCATAGAGCTTTTTTTCCATTCCTGTTCCAGATGAGAAAGAAGTAAAAGTTAAATCGGCCATTAGGTGTACTTTATGTGAGCTTGGGGGGGGGTGGTTCTTGCAAGGAGTGGGGGGGAATCAGAAAGCCAGGTTGCTTTTCCCATGTGCCCCCACTGCTTTTTTTTTTTTTTTTAATTTGATTTATATGCCGCCCTTCTCCGGAGACTCAACGCTTACAATGCGTTAAGCAATAGCCTTCATCCTTTTGTATATTTATACAAAGTCAGCTTATTGCCCCCACAATCTGGGTCCTCATTTCACCTACCTTAGAAAGGATGGAAGGCTGAGTCAACCTTGAGCCTGGCGAGATTCGAACCTGCAGTAATTGCAGGCAGCTGGTCTTAATAACAGGGTGCTTTAGACAACTGTACTACCAAGGCTTTTACTTCTCAAAGTATCAATCGATCAGAATAGAGCTGTAAGGGACCTTGGAGGACTTCTATTCCAGGGGTCTCCAACGTTGGCAACTTTAAGACTTGTGGACTTCAACTCCCAAAGCTTTGCTGGCTGAGGAACTCTGGGAGTTGAAGTCCACAAGTCTTAAAGTTGCCAAGGTTGGAGACCCCTGTTCTAGTCCAACCCACTCCCTCTCAAGCAGGAGACCCCGTACTATTTCAGACAAATGGTTGTCCAATCTCTTCTTAAAAACCTCCAGTGATGAATTTCCTCAAATATCCAGAGAGAAAAAAAAATTGCAGACTACAGGAACCATTTGCACCACTCAGGTGACCCAGATAAACCTCCAAGTGGCCTCAACGACCCTCTCAAAGGATGCAAAGGACCAGCTGCCTGCAAGGAGGATAAATCCTTCCATTCCCAACCATCCAAGTCAGAGCTGAAGAAGCTTCTTGGATGAGAAGCGAAATGTCTTCAAAGGAAAAAACACAAGAAAGTTCGAAAGTCCAGTTGCCTCCTAAAAAAGCACCTTTGGGACAACCATGACCTGGATGATTTAGAATCTCTATAGACCTCCAGTGATGAAGCACCCAGAGGTTCTGGAGATAAGCCATTCCACTGAATAACAGAATAAAGGAGTTGGAAGGGACCTTGGAGGTCTTCTAGTCCAACCCCCATATACCTATACCATTTCAGACAAGTGTCTATCCAGTCCAGTCTCCTCTTAAAAACCTCCAGTGATGGAGCAGCCCCAGCTTCTGACAGCAAGCTGTTCCACTGGTTAATTGTCCTCACTTTTGGGAAGTTTCTCCTTAATTCCAGGTTCTCACAGAACATCACAGTATCCTGCAGTAAGTCATCTGGCCAAAGAGCTTCCAAGATGCAGATGTCAATGCAGTTAAGCAGGTGTGACTTTTTGTAATAATCTAACTAATAGTGGCCCACACTAGAATGTGGAGATTAAATGTTATCTCAGTGCCTCTTTTCCCAGAACTTCCCTACAACTTTGGGTCTCCTTATTGAAATTCTAACCAGGTTGGATCCGGCATTTTTCAGATTAGCCGAAGTCCATATTAGCCTAATATCTTTTGGGTTCCGTTTTATTTTATATAATCTGAGCTGCTTTATAACTGGGATGCTCTTACTGGATACAAGATAAGTTCAAAAAGGTTTGCTACAATTGGGATTATAGTGGGACAATTTGTCAATGTGATTTTTTTTTTTTTTGAAAAATTAGTAACAGACTAAGGAGGGACGTGGTGGCTCAGTGGCTAATATTGCTGAGCTTGTCAATCAGAAGATCGGCAGTTCAGCAGTTCGGATCCCTAGTGCTGCGTAACGGGGTGAGCTACTGTTCCTGGTTCCAGCTTCTGCCAACCTAGCAGTTCGAAAGCATATTAAAAAATGCAAGTAGAAAAATAGGGACCACCTTTGGTGGGAAGGTAACAGCGTTCTGTGCGCCTTTGGCGTTGAGTCATGCCGGCCACATGACCATGGGGACGTCTTTGGACAGTGCTGGCTCTTCGGCTTTGAAACGGAGATGAGCACCGCCCCCTAGAGTCGGGAACGACTAGCACATATGTGTGAAGGGAACCTTTACCTTTTAAGGAGGCAAAGATTGTTTCAAGTTGTACACTCATTTGTCTTACAACTTTTAAGGATGTACCATAATTGACAATTATGCATTACTCTGGCCAGCTATGTTTGCCCTTTGGAAATCTCAGCTAGTCTTTAATGGAAATGGAGCGAACTGAACTTTAGCTTCCTTTAAAAGATGATTTGTTGGATAAATCACAATTGACTGGATTCACATATCCCACAAAGCCATGGGTTTTTTTTGTTTTGTTTTGTTAGATTGTTGTACAAACCCAGTTTAGTGACTAAACTAACATTTTTGAATAAGCAGTACGACTCAAGTTTTTTTTTTCACCCCATCTTTATTATTTTTAGAAGCAACTCAAGTTGGTGAACATATGTAATACAGATAGTCTTTGACTTATGACCACAATTGAGCCCAGAATTTACGTTGTTAAGTGAGAAACTTATTAACTGAGTTTTGCCCCATTTTACGATGTTTGTTGCCATGAATCGCTTCAGTTGTTCAATTAGTAACACAGTTGTTAAGTGAATCTGGCTTCCCCATTGACTTTGCTTGTCAGGAGGTCGTAAAAAAGGGGATCATGTGACCCTTGGACACAGCAGCGGTCATAAATACGAACCAGTTGTCAAGCATCCGAATGTAAATCCCGTGAGCATGGAGATGCTGCAGTGGTCATAAGTACGAAAAATGGTAAGTTGCTTTTTTCAGTGCCGTTGTAACTTCAAATGGTCACTAAATGAGCAGTTGTAAGTCGAGAACTACATGTACTCTTTCCCCCTCTTATTTCCTCAACACAACAACCCTGTGAGGTGCACTGGGCTGACTGGTGATTGACCCAAAGTCACCCAGCAGCTTTCATGCCTAAGGTGGGTGGATAACTTCAGAGTGAATCCGCTCATTCTTCCTAGCGTAATTTCTGGGCTGAAATTATTGGAATAAATCCTTTAAATGCCAGCTTTGTACACAAAACAGATGGACCCTTTCACACCAGTTCAAACCATCATAGTTTACTCTGGAAATTACAGAATAGAATTAGAATTCTTTATTGGCCAATTGTGATTGGACACACAAGGAATTTGTCTCCGGTGCATAAGCTCTCAGTGTACGTACGAGCAACAAGTGATAAATCCTGATCATAGTCATAAAATACAATCATCATAAATCACAAGATACAACCCCCTCAGTGATAGTCATAGGATACTGAATAAGTAATCAACATGAATCATAATAGAATACTAAATAAAAGTAATCAACATAAATTCAAATAAATAAAATAAATAAATAAATAAATAAATCAAAGTTATAGTCATAAGAAGCTAAGGAAATAGGTAATAGGAAAGATGAGAAGGATAATAGGATAATAGAAGGATAATAATAATAATAATAATAATAATAATAATAATAATAATAATAATAATAATATAATAAGTATAGCAAGCAGGCTGTGAAAATGGAGAATATTATAAAAACAACAGAAACAAAGGCAGAATATAAGGAAAAACAGCTGGATGACAGATTAAATAGATGGAAAACCAAGCTTTGCAAGGACAGCACTTGAAAAAAGGAAAATGTGATGACAACTTTACATGGGCATGGTTTAAGATGGGAACCATCAAGAAAGAAACGGAAGGCTTAATACTCGCTGCTCAAGAACAAGCACTACAAACTAATGCCATGAAAGCAAAGATACAAAAATGCACCGACAATCCAAACTGCCGACTTTGCAACAACAAAGTGGAAACTGTTTCACATTTAATATGTGAATGCAGCAAAATCGCACAAACTGATTACAAAGCTAGACACGACCGAGTTGCTAAATTAATCCACTTGTCATTATGTAAAAAATACAATTTACCTGTATCCAAAAAGTCATGGGAACATAAAGTAGAAAAAGTTATAGAAAATGAGAAGGTGAAGATCTTATGGGACTTTCGAATACAGATGGATTGTCACTTGGAACATAACACGCCAGATATCAGAGTTGTCAAAAACCGAAACGTACAATTTATTGACATCGCGGTACCAGGAGACGCCAGAGTCGAAGAAAAAGAACTGGAAAAAAATCACGAAATATTGCGACCTGGCCATTGAAACTACGGGATTATGGATGAAACATTTAACAGTGATACTCATTGTCCATCATTATTATTAAATATTAAATATTAAAATATATTTTAAGAAGATACTTGGTTGATACCTAGGACGCTGGCAGCAACCCGTATCAACCATTAGCATCAGTCAGTTGTATTTGTGACACATTTTTAAATGTCCAGTTGACTGAGGTTCATGTTTAATGAATCAAAGAGAGAATAATAATAATAATAAATTATGTCGTGTAGATTTTATGATAATTTAATAGACTTTGCTGTGACAGTTATGAGTGTGGGTCATTCATGAATGGTTTGGTCACCCTGTCAGTCTTTAAATTCAGCTCACATGCTCCCATCTGGAGCTTCACAAGAGGCAGCTGTGATGCCAACTTATCTTACCGGCTAGTAGTCTTAAGACCCTTGGAGTCCACTTGCTCACTGTTAAGTACACAGAAAATGAAATTTCCTTCTTCCAAAATGTTTCCAAGTGATTGATATTTTTGACACCCAGATTTGGCTACCTGACACTACTCAAAGGTTGGGCCTTTTACTTAGCCTTATCTGTGCATTTAATTTCGGAATCTGAGCTTTGACAGTTTTTGATAGCCGCTGAGCAAATAATATTTATTATTTGGCAGGACTTGATGGATAGCCTATTGCGGAGAAGTGAACTAAAATCAGCCTTTAAACTTATCAGTTCATTTCTTTCATTGCGATTTGAAGGTTCTGGGTTAATTCTGTAACTGAAGCAATTGTTCGGTGTTGCCTAAATCAATCCATCTAGAGATTTATTTCTGGCATAACTTTTAACCATAGAAAGCGTGCAGAAAAGAGCAATAAAGATGATAAGAGGACTGATATAGAATAGAATAAGCTAGGAGGGACCTTGGAGGTCTTCCAAGTCCAGCCCCATGCTCATGATAAAAAGCTCGAATAGCTCAGTATCTAGGACCGTGATGGCAAACCTATGGCACGCGTGCCACAGGTGGCATGCGTAGCCATATTGGTGGGCACGCAAGCTGATTTTCAGGCCTTCTGGGCCCACCAGAAGTAGAGAAACAGGTAGTTTCCTGCCTCCAGAGGGCCTCGAGGGTGGTGGTGGGGAAGGCCCGTTTTTATCTCTCCCCAGGCTCCAGACGTCCTACCGGAAGTTGGCAAACGGGCCGTTTCCGGCCTCTGGAGGGCCTCTGGGTGGGTGGGAAAGGCTGTTTTCGCCCTCCCCAGACTCCTAGAAAGGCTCTGGAGCCTGGGGAAAGAGAAAAATGGGCCTACCGGGCCATCGCATGCCAGGAGCGGGGGCAGGAGGGTTGCGCACGCATGCGCAGGGTTATTGAATTATGAATGTGGGCATGCGCGCGCGACCCCCCCCCCTGCTCCTGGCACGCGATGGCAAAAAGGTTAGCCATCTCTGATCTAGGACATATCTCTGCGACACTCCTCACAGTATTTTCCTCTAAGAATGGTGGGCATAGGGACATTAATGAACCATTAATGGCACTGTTATTCAACCAATGTGAATTCATCATTCTGGTGGACATTACCCATAATATATCACCTTGGTAAACTGTATCTACAGCATTCCCCTAATCTACTAATCCAGTGATGGTTAACCTTTTTGCCGTCGCGTGCCAAAAGCAGGGGGGAGTCATGTGCGCACGTGCCCACACCTATAATTCAATGTGCCCTGCCCCACGGTACATGAGCATGCGACCCCCCCGCACTCCCCCTGCTTTTGGCATGCAAGGGCCTGGTGGGCCCCGGTAGGCCCTTTTTTTACCCTCCCTAGGTTCCAAAGGCTTTCTAGGAGCCCGGGGAGGGCAAAAACGTCCTTCCCCGCCCACTCCAAATGCCCTCTGAAGGCCGGAAACAGCCCATTTCCTGACTTCCGGTGAGACCGGAAGGCCCATTTTCACCTTCCCCAGGTTCCAGAGGCTTTCTAGGAGCCTGGGGAGGGCAAAAACGGCCTCCCCCCCCCCCAGAAGCCCTCCGGAGGCTGGAAACAGCCCGTTTCCTGACTTCTGGAAGGCTCAAAGATCAGCTGGCCGGTGTGCACATGCACGCTGGAGCTGAGCTAGGTCAATGCTCATGTGCCCACAGATATGGCTCCGTGTGCCACCTGTGGCACATGTGCCATAGATTCGCGATCACGGTACTAATCTATCAAAGAAGCAAAAAGCTTAGTCTGGCACAATTTGCTTGAACAAATCCAGGGTGGCTCTATAAATCGTACTAAATTGATGCAAATGCTCACAAATACCTATTGAAAGATTCTACCTGGAGTTGTCCTCCTGCAATCTTCCTCCTTTCTCTTGCAGATGACATTTGCTTTCATCTTGTTTTCTGCAAACCTATCGGTCCTCCAGCACAAAGTTGCACAGTGCTGTAATATTTCTGCTCTAAAATAATCCAATTTCAATCCGTGTTGAAATTTGAAAATTTCACATTCAAACTGGCCACTAGAAACAGGGAAGGACCAGTTGTTGAATTAGAGTTTGTTTGAAAATTTATAAGTACTGTGTTTTTCAGTTCTAGAATACAGCTCTTCCACTTTTTCTCCTTCCCTCTTTCTCTTTTTTCCTTGTCTTTTTTCTTTCTTTTGTACTCCTTCATTTTTTTCCTTTCTGCTCTTCCTCCTTTCCTTTCCTTTCCTTTCCTTTCCTTTCCTTTCCTTTCCTTTCCTTTCCTTTCCTTTCCTTTCCTTTCCTTTCCTTTCCTCTCCTCTCCTCTCCTCTCCTCTCCTCTCCTCTCCTCTCCTTTCCTTTCCTTTTCCCCTCTTTTGCCTGTCCAAATAATAGCGCTGAAGCTATATTTGGAAGGATGGCTACAATCAATTAGTTAGATTCGTTCACATTTTTTTATTAATCTGTATTGTTCTTTTCCTCCAAGTTGTAGAAAAAGCTGTACAGAACGTAAGGTATGTCTCACTTTCCCAGTGCCATACCTTGATTGGATTTCAAGAAAGGGTGGATTTGATTGGGTGCAAAGCTCACCTTCCACTTCAAACATGCAATCCAGATGAGGTTGTGACTCCCAGCAGAAGCGGGCAGAATCAATGCCCTGTTTTCCCAAACCCCTGGAGCGAAGATTGACAGGTCCCCTCTATCTGAAATCTCTTTGGGCCGTTATCATAGCCAATATGAGTTTTTCTAATTGCTACACTAATTTGAAAGTAATTCTATGGGTCCACTGAGATGGAGAGGGGCTATTTCTGCTACATTGGATACAGGTCAGGGGTGAAATGCTCCTGGTTCGGACCAGATCGCCCGATCCGGTAGTGATGGAGGCGGGTGGTTCGGAGAACCGGTAGCAAAAATCCTTGCCCCACCCCCCCATATGCCCAGCTGAGCTGCGCAATCATCAGAGGCTTTTTTTCTTTTAAATGCCTCTGACGATCCAAGCTGAGTTGCCTGATTGTCAGAAGCATTTAAAAGAAAAAAAGCCTCTGACGATCAGGCAACTCGGCCAGAACCGTCAGAGCCTTTTGAAAGCATTTTTTTTACAACCTCTTCGGCTGAAGAGGTTGTAGAAAAAATGGTTTTAAAAGTAAAAAAGAAAAAAGAAATTGGCCACGCCCACCCAGTCATATTACCCCCCCACCAAGCTACACCCACAGAACCGGTAGTAACAAATTTTAGATTTCACCACTGATACAGGTAGTGCTCAGCTTATAACCACAGTTGAGCCCAACCTTTCTGTCCTTAAGTGAGACATTTGTTAAGTGAGTTTTGCCCCATTTTACGACTTTTCTTTCCACGTTTGTTAAGTTAATCACTGCAGGCGTTAAACTAGTAACCCGGTGGTTCAGCGAATCTGGCTTCCCCATTTATTTTGTTTGACAGAAGGCTGCAGAAGTTGATCATGTGACCCTGGGACCCTGCAGTTGTCATAAACGAGAGTCAGTTGTCAAGCAGCAGAATGTAAATCACGTGACTGTGGGGATGCTGCAACAGTCGTTAAGTGTGAAAAATGGCCATAAGTCACTTTTTTCCAAGGCCGTTGTAAACTTTGAACTAAGCGAACTCTTGTAAGTCGAGGAGATCTGTATTGAGGGGAGACTGCACTGAGGAGCACAGCAGTGGTGGATTGCTCCTGGTTCGCACCAGTTCGGAAGAAAATGTTTAGTAGTTCGTAGTTCGTAGTTCGTAATAACATTGGCTGGCCACGCCCCGAACCGGTCCTCGGCCCGGTTGCCGTTCGCCCACCTCATCAGAGGCTTTTTTTTTTTACTTTTACTTTTAAAAGCATTTTTTCTACAAACTCTTCAGCTGAAAAAATGCTTTTAAAAGTAAAAAAAAAAAAAGTTGGCCATGCTCACCCAGTCGCATTACCCCCCCCCCACAAGCCATGCCCACAAAATAAGCTGCGCCCACAGAACTGGTAGTAAAAAATTTTTAGAACCCACCCCTGGAGCACAGCCATGGTGTGAAGTGAACTACATCCCATGTGCTTAACTTCCTTGCTTCCCTAAAAGTTTGGAAAGTGGCTTGCCATGCAGTACTGAATAGCAAAAGGGTGGACTTTGGGAAACACAACCACGTCTTGGAATTTGGCCCCAGCATGCAATTTCTTAGCTCCCTATTCTAATGACAGTTCTCGATATAAAGATTTACCTTTCCTGTAACATGAAGGTCCCATTTGCTCAAGGACCTGTTGTGGCCTGTTGGCTGCCAGCCCCTCCAGCAGCCGAATCAGAGGAGGAGGAGAGGGAGGCGTGGGAGTCAGGGTCAGCATCAAGGCAACCTGAGAGCTCCGAGGGGGAAGAGGGAATGGAGCTGGCAGAGAGAGAGGCGGAGCCTGGGCTATCCATCATCCCTCAGAGGGAGAGTCAACAGCCCCCAGGTCCAGAAGTGGCTGATGAGGAAGAGGAGGAACAGCTGGGTCCAGTGCCTGATGCGCGAAAGCGCAGAGGAGAGGAGAGCAGTGGAAATTTATGGGCCGGTCCTTGGGACAAAAGAGCTATCGCTGCTAGCGAAGCCCCACCCTAGCTCTGGGGATAAAAGGCAGGGGGCAGAGATGAATAGATGTGGCAGACAAACTATTCATCTTCTGGCTGGACGGATTTGTTAGCCTGCGGGGTTGAGAGAGAAACTTTTTGCTGGGACTGCCGGGACTTAAAAGATTAAAGAAATCTTTTGAGTTAACTTCAGAGGGTTTGTCCTGTTTGGGGAGCTGGCTCAGATTAGGACCCATCCATAAAGTGGAGCTGAGGATCAAAGGTTGTGTGTCTGGTGCCCCATTTGAAGGTCACGTGTTAACAGAATAGGAACGCATGCTATATTCTACACAGTAAGGCAGGTGGGAATGGAAGACGCAGATTTGTAAAATCAATTTAGCAAATGTTAATGCTGTGGAAAAGACCTACATTTTCTCCACTGTACCATTTTTCATTCTCTTTGACAGCCGAGAATTTGCTTTTAAAAAGACTTGAGAGGGAGAGGAGAATTTCTGAATGCTCTGCTTCTGCTTCTGAAATTCAGAGAATTTCTGAATGCTCTCTACATGGGGCTCCCCTTGAGGAGCACTCGGAGGCTCCAACTGGTGCAGAATGCAGCCGCGCGGGTATTTATGGGGCGACATGGCACTCTCATGTGACATCTCTCCTGCGCGTGCTGCATTGGCTTCCAGTGGTCTTCCGGGTGCGCTTCAAGGTATTGGTTCTCATCTTCAAAGCGCTCCATGGCTTAGGGCCCGGGTATTTACAAGACCACCTTCTGCCACCAATAACCTCCCACCAGCCAATATGCTCCCACAGAGAGGGTCTCCTCAGGGTGCCATCGGTCAGGCAATGTCGGCTGGCGACTCCCCAGGGAAGAGCCTTCTCTGTGGGGGCACCCGCCCTCTGGAATGAGCTACTCCCAGGAATACGACTGATCCCGGACCTCCGTACTTTCCGCCGAGCATTGAAGACCTTCTTATTTCAGCAAACTGGGCTGGCTTAAAATTTTAATGGGCTATTTTATGGGTAAAGGGTTTTAAATTGGGGAAGCCAAAGATAAATGTAATTTTGTTTTATAGTATTTTAATGTTTGTATTGTGTGTTTTTAATTTTGGCTGTTTCCTGCCCCGAGTCCTTCGGGAGAGGGGGCAGTATAAAAATTTAAAATAAATAAATAAATATATAAATAAATTTCTCAAGCATGGCTTTCACTAGTGCCGGTGTCAGCAACTTGCAGCTCCAGAGCTGCATGCGGCTCTTTGGGCCCTCTGCTGTGGCTCCTTGTCGGGTGATCCCACCACTGGCTGGCCCCGCTGCTCGCCCTCCCCTCCCAGTCACTCCTCACCTGGTCTGAGAAGGTAAAGGTGACAGCGGGGGATGGAGAAGCAGCTAGGGAAGAGACAGAGAGATACAGAGAGAGGGTGAGAGAGAGAGAGAGAGACAGAGAGATACAGAGAGGGGGAAGGGAGGGAGGGAGAGAGAGATGTTGAAAGGGTTTTGTGGTTCCCTGTGTTTTTTAACAACCGGTTCTCTGCCCTAATGACCGGCTGGGTAGGCGTGGCTAGGGGGGTGTCATGTGACTGGTGGAAGTGAGTGATGTTGAGTTGGCCACGCCCACCCAGGTTTTGTGGCTCCTGGTGTTTTCTTTTCTGTGGGAAACAAGTCCAAATGGCTCTTTGAGTGTTTAAGGTTGCAGACCCCTGCACTAGGGTGAGGCCAAGGTTTCTCCTGTTTCCCATTGCACCAGGAACCACCATGTCTACATGTGAAGATCCAATTAAGCTGATTTATTTGCTAATCGTGCCTATGCACTAGAACAGTGATGGCGAACCTTTTCAGGACCGAATGCCCAAACCAGAACGCTCGTGCGTGTGCATGCAAGTGCACGTGCTGGCCAGTTGGTCTTTGGGTTTTCAGTGCTCCAGCGTGGGCAAAAATGGCCCAGAAAATGGCCCTGAAAACAGCCTGAAAACAGCCTGAAAATGGCCCAAAAAAGGCCCAGAAACAACCCAAAAAATAATCTGGTTTTTGGCCATTCTCAGGCCATTTTCCGGGATTCTGGCGCCCGCAAAGACCAGCTGGCTGGTGCGCATGTGCGCACTGGAAACCAGAAGAGCATCTGCCGATGGCACATGTGTCCACAGAGAGGGCTTTGTGTGCTACCTCTGGCACACTTGCCATAGGTTCACCATCACGGCACTAGAATATTCTCAACTAAACATTAGCACCTGCTTGAAGTTAGATAACAGTCATCAAAGTTCAAGGGAGATTGTGATTTGGTGTTCTGTCCCTGTCCCACACGCACACACACCAACAGACGTCCAAGAGTTAAAAACCAAACCAGCCGACAAAATCCTTTTCCTTATGATAACGGAAAGTGGCAACAACCTAGTGGCTGCCTGCCAAGAGTTTATTACTCACGAAGGGAAGAGATAACTTCTCTCCGCTTCTGGTACATCAAAGTAAAATGCTCAATAATTACAGAGTAAATCAAGTCCAAATATAATCCAGCAAAGTCTATAGTAAAAGTCCGGCAATGCAGAATGGCGTGGAAGCTTTCAGCTTTGTTCGTCACAAGGTTTGACTGGCCACCACGCTCCCTTTTATACCCTGTGGGGTGTGGTCCAGTGACTCAGCCTAATCTCGGGCACGCCCTTTCTTCTGTTGCGCACGCTTATCTCTGTGACGCTGCCGTGGATCCAGCCAAGACTCATTACCCTCATCACTGTCCACCTGTGGCTGCGTGGATGTGCTTGGCCCCGACCCTATCTCTTGCCCTTCGGCAGACACCGAAGGCATTGCCAAAGAGGAGGGTCCTGGAGAGGGAGGCCTTGCCAACTCCTCTCCTTCACTCTCGGAGTCCTCTCCTGCCGATGACACAGGCTCAGGTAACGGAGCCACAACACTTGGTTCGCTTGTGGCTATGTGAGGATTCTAGGCTGATTACTCTTTTAACCCCGCCCCCCAGGTTCTGACAGTCCTCCTCCTCCATCAGTTAAGGCTATAATACAAAGTTGTCCAAGTTGTTTGAATGCTTCCATTCTTGTTTGGAACACCTGAGATTCTCCCTGGAAAGGTATGGAGTCCTGCTGTTTATTGTCTCCTACTACAGCTACTCCTCTTTTAGCAGATACCTTGTTTAGTGACTGCTTATAAATAAAATGGTCATTAAAAGCACATTTTTTTTGACTAGTAGACACACAATCAAATGTTATCTCCTTGACAACAGCATACCCTGGGGTAGCGTGAGGTACTTCCAACTCTCTTCAATAGGGATAAAATTAAAAGGATACACTTATTTTCGTTTAACCAAAGAAAAAATACAGATCTAAAACATTATATATTTTGATAGATATATCAAACAGTAAAACAATAACGATGTATAATATCATGATTTCTTAGTCTAAATAAAAAAAGTAACTCATAAATGAATCATACTAGCAACTCCAGGAATACTCATAATACCCAATATATAAAAACATAAAATGACGTAAAATCAAATGTATGTCTTTTAAATTGCAACAATAAACAGTTTTTTTCTATAATCAGAACATATCTAGTCATCAAATCCCTAATTCTTCTTTTCTCTAGACTAGCCAAACACAAATCCTTCAGGTTTTCTTCATATATTTTAGTCTCCAGACCTTTGATCATCTGAGTTGCTCTTCTCTGAACTTTTTCAAAACTCTCAACATGTTTTTGTAATGTGGTGACCAAAAGTGGATGCAGTATTCCAGGTGTGGCCTTACTAAGGATTTATAAAGTGATACTAATACTTCACATGATTTTGATTCTGTGCCTATGTTTATACAACCAAGGATTGTATTTGCTTTTCCCCCCAATCTCTTTATCCATCAAACCCAAAATAAAAAAAAATTGGTTTCAACTGTGCATCAGTTTTAATAAGGTTCTTGATCAGTAAATCTCTTTTGTTAGCAGCTTTATAGGTGTACCATAAACAATAAAAGATACCGTCATATTGATTTCATTTCTAGTATACATTTTTGACAATTTTTCAGACATTAAATACCAATGATACTTCATTTTATAATTTTTTAGAATCACAATTTAATCTACATTTCAATCCATTTGCCCACATTTTCCCATTGCTTAAGCATAATATTGGTTTTTTTTGCCCATACAATCATACAATCTTTAACATATATTTCCATTCATTGCAAATAATTTGTAAACCATAGCAATGAGATGTTCATCATTGGTACGTAAATCTTTTGTAAAAGTAAAAACTTTCATCTGTAAAAACTTTTTTATCCAATTTAAATCTTTCAGATAGTTGAACATAGGTAAAAGTAAAGGTAAAGGTTCCCCTCGCACATATCAGCTAGCATTCCCGACTCTAGGGGGCGGTGCTCATCTCCGTTTCAAAGCCAAAGAGCCAGCGCTGTCCGAAGACGTCTCCGTGGTCATGTGGCCAGCATGGCTAAACACCAAAGGCGCACGGAACGCTGTTACCTTCCCACCAAAGGTGGTCCCCATTTTTCTACTTGCATTTTTTATCTGCTTTCGAACTGCTAGGTTGGCAGAAGTGTTGACTTAACACTGTTAAAGTGTAGGTTAAAGAAGTTGAACATACCTCCTTGCATATCATTTGGTGATTGATGGGGATCCTTATGAAAGGAGGATACAGGGTGGATTTGATTTAAATCCACTTGATTTAAATCATAATTTTTAAAGGGCAACTGTCGTCTCTGTCCCGCAGCGGCTCCTCCTCTGACCCGCTGTTGACTCACCGACAGTCCCTGTCACTTTAATGGGATGGCTGGTGATGCGGCAGAGACACAATAAGATGAGGGACGTGGTGGGCAGCAGGTGAGTGAGTGCCCGCTAACCAGCGTTGCCATGATGGATCTGAAATGACAGGTGTTCTTTAAATGCAAGGACTCATTCTTGCTGGTACTTAGAATCTTTAACATTATTATTTGCAAACAAAATGAAGATGTCAGTCCTGGAAGCCATCTTTTACTTTGGATTTTCAGGGCTGCCACATTTAGTGCTGTGGGAAACTGGGAGGTGGGATTGTATGGAGTTGGAGAGATATGTAGCCATAATAACATTCTTTTCTCTGAGAGTCAAGGACATCCTGCCCTGCACCTGGAGTGGTGTGACTGGGAGGCATCTCCAGTTGGGACGGTGCATTGATTGGGCCATAAGATGGACATGTGGGTGCAGGGGAAGGGACTTGGATTTTCTTTTGGGTGGGGAAAACCTGGAAGCTTTCAGATTCGGGTTTTCCCAGATGTGTCAATATGACGTCTTTAATAAAATGGAACTTTGAGGAACTTCTAGCCTCAGAGTCTTCTTTCGTTGGGGGTGTTAGTTGGAACTCTGGTACTTAGAATCTTTAAAATTATTATTTGCAAACAAAATGAAGGTTTCTTATTTAGCTTGCAGAGCTTGGATTCATTGAATGAGTTTACCAAAAATGTAAATATTGCAGACTATATAGCCTCATGCTACATAACTAAAGCTCCGTTTCAGGGTACCACAGGGTTGGCCCAATCATTCCACAGGGGGAATTATTACCTCAGATGGTGTGAATCTGTGTGTCTCGATCTGGGAAAATATGGGGACTTCAACTCCCACAATTCTCCATCCAGCATGAATTCTGAGAGTTGAAGTCTATGTATCTTAAAGTTGCCAAAGTTGAGAATCCACGTTTTTGCCTGTCCTGACCTTTTGATGGAAGAGCTTTGTGTGGTCCACAATGTCAACTAAGACCCCAAAAGGAGTCAGTCTCCTGACCTAGTGGAGGCACTCAGAAGTCCCTAAAAGCAGGCAGCTGGGTCTTTCAAATGACTGATCCTGGAAAGAAGCAGTTTCATGTCGGAGAATAAAATTGCACCATTATGTTTTTCTACCTCAGGCAGCAAAATGTCTTGATGCTTTCCTTTAATCACGGGGATTAAAGTAAATTTCAATTGCCAGTTTAGCTGGATATTAAAGATGGAAAGAGGAGCAGGTGGCATCTTAAATTGAAAAGTGTGGAATTCTAGAGTGTGAATTGCCATAAATGTCATTTAATCCAATTCTCTATTTGGTCAAATCTCATCCATTCCTAGAAAGCTTTTATCCAGCCTTTGCTTGGGGTCTATGACAATTCACCATGGCCAACTTACCATGGCCAACTCACCTTGGCCAACTTGTCACAGGCCCACTCACCATGGCCCACTCACCATGGGCAATTCACCATAGCCAACTCACCATGGCCAACTCACCATGGCCAACTTGTCACAGGACAACTCACCATGGCCAACTCATCATGGGCAATTCACCATGGCCAATTCACCATGGGCAACTCACCATGGCCAACTTGTCACACGCCCACTCACCATGGCCAACCTACCATGGCCAACTCGCCATGGCCAACTTGTCACAGGACAACTCAGCATGGCCAACTCATCATGGGCAATTCACCATGGCCAATTCACCATGGGCAACTCACCATGGGCAACTTGCCATGGCTAACTTGCCACAGGCCCACTCACCACATAGCCAACCTACCATGGCCAACTTACCATGGCCAACCTACCATGGCCAACTCGCCATGGCCAACTTGTCACAGGACAACTCAGCATGGCCAACTCACTGCAGGACAAGAGTTACACTAATAACAAAGAAATGGTGGAATAGAATCACTAAGGAAAAGATGAAAAAGGAGGGACAAAATGAAATGTGAATGGAAAAAGTTAAAATATTTTTTTATTTACTTTAAATAATTAAATTGAATTGTTAAATTGTCCCACAGTGAATTGTCCTGTGACGCATTGTCTAATGGCGAGTTGGCCGTGGCGAATTGTCCTCTCCGTCTGCTTGATCACATTTGGTGGAACTCATCCCCTTTTACCAATCATGGTCAAAGGTATCAGGAAGTTTTTCCTAATATTCCACCAGAATTGGTTTCTCGTACCTTAAAGTCCATTATTCTACATCTGGTAAACTGGGATGATAGAGAACAGTTATGAACATGTGTGTGACAATACATAAAGTACTTGCTGAAGTTTGTCCTAAACCTGGTTATATTTTCTCAGCGCTAAACATTGTTGTGGTCCACCAGCAGCCTGTGGAGCTGGCAGCAGAGTCAGACAGTGAGGAGGCTGGGGAGGAACATAGGCCAGTCCTGGAGTCTGGGGAAGGCTCGGATGAGGGCTCTGCATCAGAGGCAAAGATGGGGCCAGGGCCATCTGGAAGTGATGCACGGACTCCGGAGCCTCCAGAGTCAGAGAGACAGAGGAACAGGAGGAGCCTGTTCCTAGTGTGTGCATGCGTAGAGCTGCCAGAAGGCAAGAACAGTTAAAACAAAAGGGACGACTCAGGAGTAAGGCCTGGAGATGATTGGCCCCTCCCATAAGGCTTAAAAGAGGAGCAAAGGCACGTGGGTCCTTTGCAGGAAATCAACGTTGTTAATTCTGTTCCCAGTCGGCATCTCTGTTTGATTCTGGACTCCGTGTGGCTTTGCCAAGTAGGTCTTTGGCAGAGTGTCAAGGGAGATAAAGGTTGGTGATTATACCAAAGGACTTCTCCTGAAGGACTTTTTGCAACTAATTGGGACTCAGCTGTGAATGAATGTAATTCACAGCTGTTGCAATAAAAGAGGTTTTTGGGACTACTCGTGTGTTTTAATGACTCGGGAAGCCTAGGTCACAAAACATATCCAGTTCCTTTGGAGGTTAAGTTCCACAACTCCACAATTTTCTTGGTTGCCTTTGCTTGTTCGTTTGTTTCACTGTATTCATGTTTTGTGCCCAAAATAGGAATCAATATTCAACGTGATGTGTCCGTGTGTCACATTTTATATTTCTTCCTCATATCCTGTAAGGCACCCGTGCGTATTCTGCAGCTCCATAAACATCTGCGTGGTCCTCATCACAATAAACCTTTAGCCATTAAGCAAATCATTAGCGTGGTAGCATCTCCTCTTCAACCCATTAAAAAGATAATTATCCAGTCTCTGTTTGCCTCTGAATCAGGAAACCCTACCTCACATCCTCATTACGGCCCTCTAACTAATCTCTCTAGGAAATTCTTAAGGCGGGGATTAAACCCAAGAGCACATCTTAAGGAGAAAACTTGGGGTTTGACCCTTTTAAGAGGAGAGTAGGAACGATTAGCCAATCTCCATTGTAAGAGGCTGCAAATACAATGCAAATGTGGCATTTCTGCTGTGTGGCAGGAGAAGCGGAAGAAAGGAACTGATTTAACTGAGTATACTCCTTCGCATTCCTCTCGACCTGGATTTTTTTCTCCCCCATTTCCATCACATTAATGAATAAAATGTGTCTCCCACAGCCAATCTCCTCTTTTGACTCTTTTGAGAAGGAAAGTGGTGAGATTAACAGATTAACAGAAGAGACCTTCTAGGTCATCTAGTCCAACCCCCCACCCAAGCAGGAGACCCTACACCCGTGATGGCAAACCTATGGCATGCGTGCCAGAGGTGGCATGCAGCACCCTCTCTGATGGCACGTGAGTCATTGCCCCAGTTCAGCTCCGCAGCACATGCGCGCGTGTCTCCCACCAGCCAGCTGATCTTTGGGTCTCTGCCGTGCATGCGCGGGGGCTGGGTGAGTGCTGGGGGCTGTACATGCATGCATGGGGGTGGGGCGCATAAGAAGGGTGCACATATACAGGGAAGGGTGCATGCGAGGGGTGCGCATATGTGCGGGGGTGGCATGCATGCATTGCATTTTGGGGGTTCAGATGCATACGCACACATTTCTGTGCATGCACACGTTCTTTGGGTACTCAGTCCGGAAAAAGTTAAGCCATAACTGCCCTGCACCATTTCTGACAGATGGCAGTCCAGTCACTTTTTTTTTTTTTTTAATTTGATTTATATGCCGCCCTTCTCCAGAGACTCAGGGCGGCTTACAATGCATTAAGCAATAGCCTTCATACTTTTGTATATTTATACAAAGTCAGCTTATTGCCCCCACAATCTGGGTCCTCATTTCACCTACCTTTGAAAGGATGGAAGGCTGAGTCAACCTTGAGCCTGGCAAGATTCGATCTTACTTTAATTGCAGACAGCTGATGTTAAATTACAGAGCTCTGTCTGTTGAGCTATCCAGGCTCCTATCCTACCACTTCTTGATAGTCTCAAGTGATGAAGCTCCCACAACTTCCGAAGGCAACTTCTGTTCCATCAGTTGATTGTTCTCACTGTCAGAAAATTTCTCCTTATTTCCAGGTTGATTCTCTCCTTGGTCAGTTTCCATCCATTATTCCTTGTCTGTCCTTCAGGTGCTTTGGAAAATAGCTTGACCCCCTCCTCTCTGTGGCAGCCCCTCAAATATTGGAAGACTGCTATCCTGTCTCCCCTGGTCCTTCTCTTCACTAGACTAGCCAGGCCCAGTTCCTGCAACCGTTCATTGTATGTTTGAGCCTCAAGTCCTCTCATCATCCTGATTGCTCTTCTCTGCACTCTTTCTAGAGTCTCAACATCTTTTTTTATAGTGTGGTGACCAAAACTGGATGCCGTATTCTAGGTGTGGCCTTACTAAGGCTTTATAGAGTGGTATTATTACCTCCCTTGATCTTGATTGTATCCCTCTGTTAATGCAAACACACTGCTAGCTCATAAGGTTGGGGAGTATTCCAGCAATCAAACAGAAGAGTTAACAGTCCTTGGCTGGAGAGTCTTGTAAGGGATTTATTGGTAGTAACCATGGAAAGCTTCATGGTAACCCTTTGGAAGAAGGGCATCTGTATGGAAAACAGGAGACGGTCTTCCCCAGGGGTGAAATTGAACAGGTTCTGACAGGTTCTGGAGAACCAGTAGTGGAAAATTTGAGCAGTTCGAAGAACCGGCAAATACCACTTCTGGCTGCCCCCAGAGTGGGGTGGGAATGGGGATTTTGCAGTATTCTTCCCCTGCCATGCCCACCAAGCCACACCATGCCCACCAAGCCACGCTCACAGAACCGATAGTAAAAAAATTTGAATTTCACCACTGGTCTTCTCATGTTTGCCATTGGCTCCAAGTTCTCTCAGTACTGTACTTAGAAAAAGATGGAAAACTCATCTCTTTTACCAAGCTTTTGAGTGTTAATGATGCAGATTTTAAATTTGTCTTGGTTTTAGTTTTTATTCTTAAGTTTTATAGTGTGCATTATAATTGTAAAATGTGTCAGATAAAATTTTTTGGATATGGATTCCATATAAAAAATAAATAAATAAATTGATTTTGCATATGTTAGCAGCGGATGTAAGGTCCTTGCTCCTGAATGCTGCTTGGGTGGAGCCTGGAGTTTGTTTTATTGTTTGTTTTATTTGATTTGTATACCGCCCTACTCCCGAAGGACTCAGGGCGGTGAACAGCCAGACAATAAAATAACATAGATACAAAAAATTTAAAAAACCAGATAAAATCAAATTAAATCATTTTGGCCCAGACAAATTAAAACACCCCAATAATTTAAAAACAAATTAAAATTTACATATTTAAAAAGGGAAGAGATTAGGCCAAGCCCGCCTGATGGAATAAAAAGGTCTTCACAGCGCGGCGGAAGGTGCGCAGATCCGGGATCCTCCGTATCTCTGGGGGGAGCCCATTCCAGATGGTAGGTGCCCCCACAGAGAAGGCTCTCCCCCTAGGGGTCGCCAGCCGACATTGTTTGGCTGACGGCACCCGGAGGAGTCCCTCTCTATGAGAGCGTACTGGCCGGTGGGAGGCTATTGCTGGTAGTAGGCGGTCCCGTAGATAAGTGTGTTAAGGGAATGGTTGTCTGGTGATGGCTTGTATGATCTTGGTAGTCCAAACTTTCTGTTGAAGGCAGAGGTTTTGTTCTGTTTAGACATATAGGTTGTCAGGGTTCCGACAGATGCCCTAATTAATTCATGAGCCCTGAGCCAAATTTCAAAAGAAATCCAGTTATTTATTAGGAATAACATGTCGGCAGGTATCCAAGTGGAGTCAGCTCTGCCCCACATAATTTATGGCCCCACTATGACCCTGTTTCCCCCCCCCCCCGGGTGTGTCATAAATCACATTCTCCAATGGAGCACTTTCGCAGGCTATAGAAAACACGCCTCTCTGGCTGGCTCTGGTAACCTGGGATACAATCTGGAGAAAGGTATACGTAGAATGTACTTCTGGTCATAGCAGCCGAGCTGCTCTGTCGGTTCTCCCCCTATGGCAACTCGAGAGCAGGCCTGGAATGCTTTACGAGTTGACATAGGTGTTTGCATAGATAAAGAGATGCAGTTTTACAGGTGAGTTTTGTACTTGCACGGTTCCCTGTGCTTAAGATGGAAAGGGGTAGAATTAGGTCTTATGAACCCCTGGAGAAGTCCTGATCAAAGGAGAACAATGAAAGCCCTTGGGATGATGGGAAGTTTCTGTTGTCTTGAATTTTGGTAAGGATTCAGGGGGCGGAACAGAAGACTTCCACTTCTGGGTTTGCAACCCAAACACTCGTCTTGAAAAGACCTCCTTGATGCTGAAGCCACCAGAACGTTTTATTGCTCAGGACAGAGAATGTGCAAAAAGGCAAGGCTTCGGGACCTGGGTGGGATTAAACAGTGAAGAGTTTCTCCTGAATTAGCCAAACTGTATGGGAACCGATGAACAGCAGGAGATTTAGGGCAGAACCTTCTGTTGATTGTCACCCTAGCCTTAAGATTATTTGTTTGGTGATCAGAGAAATTAGGAGTGGATAATGTCAACTTGCAAAGCATCCCTGGCCTGCTTTCCATAGGCAAGGGGATGGGAAAATGGCAAAGCAGCATGGCAACCAAAACCCAAAAGCACATTCCAGACATATCTTTCTGAAGGCTGTCTCCCAGGGCTACCCACAGCGGCTGGAGGGGAGTGAGCTCTACAACCTGCGAAATTGCTCTGTTGGCGAATGTGACTGATGACACACACTGGGGAGAGGGGGGAAACAGGGTCAAGCCAGGGCCATAAATTACGTGTGGTCAGAGTTGGCTTCACTTGGAATGTGTGGACATGAAGCTCCTAATAACTGGATTTCTTTTGAAGCTTGGCTCGAGGCTCATGATTTAATTAGAGCATCCATCAGAACCCTGACAGATGACTTCTTAAAATTTCTTAGGAGGAAGAGGAAATTCTTCAGTCATAATGTCCAAAACTGTCCCCTAGAAGATTTTTCTTCTGAAATCTTCTCTTGGGATTGGAGGAAGGGTGAGAAGCCAGGGAGGCTTCCGATGGCCGGAGAGAGGATTTCCAGTTACCCCTTTCCTAGCTTCAGAATCCGAAAAGGACCCTGAGAAGAATTTCTTCCTGATCTTTTCCCTTGGAGTTGAATTAGAATAGACTAGAATGAGCTGGAAGGGACCGTGGAGGTCTTCTAGTCCAGCCCCCTGATCAAGCAGGAAAATCTGTACCATTTCAGATAAGTGACTGTCTAGTCCCGTGATGAGTAACCTATGGCATGTGTGTCAGAGGTGGCATGAAGAGATCTCTCTGGGGGCATGTGCGCCATCACCAGCTGCTCTTCTGGTGCTTGGCACGCATGTGGTTTCTGGCATGCATTTCTGGCCAGCTGGTCTTCAGAAAATGGCCTGAAAAAACAGGCCCAAAAACGGCCTGAAAATACCCCCCAAAATGGCCTGAAAATGGACCCCAAAACAGCCTGAAAATGGTCTGAAAACAGCCCCCAAAACGGCCAAATAACAGGCATATGCATGCCACCCAGCTGGTCTTCGAGTTTCTGGCACTGTAGCATGCACACATGCACACACATGAACACGCGTTCCGGTTTGGGCACTCGGTGCCGAAAAGGTTTGCCATCACTGGTCTAGTCTCTTCTTGAATTGAAGGTTGGGAAGCTGTAGCAACGAGAAGCAGGATATTTGCATTTCCCTCACTCACCTGGTTATTAAATAAGCAGGAGAGCATCTCTGCGAATATAAATTTCACTCACATTCTCTTTTTCTTTGAAATAAATTTTATAAGTATACTCTCCTCAAATTGACTGAGAACTGATGAGTGTTTGTACAAACATTTGCTGTTATATTTCTGTGTTCCCTATTTAATTCTGCAGAAGTACCTAGAAACCAAGCAGAAATATGAATATCTATTCAAGCAAAAGTTATTGGTTCTGGTGGTTTTTAAACAGATAAGCTGGTACAAGATTGTTTCAAGTTATCGAGCTTAATTTATAAACCCTTTCCCTTCCTTATTATTATTTTCCACATTTTCATTTATTTAGTTGCATCCCATCTTTATTCTTTTTACAAAGAACTGAAGTCAGCAACTATACCCAACACAAATTCCTCCCCCTTTTTCTTTTCACCCACAACAACCACCCTGTGAGGTAGTTGAGCTGAGAGAGAGTGACTGGCCCAAAGTCACCCAGCCGGCTTGCCCAGCTAAGGCAGAACTTGAACTCACAGCCTCCTGCTTTCTAGACTGGTGCCTTCACCACTAGACCAAAATTGCTCTGCACTTGTGACATTTGTATATATCCTGTTTCCCTGAAAATAAGACCTAGCATGTTTTTCTGCATGTGCCTAATATAAGCCCTAGGGCCACGGTGGCTCAGTGGCAAAGATGCTGAGCTTGTCGATCGAAAGGTCGGCAGTTCAGCGGTTCAAATCCCAAGGGCTGCGTAACGGGGTGAGCTCCCATGACTTGTCCCAGCTTCTGCCAACCTAGCAGTTCGAAAGCAGGTAAAAAATGCAAGTAGAAAAATAGGGACCACCTTTGGTGGGAAGGGAACAGCGTTCCGTGCGCCTTTGGTGTTGAGTCATGCCGGCCACATGACCATGGAGACGTCTTCAGACAGCGCTGGCTCTTCAGCTTTGAAACGGAGATGAGCAGCGCCCCCTAGAGTTGGGAACGACTAGCACATATGTGCGAGGGGAACCTTTACCTTTTTAATATAAGTCCTACCCTCCCCCCCCCAAATAAGCCCTCCTTAAGCATCTGTGCAGCCGCCTGCCCAAGAAATGGGCCGGTGGCCACATGGGGTCCTGCTGGACGGGACTGCTGGAGCTGCCTCTATGAGGCAAAGCAGGTGTCGGGATGTGGGTGGCCTGTCTGCGGGGGCCTTGACGTAACATGTTGCTGGGCATGTGGGGCAGCTCCATCCTCCCACCTCACAATGGCGATGTGCCGCGTGGCCTACTTCTCGCTGCGAGCAAGCAGAAGAAGTGGGCGTCCCATATATGGCAAAAAATAAGACATCCCCAAAAATAAGCCCTAGTGCTTATTTCAGAGCCCAAAAGAAACACGGGTATACAGCCCCAAGAGAATAACTCACAGCAAACTGGGAGGAAACTGGCACCATTTGCCTGCTGCCTTTATTTCTGCTGGGCTCATACCTTCACATTTGTCTCCAAAGATGAGCAAATGAGAAGCATTTATGGAAAATCAGTCAAATATTGTTGCACATGCCGTGGTTTAGGTTGGCTGTACATGAAATATTATATGGTTCTATTGGTGACCAAAATGTTCTGGTTCATCCACAACTGAAGTGCATGGGCTACTTTGCTGATATCCCAGAAATTGTGGTTTCTTGAGTCTATCACAGTCAACCCACCTTAGCCATTGTCAGCTTTGGAAGCCATATTAACACCGGAAGCTTCCACACTGCCACCTTCTTGCACCTGGGAAAGTAGGAGGGGGCAATTTTAGTTAGACACAATAGCATTCTTCTTTTCAGTCAAGGTCATGGTGCTCCTGGAGCTGGAGGAGGAGTGGTTGCATTGGGGGCCTCAAGTTGGGACGGATGGTGATTGGGCCATGTGATGGACTGATGGGTGCAGGGGCTGGATGGGGATTTTTGATTTAGTGAGGAAAAACCCAGAATTCTCAGATTCGGGTTTTCCCAGATGTGCCAGTATACCTATTCCAATAAACAAAGATTTTGAGATAATGCATGTTTTGGAGTTTTTAATTGGAGTTGGGTTGTTCTGGAACTCTGGCAGCCATATGCAGATGCCACTTCGGTGTTGTTTTGTGGCACTTTGCTCTGTTGTTAGTATTGGTCTGCTGTGGCTCATTCCTGAGACATTACTCAAACGTTGGTTGAACGCCCTCCAGGGATTTGCGTGGCCTTGTTGGCTAAGCTGTGGCACTAGCAATGGCAACAGAAGCAAGGTTAGATATCTGGCAAGAATATGTGACCTTCTAAGATTTTGGACTTTAGCTTCTGTCCCAATCCAGCCTGCGTCCAGCAGTAGTGGCCTGGGATGTGTGTGTCTCTATGACAATTCGCTGTGGCCAGTTCGCCATGGCCAACTTGCCACAGCCAGGGTGGATAAAAATCAATGATTTTTTTAAAAAAATCAAAAAAAATCAGACTTTTTTTGATTTAAATCGGATTTTTTTTATTTTTATCGAATTTATTTTAATAAAAAACTTTTGGGGTAAAAATCTATCGTAAGATAGTTTTCTATTTAAGATACATAAATAATTTAGTTTATTCAGCACGAAATGGAGCTTAGTTATGTAGCATGAGGCTGTATATTCTGCAACACTGGGACTATCGGTGAGTCAACGGTGGGTCAAAGGAGTAGCAAAGATGACAGTTGCTCTTTAAAAATTATGATTTAAATTGAGTTGATTTAAATCAAGCCTTTTTACTAGTGATTTAAATCATGATTTAAATTGTGATTTAAATCAACTCGATTTAAATCAAATCCACCCTGGCCACAGCCATCTCGCTTTGGTCATCTCTCCATGGCTAATTCGTTGTGGGACACCTCACTGAAGGATAAGAGTTACACTAATATCAAAGAAATGGAATAGAATCACTAAAGAAAGGAGGGACAGAATGATATGTGAATGGCAAACATTAAAATATTTTTTAATTTATTTTAGGTAATTAAATTGTTAAATTGTCCTGCAGCGAGTTGTCCCAAGGTGAGTTGGCCACGGCAACTTGGCTGTGGTGAGTTGTTCCATTCCAGCCTGCGGAGCTAAGATCCAAAATGTTGGGAAGCCTTGTTGCTACTCTGAAATCAGAGAGTATCATACTTCTACTGCCTGCCCATCCAGATAAATTGGTCCTCAGTCCCCTCTTCTCTAGCCAGATGGCTAAAAACCTTGGAAGCTGAAATCCTACCCTGTGGAAAGTACAAGAGGCTGGTCAAAGTAATTCTGAATTGAAGGTTTTGCTGCAGCTGTCTTTCAAAATTGTGAGGTTTGGGTGGTGGTGGGGAGAAAATGACCAACATTTGGGGCAGATTTCTCCAATTGTGTTGAAGGAGAGGCCTTGTTGTGGCCTGTTGGCCACCGGCCCCTCCAGTAGCTGAATCAGAGGAGAAAAAGGAGGGGTGGGAGTCAGGGCCAGCATCAAGGCAACCTGAGAGCTCCGAGGGGGAAGAGGGAGCTGGCAGAGTGTGAGAGAGAGACAGAGGGGGAGCCTGGGCCATTCGTCAGCCCTCAGATGGAGAGTCAACAGCCCCCAGGTCTGGAGGTGGCTGATGAGGAGGAAGAGGAACATCTGGGTCCAGTGCCTGATGCATGAATGCATAGAAGGCAGAGGAGAGGAAAGCAGTAGAAATCTATGGGCCGGTCCTTGGGACGGAAGAGCCACTGCTGCTAACAAAGCCCACCCTAACTCTGGGGATAAAAGGCAGGGGGCACAGACAAATAGATGTGGCAGACAACTATTCATCTCCCTGCCGGACAGACTTGTTAGCCTGTGGTGAGAGAGAAACTTTTTGCCAGGGCTGCTGGCAGTCCTAATAAAGGAATCATTGATTTAAATACAGAGGGTTTGTCGTGTTTGGGGAGCTGGGTCAGAACAGGTCCCCTTGGACATATGACCAGGATGATTATAAGGACTGAGGACTTGTGGGCTTTGGATGGTGGTACCTGCTTGTTTTAACTGTAGGGCTTTTTTATTCCTCACTGGCCTTTCTAACTTCAGAGGTAGCCAGGCACCAGGTTAGGACACACTATATATTTTTTTTCTTTCACAAGGCAGATTATTATTATTATTTTTTCTGGAAGCAAACGAGAGCCATATGGTGGCCGAACTTCCACACATTAGTGCTCTGTTTTTCCTGGAAGCCCATTTGTGTATTTAGCCCTAAATGGCAAGTAAGGATGATGGATTAGTCTGAGGCAAAGTGCATTTCCCTCATCAACGTGGCGGATTTTTCAAAGCCAGGTTTGGAGGAATTTATTTGAAATGGGAAGGTTGGTGGGCCAAGGCAGTGGCGGAGTTTGGCAAGCAGAAGAACTTCCTTTGACACCAAAAGCCTTGTACATTTGCGTCACAGCAGATTGCCGGGGTTCTTAGCATGCTTGTTTGACAACATTCCCGATTGGTCTTAATTTGTGTGCTTCTGCAAGAGTTGTGAGTGACCAAAGACAACATAAGACATGGCATGGCTGGGGTCCTGCATTGTACTAACTGAAGCTCAAATGAGGATGAGAACATGGATGTTTTCAGGGGTGGATTCAGCATTCTGTGTTCTCTGTTGTTCTGTAGTGTCAGGGTGCTGACTAACCACATGCCAAAGGAATAGAAAGGGGCAGAATAACAGAGTTGGAAGGGACTTTGTAGGTCATCTAGTCCAACCCCCTACCCAAGCAGGAGACCCTACACCATTTCCAACAGAGGGCCATCCAGTCTCTTCTTGAAAGCTTCCAGTGATGAAGCTCCCACAACTTCCGAAGGCAACTTCGCTTCCATTGGTTGATTGCTCTCACTGTCAGAAAATTTCTCCTTATTTCCAGGTTGAATTTCTCCTTGGCCAGTTTCCATTATTCCTTGTCTGGCCTTCGGGTGCTTTGGAAAATAGCTTCACCCCCCTCCTCTCTATAACAAATATTGGAAGACTGCTCTCCTGTCTCCCCTAGTCCTTCTCTTCACTAGACTAGCCATGCCCAGTTCCTGCAACCGTTCTTCATGTTTTAGTCTCCAGGCCTTTGGTCGTCTTAGATAGATTCAGATTAATAGAGTTGGAAGGGGCCTTGTAGGTCATCTATTCCAACCCCCCACCCAAGCAGGAGATCCTATACCCTTTCTGACAGATGGCAATCCAGTCTCTTCTTGAAAGCCTCCAGGGATGAAGCTCCCACAGCTTCCAAAGACAACTTCTGTTCCATTGGTTGATTGTTCTCACTGTCAGAAAATTTCTCCTTATTTCCAGGTTGAATCTCTCCTTGTTCAGTTTCCATCCATTATTCCTTGTCTGGTCTTCAGGTGCCTTGGAAAATAGCTTGACCCCCTCCCTCCTCTCTGTGGCAGCCCCTCAAATATTGGAAGACTGCTCTCCTGTCTCCCCTGGTCCTTCTCTTCACTAGACTAGCCATGCCCAGTTCCTGCAGCCATTCATCGTATGTTTTAGCCTTCAGCCCCCTAATCATCCTGGTTACAGATTAACAGAGTTGGAAGGGACCTTGAAGGTCACCTAGTCCAAGCAGACTCTACACCATTTCTGACAGAGGGCAGTCCAGTCTCTTCTTGAAAGCTTCCAGTGATGAAGCTCCCAAAACTTCTGAAGGCAACTTCTGTTCCTTCGGTTGATTGTTCTCACTGTCAGAAAATGTCTCCTTATTTCTAGGTTGAATCTCTCCTTGGTCAGTTTCCATCCGTTATTCCTTGTCTGGCCTTCGGGTGCCTTGGGAAATAGCTTGACCCCCTCCTCCTCTCTGTGGCAGCCCTTCTAATATTGAGAGACTGCTCTCGTGTCTCCCCTGGTCCTTCTCTTCACTAGACTAGCCATGCACAGTTCCTGCAACCGTTCATCGTATGTTTTAGCCTCCAGTCCCCTCATCATCCTGGTTGCTCTCCTCTGCACTCTTTCTAAAGTTAGGAATCCAGACAACTATCTTAGCCTGTGGTGGAAACTAGGCTGTCATGTTAAGCCATATTTCAGATATTCGGGCATTCTGTATTATGCAGATACAGCAGTTGTTTTAATTTAGGTTCGAGAAAGAGTGTGAGGGTGGAGGTTTGTTCTCTGAACTTGTGGGTTAGTGTCTGAACATTTCGTTACCAAGCTAGGTAACACCTTCAACAGAGTATAGGAGATGTCAGTGTCGGTGTTTTTCTGCTTATAAGGGCTTTGTGTGTGTCAGCCCTGGAGACCCTCTTTTTCTTTGGATCTTCAGGGCTGCCACACTTAGTGCTGTGGGAAACTGGGAGGGGGGATTGCGTGGTATTTAGCCATAACAACATTCTTTTCTCTGAGAGTCAAGGACGTTCAGCCTGCACCTGGAGTGACGTGACTGGGAGGCATCTCCAGTTGGGACGGTGGATTGACTGGATCATGTGATGGACATGTGAGTGCAGGGGAAGGGTCTTGGACTTTCGTGCACGCAGTGCTTGTTTGGCGCACATGTGCAGCCAGCGAACCGTTAGTAAACCAGTTCAGATTAACACCACTGTGTTAACCCAGCCTTAAGGTTCAACTGAGTGTGGGACCCTAGTCAGCCTACAGCCTTTTGGGACCCTCCCCATATCTTTGGCACATGCCGCAGGTCATTAAACAGGAATTCCTTGGGTTCCTAAGCCAAACGGAGTGCTTTTGCTCAGAAAGCTGCTTTTCCTGCTTCCATTCCAAAACCAAGTTCCATGCTCCTGTACCCTCGTCTTTACACTCGCCCCTTTCAGCCCTTTTGGGGAAATGCTTTTGTCTGTTTGCCTGCCGTCTTCCTGTCACTTTCTGTCTCCAAACTCCCTGCGCTCCTGTCAGGTGGGGAGGCCTTTTGCAAGCATTTATTTACTGCTTGACGAGTCTATTTGAGTTCTGTATAAACATTTGGGCTTTTCTTTCCCTGACTGGCTTCTGTTTATCACATTGAAGTTGTTTGCATTGGATGCTACTGAGGATGCTCTGCTTGGCTTTACTGAAACAGTCATCCACTCTTAATTCTAGGGAGGGAGGGAGGGAGCCTGCCTGTGGGCCTTCCAAATCAGAGGGTCACACACGGGTGAAATGCTCCTGGTTCAGACCGGATCACCCGGTCCGGTCCGATGGAACCGGTAGCAAAAATCCCTGCCCCCCCCCGATGCCCAGCTGAGCCGCACAATCATCAGAGGCTTTTTTTTTTAAACTTTATAAGCATTTTTTCTACAACTTCTTCGGCCAAAAAAATGGTTTTAAAAGTAAAAAAAAAAAAATGGCCACGCCCACCCAGTCACATTACCCTCTCTACCAAGCCACGCCCACAGAACTGGTAGTAACAAATTTTAGATTTCACCACTGGTCACACACACACACACACACACACACACACACACACACACATTACCGTGTTTTCCCCAAAATAAGACCCTGTCTTATATTTTTTTGAACCCCGAAATAAGCGCTTGGCCTTATTTTTGGGGAGGTCTTATTATTTTGGGGCGTGTGGAGCAAGATGGGGCTCCTCTTGCCGTCTTACCTGATTTCCAGCTCTGCGTTTAAATATTTTCGGGGAGGGCTTATTTTAGCACATGTGCTCAAAAGCCCGATTGGGCTTATTATCAGGGGAAAGTCTTATTTTTGGGGAAACAGGGTAGAAAAAGGATTTCATAGATAAAAGTAGTAGAGTACAGATTCTCGACTTACAACAGTTCATTTAGTGAGCATTCAAAGTTACGACGGCACTGAAAAAATGCAACTTACGACCATTTGTCGCAGTTACGACCTTTGCAGCATCCCCATGATCACATGATCAAAATCCAGACGATTGGCAACTGGTTCGTATTTATGACAGTTGCAAATGTCCTGGGATAAGTAAAGGCAAAGGAAGCTGAATTCATTTAACAACCGGGTTGCTAACTAATCAGCTGCAGTGATTCACTTACCAACGGTGGTGGCAAGAAAGGTCGTAAAATGGAGCAAAACTCCCTTGACAAAGGTCTCACTTCACAACAGAAATGTTGGGCTCAACTGTGGTCGTAAGACTAGGGCAGGGATCTGCAACCTTAAGCCCTCAAAAGAGCCATTTGGACCCATTTCCCACAGAAAAGAAAACACCAGGAGCCACAAAACACTTCCCGTGCCTGACTATTTCTTGAGCGGCCACAAAACTAGCATAGGTAGTTGAATTAAACGTTCTGTTTTCTTCTGAAACTTTTTCTTTTCTTGGATTTATCCACGGTTGGCCTACCAGGGGTTGAAAAGCTCAATAAATCACGTGCCAGCAGGTGTCGCACATTGGCGGTTGTGACGCATATTTTGAGCATCAGGGAGCCGCAGCAGAGGGATGAAAGAGCCACATGCGGCTCCAGAGCCGTAGGTTGCTGACTCCTGGACTAGGGCTACCTGTTCTCACTCTTTCAGTTAGAGGGCAATAGGAATGATGTTTGAAAGAGGCACGCTTGTGCTAAATTCTCTAAACGGACTCAAAGGCATGCACATCAAAATCAAAGAAAAATTCACATTGTTTTGCTCTTTTTAATAAATAGAGTGCCTACATATTTGATTTTGCATATACGAACCGCAACTAGAATTGTATTTGCGCAACAATGGAAAAATGATGAGATCCCGGCAGAGAGGAATGTAATTAAGAAAATATTAGAATGCGCAGAAATGGATAGATTAACACTTGCTATTAAGGATAAAGAAGCAACTGAATATTATTTGACATGGGACATACTCTATCAATGGCTAGGCAATAGAAACAGAAAGGAGGAGATATAAAAAGAGGAAATGTTTAAGTGGAGAGTTGTTAAAGAAGATGATGTTAAGTATTGTTGTTATTATATTATTATGTTATTATATTATCAATATCATGGTGAGGAATACCACAATGAAGTTTTGTATTATGACTACTTAAACATAATTGTACCCAGACGGCACACTGTTTGATGAAAATTGAATGTTATATAAATAAAAGAAATAAAACATTGGGAAAATAAATAAATAAATAGATAGAGTGTCTACGGCAAGATTAAAGAACCGTTAGGGATTAGTTTTTGAAGCACCCCTGTGGAGGCTTTCAAGAAACAATCTCGGTAATTTGAAAGACCTCATTCCCAGAAAGCAATCTGTGGTGGATGCTGCTTGTACCCCCTCTAAAAGTATAACAGTGTTGGAAAGGGACCCTGGAGGTCTTCTAGTCTAACCTCCTGCTCAGGCAGGAGGACCCCTATGCTATTTCAGACAACTGGCTGTCCAATCTTCTTCTAGAGCTCCAAGAAGTTCAGGGGTGAAATCCAGCAGGTTCTGACAGGTTCTGGAGAACCGGTAGCGGAAATTTTGAGCAATTCGGAGAACCGACAAATACCACCTCTGGCTGGCCCCAGACTTGGGTGGGAATGTAGATTTTGCAATATCCTTCCCCCAGGAGTGGGTGGGAATGGAGATTTTACAGTATCCTTCCCCTGGAATCGGGTGGGAATGGAGATTTTACAGTATCTTTCTCCTGGAATGGGGTGGGAATGGGAATTTTGCAGTATCCTTCCCCTAGAGTGGGGAGGGAATGAGAATTTTGCCATATCCTTCCCCCAGGAGTGGGGTGGGAATGGAGAATTTGCAATATCCTTCCCCCTGGAATGGGGAGGGAATGGGGATTTTGCAGTATCCTTCCCCTGGAATGGGGTGGGAATGGAGATTTTGCAGTATCTTTCCCCTGCCACGCCCACTACTCCACACCACGCCCACTACTCCACACCACACCCACCAAGCCACGCCCCACAGAACCAGTAGTTAACAAAATTGGATTTCACCACTGAAGAAGTTCTCTATTTATTCCCTCTCCTGCCCTTATTTCCAGCCAAAACTATAAAACCCGGAGACTTTATAATTTTAAGGAGTTTCAGGCAGTGACAGCCTTGTAGCACTTGGTATGCTGGAAGCCCCTTATTGCTTTCCTGAATCCATGCCAGGACAAAAGGGGTGTGATAATAACCTTCACCTCAATCAGGGACCCAATTCAGCAATGTGGTGAACTCTTCCTTGCTAGATCTACATGGGAGTTCAAGCTCGGTTTTCTCCGCAGTGATTTCCTATCCTTCCTTTACAGAAAATGTTGCTATTTCATTGTCCGGCTTCCAGCCAAGTGCAAGATGTTACTGTTTTTCTTTCGCCAAAAACCAATTAGGCAGAGAAGAAAAATAAAGGATGGAGTGTATATTCCCTTTTTGACCCTTTTTTAATCCAGGGCTTTGCCAGGCACAGGCTAGTGCCAGACCGAAATAAATCTGTATTTTTTTTTGGGGGGGGGAGAAAAAAATAGCCTTTAATGAAAGTGAAAACAACAAAGGCTGTTTATCTAACAACCAGGCAAGGTCAGGTAGGTTCCCATAATATGGAGTTCTTCCAGGAGTCTAGTTATAACTGCTGGAGACTTTTACGGTCTGAGAAATGCCAGGAGCAACTGTAAAGGTTTAAAGGTATTCTGAGAAATACACATAAAGGTGTGACTTGATTGTTTCCCCATGTATTTATTTGTTTGAACAAAATAATAGAAACAATTGCCAAGTAAATAAAAAAAAGGGGGGGTTTACTCCACAGCAAAATTGCAATTACAATAAAAAACAGTTGCAAGAGAAAACGGATTATCTTGGTGTTGAGATAACATTTAAATAAATTTCCCCAGGCATAAAATGCCACATTAGGGCTCCGTAGCCACCAGGCTGTCGTCACCGCATTTGTACAGAACTTCTGGACTAATCACCCCTTCAGCTTATGGAAGGATGGTCCCCTGGGCAGCTGAGGGGGACTTTTGCTCGGCATATTTCAGATACGTATCAGATTGGGGAAATTGGATTTAAATGCTGCTCCAAACTGACTCTCCAGTTCCTTCGCTCAGAAATTTGGAGGAGAAACGCCAGATTTATGGGCAAAGAAACTGGGGGGGGGGATGAATTCCTGGGAAAGATGCAATTCTCCAACTCTCTCTCTCTCTCTTTTTTAAAATATACTTTATTGAGTTTTATATACATAAAAAAAATCTCATTTCTATTAACATCGGATATGCAGTGTTTATACATATATACATAGAATATATCTGGTGTCACTTAAGCTATTTGTTGCTATTTATTTAACACACCTTATGCTCCTGCTTTAATTCATCCATTCACACCACCTTTCCCACACAATATTAATACTCTGAGTTCTCATCATTGTTTATTTCATACGTTAATTTATTCATCTCTGCGCACTCCAGTATTTTCTTAATTATAAGTTCTTCTGGTGGCAGGGTTTTCTCTTTCCAGAATTGTGCATAGGCCAGTCTAGCAGCTGTGGTTATATGTATTATCAGGTGAATCTTTTTCTTTCCATACCCCTTCTTTACTATTCCCAGGAGAAATATTTCCGGTGTCAATTCTATATCTTCTCCAATTATTTCTTGTAGCTATCTCCGAATTCTGTTCCAGTATCTTTTCACTTCGGGGCATGTCCACCACATGTGTTAGAAGGTGCCCTGACCAGAATTCTCCAACTCTTTCTCAGGGCAAGGACACCTCCTTCATGGTGACAGGTTCACCGTTATTGAAAAAGCTCTCAAAGCAGAATTTCCTGAAGTGAAATTTCTCTGGGAAAAATTCTACCCCCAAGTCCTTCTTTGGACCGAAGGGAATGGTAGGAAAGTCATGGGGTCTGTAGATTAATGGAAAGGGAATGTCTTGCTCCACATCTCTCTAGTCCTTTGCAGGCTTTCCTGATTGCCCATCCTTTGAATAAGGTTCTTAGCAGATTAACAGAGTTGGAAGGGACCTTGTAGGTCATCTAGTCCAACCCTCTGCCCAAGCAGGAGACCCTACACCATTTCTGACAAGTGGCAGTCCAGTCTCTTTTTGAAAGCTTCCAGTGATGAAGCTCCCACAACTTCCGAAGGCAACTTTTGTTCCATCGGGTGATTGTTCTCACTGTCAGAAAATTTCTCCTTATTTCCAAGTTGAATCTCTTCTTGTTCAGTTTCCATCCATTATTCCTTGTCTGGCCTTCAGGTGCTTTGGAGAATAGCTTGACCCCCTTCTCTCTGTGGCAGCCCCTCAAATATTGGAAGGCTGCTATCCTGTCTCCCCTTGTCATTCTCTTCACTGGACTAGCCATGCCCAGTTCCTGCAACTGTTCTTCATGTTTCAGTCTCCAGGCCTTTGGTCGTCTTAGATAGATTCAGGGGTACCTTTACCTTAAGTAAGAAGCACAGGAAAATTTCACCCTAATTCTGTACACCAAGGGTTGATGAGGCTCCCTACTTCAAATCACCTGGCCAAAAAAAATAATTCCCCTGCCACTGAGGGAGAGAATGCTCACCCCCCTTCAAGCATCCACGCAAGATCTCTGACCTCCGAGTTTTCCGCTGTGCTCTTAAGACCCTGCTCTTCCGACAGGCAGGGCTAGCTTCATAATTGAGTTTTAAATTCGGAATTCTTAAATTTTTGGGTTTTTTAGCTAATTGGCCTTGAATGTAATACTTTTAATAATTTTTAAATTTAAATTGTGATATTTGTATTGTGTTTTTACCTGGCTGTACACCGCCCCGAGTCCTTCGGGAGAGGGGCGGTATAGAAATAAAATTATTGTTCCTATCCTACCCTATCCTATCCTATCCAAATTGGTGACAGTTCCTTCGTGGAGATGGTGGCAGCTGGTGGAACCATCCCCAAAATGGGTGCCATAGAAGCAGGAAGCAAATGAGGGTTGCTGGAGCGTTGTTGTGCCCCGTGGAAGGAATTTCTGAAGCAAATGGGGTTTCATCAAGTGGAGTAAGAACTGGTCAGAGAAGATGCTGGAGAACTTCTCTCACCAACATGTATTTTCTATACGCCTAAAAACAGTCAAATTGATGACGAATGTAGAGAGGAGAACATAATTACTGCAGAATTTCACTTTGGAATGGAGCAGCCTAAAAAAAAAAATCTTAGAAATGAATGAAATAAATAATGGAACGGATTTATGGCTGAGTACAGAAAGACTGAATTCTGAGACACGTTGGGGCTACTCTTCCAGTTATAACATTCCCGTAGCAGAGGATCATTGGGAATAAAAATTACGTTTATAGTAAAAAACAAAACAAAACCTGGTGATAGCTTTGCAGCAGTGATCATAAAACAGTTTCCTGCAGGACTGTCATAAAATTAGTTTGTAAACATGCTAAATGCCTGGGGCTTATAAGTGGAAATGTCAGCACTTCCAGAATTCATTCATTCAGGTAGCCAATCTTCCTGGTACTATAAAACCAACGATTCCTCCATCACCGAAGAATTGTCTTCTCTAGATAATTCTTCCATTTGGTGGCTTCACCTTGGCACGTCATTCACAAGTGGACACCTCCAGATCAGTGGTGGAATTCAAATGTTTTTACTACCAGTTCTGTGGCCATGGCTTGGTGGGCGTGCTGTGACTTGGTGGGCGTGGCAGGGGAAGGATACTGCAAAATCTCCATTCCCACCCCACTCCAGGGGAAGGATACTGCAAAATCTCCCCACTCCAGGGGAAGGATACTGCAAAATCTCCATTCCCTCCCCACTCCAGGGGAAGGATACTGCAAAATCTCCATTCCCACCCCACTGCAGGGGAAGGATACTGCAAAATCCCATTCCCTCCCCACTCCTGGGGGAAGGATACTGCAAAATCTCCATTCCCACCCCACTCTGGGGTCAGCCAGATGTTGTATTTGCCGGTTCTCCGAACTACTCAAAATTTCCACTGCCGGTTCTCCAGAACCTGTCAGAGCCTGCTGAATAGCACCCCTGCTCCAGATGCATGGACCAAACTCCATGTCAACCATCCCCCTCAGTCATCTACCAGTAGCAAAGAAAGATTCCTGACCATTTGTTTTGCCAAGAGGTATACTTTGCTGAAGCTTAAAGGGTTACAGAAGTAGCGAAGCTGAATCTGAAGGTTTCCCGCACAAACAATACGAAGTAAATTTTCCTCTTCCCCCCACTGACTATGCCCTGGTTATCTGCAAATGTCCAATTAGGTGCTTGTATATTGTTTAGGAAACGGGTTGTTGGTTCCCAGTTCTGCATACTGATAGTTGACCTTGGCTGGCTGAAGCTTCTCACAAGGCTCAGCTGGGCTTCCATTTTCCCCTTCTTGCTTGCATTCCGATCCTTCCCTCCTCCCGCCTCACTGTTGCTAATGTCAGGCTGTCAGCTCAGGAGGCAGCCATGACACTTCTCTATCTTTAGCAGTAACTATTGGAAATCTTGGAATTCCGTGCCTCTGGTTTGGGAAACTTTTCACTTGATTTCCTTTCCAATCTGATTCTGATGTCATGGAGAAACAAAACAGGGTACAATCAATATCAATGTCCCAAATTCTTTAGATAACTTCAGGGTGGAGTTTGAAACATAAACATCTGCTTTGCAAGTGGAAGACTCCGGACTCTCGTGTCATAAAAATATCCCAATAAAAGAACAGGAGACAGCAATACAATAAATAATTTTTACTTTAAGATTCAGAAGTTTATTTCATGACCAATATGGAACATGAACAGCTATCATAACACAACTTATATCAACAACCCATTGCAATGAGGTCCACTGACATAGCTGAGTCCAGCAAGGAGTAGCTACGGCCAGCGGCCCTGAACTCATCCCAAGACATTCTTTTTATACTTTTCTGCATGTATTTCATAACTTACTTCTTTGTTCTTTCTTACTGACAGACAGTCTCCACATATACCCGTGTACCAGGGGTGAAATTCAGCAGGTTCTGATAGGTTCTGGAAAACTGGTAGCAGAAAATTTGAGTAGTTTGGAAAACCGGTAACGGAAATTTTGAGTAGTTTAGAGGATTGGCAAATACTATCTCTGGCTGATCCCAGAGTGGGGTGGGAATGGAGATTTTGCGGTATCCTTCCCTCAGGAGTGGGCTGGGAATGGAGATTTTGCAATATCCTTCCCCTGCCACACCCACCAAGTCACACCACGCCCACCAAGCCACATCCACAGAACCAGTAGTAAAAATTTGAATTCCACCACTGCCATGTACATCTCAAACTTCTATCCATCGGCTCCTTTCAGTTCCCTATTTCTCACAGTTTTAACGTTCTGATTCCAAATATATTTCAAAACTACGTCCTTTGCAAAATCACATTTCACAGCAACAGCTCAGCAGGATTACAAATAGCTCTGATACACTTTGAAATCTTTCTATCTAAAACTTTGGTTCATGTAGCTTTTTTTTAGGCCTGCTATCCTTCTGGGCTCTGGTAGTCCAATGGGCTATATGTCCATTTCTCACACTCAGTTACAAATCTTTCCACCCTTCAGCGGCCTCTCTGGCTGTTCACATAACCCATAAATTGAAGCAAAGATCATGAGAGGACTTGATCTCTTCTCTTGGGATTGTTTTATTTATTTATTCAACCTGTATAGCTGTCTATCTCATATATGTGACTTTGGGTGGCTCACAACAAAATAAAATGATATCAAGAATTTAAGAAGTATAAATAAAAACAACAGACATTCAGAACATCCATACTGTGTAATCACTGTTAAAACCCAACTAATTACAAAACATAATCATATTCAGTGAGTAAGTACTGTCGGGGGGCAAAACAAGAAAGACATATCAATCTTCCAAGTAGATACCTGTTGTGGTTTGCCGGCGGCCAGCAGAGCTGGCAGCAGAGGAACATGGGCCAATCCTGGAGTCTGGGGAAGACTCGGACGAGGGCTCTGTGTCGGAGGCAGAGATGGGGCCAGGGCCATCTGGGAGTGATATGCGGACTCCGGAGCCACCAGAGTCAGATCTCAGCGAGGCAAAGGAAAAGAGGGAGCCTGTTCCCAGTGTGCGCATGCGCCGAGCTGCCAGAAGGCAAGAACAGTTAAAACGAAAAGGTTGACTCGGGAGTAAGGCTTGGAGATGATTGGCCCCTCCCATAAGACATAAAGGAGGAACAAAGGCACGTGACCCTTTGCAGGAAGCAACTTTGTTCATTCTGGTTGGTTTAAATTCTGAAGCTCCGTTTTGACTCTGTGCTCCGTGTGGCCTTGCAAAGTTGATTGCCAGTTAGGTCTTGGCAGCGTATCAGCCTTATCAGAAGAACTGTGGCAGACTTCTGTCAGACTCTTTACAACTATTTGGGACTCATTTGTGAATGAACAGAATGAGAATGAACAGGCTCTGAATGAGCAGAATTCACAGCCGTTGAAATAAAAAGAGGGCTTTTGGGACTAATTGTGTGCTTTTACTGTATCAGGAAGCCTAGGTCAGAACAATATCTTTATTTCCACACCTGTAGACAGAATCGTGCCCGACTGAAGCAAACAACTATCTACATGAAGTCTATATGCTGGGAACTATTAGGGAGGGACTGTCTTCACCCACTTTCTCTCGCACAAACTCTCAACTGAATTACCTCTTACTTTTCTGGAATGTACCCCTCCCTCTTCGGAATCCATCTCCTTACTACATCACATATTACAAGGAGGGTATCAGATTCAATACAACCATTGGAGAGACTCACCTCTTCTACTGGACCCTCCCCCCTCAAGGCCAGAGGGGAGGGGCCAATCTAAATTCTGGGGGAATGATGAATGGAAGAGTGAGAAAACGCTTTGTCTCTTGCCAATTGTTGTCGACAGAATTGAGCTAGGCATACCCAAGATAATGCACAGTTCATACATTCCTGGATTTTGGTACACTTTTGGTCGTCCAACTGGACGGACCGAGGCGTGGCAGTAGCCAAGATGCCTTCAACTGCTCAGAAGCACTTTCTTCCATTGTTCTGCTCGCCCTGCTGTCAGCCATGAGCTAATCTGACAATAGCGGGAGAATAAATTTTGTAATTACGGAGCCTTGGCCACACAAAGCATGATGGATTGTGGCGAACCATCAGCAGGAACTGCTTGCAAATGAGGAATCAAATGTGGAGAGAAGAGCCCATTAGCTGCTCTTGCCATCCATCACGGCTGACAACCCCAGATGATGCGTGCTGAGTGGGCGCCTCTGGTCCTAATGGCAGTGCTCAGCTGTCAGCCCTGCCTGCCTCGAGTTAGAAGGCGTGGCCTGACAGGCTGGGTCTTAATCAAGCTAGTTGTACTGACCCAAGTCGCGCAGGCGGATGCAGACAACCAATAAAAGTCTATTATTGCACTGCTGAACCAGGCGGCCCTCCAGCAGTGTTGGTAAACCTCCAGGCCTTTTCTCCTGAATAGAATGGAATGGAATGGAATGGAATGGAATGGAATGGAATGGAATAGGGAATATAGAGTGGAGTGGAGTGGAGTGGAATGGAATGGAATGGAATGGAATGGAATGAAATGGCATGGCATGGCATGGCATGGCATGGCATAGGGAATATAGAGTGGAGTAGAGTAGAGTAGAGTAGAGTAGAATAGAATAGAATAGAATAGAATAGAATAGAATAGAATAGAATAGAATAGAATAGAATAGAATAGAATAGAATAGAATAGAATAGAATTTTTTATTGGCCGTGTGATTGGGCACACAAGGAATTTGTCTTTGGTGCATATGCTCTCAGTGTACATAAAAAGACAAGATACATTTGTCAAGAATCATAAGGTGCAATCCTTAGTGATAGTCATAGGGTACAAATAGGATAGGGTAGGACAGGACAGGACAGGACAGGACAGGACAGGACAGGACAGGAAGGACAGAAGCAGATGAAGGTATCTGCACCCTTCTCCAATGCCCAAACAGCCCCCCTTCCATGCTCACAATTCGTAAAATTCGATACATTTGTTTGAAATGGTATAGGGGTTTCCTGCCTAAGCAGGGGGTTGGACTAGAAGACCTCAAAGGTCCCTTCCAACTCTGTTTTCTATTCTATTCCTATTCCTATTCCTATTCCTATTCCTATTCCTATTCCTATGCTATCCTATCCTATCCTATCCTATCCTATCCTATCCTATCCTATCCTATCCTATCCTATCCTATCCTATCCTATCCTATCCTATCCTAGTTTACCTCACCCCGCCCCGCCCCTCCCCGCCCCACCCTACCCTACCCTATTCTCTGTTGTCTCTCATCACCACTGCCCATCTTCAGCAGATCCTCCCCTGTGTTTGTGAAGGCAGGCAGCTCCCCATCCAGTTCACCACTTCCCCCAATGCCAGAGGGGCTTGGGACACCATCGTCCTCAGCCCCTGGACTCTCCAGACAATCCAGGGGAGACGTGTGATCCCCGTCGGTTTTAAAATTATCATAATGCCTCAGTCTTCAGAATTGGCTAAATTTTCCTCTCCAAGGAGGGGTCCCCAACTCTCAGGCCGTGGCCCACAATTAGGCCTTGGCCTATTCAGAACAAGGCTGTTGGAGCAGTGGGTGAGCGCATGGGCTCATCTCCACTTGTGCAAGCTGGCTCTCCCCCCCCCCTTTGATGACATTGTGAGGCCATCCATCAGAGCCCCTCTCCACACCCCAGAGAGGCCAAAACATTTAAAGCAAGTCCCTTCAACAAAAGTGTCCACCACTGGATGGCCCAATCCAAAAATAGGGATGAGGGGAAGGTGCCCAGGGATTCCTGGATCAATGGAAATTTTCCCAAGGGTGCCGATTCTTACTGCCCCAACTGATATTCAGATTGCAAAGATATTCCCTTCTCTTTTTTCTTTTTTAAATTTCAATACTTGTCTTCTCATTTTTCCAGAGTACGGAGTGAACCTCCAGATTTTTTATTGAGATTAGGGGACAGTTGCTTTTTGATGGTAATTCATTAAGTTAGGCCTTCAAAACGAGAAATATCAAAATATACAGTGGATTTAACCGACCGTTTAATAGGATAGATGTCCATTATTCCTGATAGTCTGTTAAATCACAGAGTGTGTCCTCCACAGGGATGACATTACACAAATGACACAAACCATGCAATTTGCATCATTCTCCATCATTTGCATAATGACCGGTCAATATGTTTTTAGAGCACATCAAAGCAGTTTCCAAATCAGGGGAAGGAATTCATGTTTTGGTCTGGCTTATGTACTGAGCCCAGTGCTGATGGCTCTCTCTCTCTCTCTCTCTCTGTGTGTGTGTGTGTGTGTGTGTGTGTATGTGTGTGTGGGTGCGTGTGCACGCATGCACATGCACATGCACATGTGTCATCATCATCTTTTAACGACTCCATAATCCCTTGTGGGGTGGAGTCTGGGAAACTGAATGCCAACCTAGCAGTTTGAAAGCAGGTAAAAAAGGCAAGTAGAAAAATAGGGAGCACCTTTGGTGGGAAGGGAACAGCGTTCCTTGCGCCTTTGGCGTTGAGTCATGCCGGCCACATGACCACGGAGACGTCTTCGGACAACGCTGGCTCTTCGGCTTTGAAACAGAGATGAGCACCGCCCCCTAGAGTCGGGAACGACTGGCACATATGTGCGAGGGGAACCTTTACCTTTACCATATTTACCAAAAGAATTGTTTTAAAAAATTAGGGGTTTTAATATAGGATTTTTAACTGTGGGCCAAATTGATTTAATTGGATTTTAATATTGTTTTAAATTTTGTATCTGTGTATTTTATTTGCTGGCTGTTCACTGCCCCGAGTCCCTCGGGAGAGGGGTGGTATATAAATATAATAAACTAAACTAAACTAAACCATATACATATACATACATACATACATATATTTACTGACAAAGAAATAAAGGGGGACTGTCAGTTAATATAAATTTAACATGAAATAGTTTGTCGTGAAAGCAACTGCCTGAGGGCTCCTGGATTGGGCAAGATAGGTAGGTAGGTAGGTAGAGATAGATAGATAGATGATAGATAGATAGATAGATAGATAGATAGATAGATAGATAGATAGATAGATATGAACAGTCCATCATTGGAATGGCTGGCAGAGGCCGCCTCTCGTGCCAGCATTCTCAGAATATAGACCTTTTCTGTTTCCTCCCAACCCAACCCAACTCCCAGAGCCTGATCTTAACATTTTGACAAGTGTGTTGCCGTTGAAACGAACCTTCCTGTCCTCCTCCCTCCCCACCCCCCACGGTTCACCGAAAACCGTGTACCTGTCAGAGAAAAGCAGAAACAGTAGGACTGGAGCAATCGCCTTCCTTATCAAAACACCCTGGGAATTATGCAAAAAATGACCTTTTCGTTTATTGTTTTTCTTTCCTGCTTAGAAAGGCTATTCAAATTTCCCCCAACTCACCAGCAGGGCCGATGCATCTATTGCAACGAGAGGTTACCGCGACCACAATAACAGCATCTGCTATACAAACTTAAGTGGGTTTGCAATCAGTGTATTTATCTTTTAATTAAGCAGCCATTTATTATCAATAGCATCATGCATGCAAGGTGAGATTGCGTTATCGCGGAGGAGGGAATGCTGTATATTTGCACTTAAAATATAAAAGCCGTTGGTGGCACAGCGGTTAGAATGCAGTATTTCAGAGTGACTCTGCCCACTGCTAGAAGTTCGATCCTGACTGGCTCAAGGTTGACTCAGCCTTCCATCCTTCTGAGGTCAGTAAAACGAGGACCCAGATTGTTGGGGGCAATATAGGCTGACTGTGTAAACTACTTGGAGAGGGCTGTGAAACACTATGAAGCAGGATAAAAGTCTTAAGTGCTAGTGCTATTCCTTTTCTCTCTCCTTCCTTCCTTCCTTCCTTCCTTCCTTCCTTCCTTCCTTCCTTCTCTCCCTCCGTTCTTCTCATTCCCTTTCTACCTCCCTCCCTTTCTTCCTTCTTCTCTTAACCTCCAACTCACCCTCCCTCCCTCTTTCCTTCCTGTCTTCCTTATTTCCTTCCTTCCTTCATTTCTCCCTCCCTCCCTGTCTCTTTTTCTTTCCTTCCTCCCTCGTCCCTCCTTCCCTCCATTCCTTCCTCTTTCCTTCCTTCTTTTCTTTTCTCCCTCCCTCCCTTCTTCTCATTCCCTTACTCCCTCCCTTCCTTCTTTCCTTCCTCTGCCTCTCCTTCCTTCCTTCCTTCCTTCCTTCCTTCCTTCCCCTCCCTCCCTTCCATGGTGCTCAGTGGTTAGAATGCAGTATTGCATGCAACCTCTGCCCACTGCCAGGAGTTCAATCCTGACAGGCTCAAGGTCCTTCTGAAGTCAGTGAAATGAGGACCCAGATTGTTGGGGGCAAGAGGCTATTTATATTTCTTCTATTTCTGTTTCTATTATTTCTATTTCTATTCTGCCATGGTGGCGCAGTGGTTAGAATGCAGTATTGCACGGAAATGCTGCCCCTGCCAGAAGTTCAATCCTGACCGGCTCAAGGTTGACTCAGCCTTCCATCCTTCCGAGGCAGGTAAAATGAGGACCCAGATTATTGGGAGCAAGAGGCTGACTCTGCAAACCGTTTAGAGAAGGCTGTAAAGCACTGTAAAGTGGTATATAAGTCTAAGGGCTATTGCTATTTTCCTTCCTTCCTTCCTTCCTTCCTTCCTTCCTTCCTTCCTTCCATCCTTCCTTCCTTCCTTCCTTCCTTCCTTCCTTCCTTCCTTCCTTCCCAGTGATTAGAATGCAGTATTGCAGGCTAATTCTGTCAATTGCCAGGAGTTCAATCCTGACTGGCTCAAAATTGACTCAGCCTTCCATTCTTCCGAGGTGGGTAAAATGAGGACCCAGATTGTTGGGGGCAAGAGGCTGACTCTGCAAACTGCTTAGAGAGGGCTGGAGAGCACTATGAAGTGATAACATTGCTATCTTCCTTCCTTCCTTCCTACCTACCTACCTATCTACCTACCTTTTCTTCCTTTCCTTCCTTTCTTCCTTCCTTCCTTCCTTCCTTCCTTCCTTCCTTCCTTCCTTCCTTCCTACCTACCTACCTACCTACCTACCTTTTCTTCCTTTCCTTCCTTCCTTCCTTCCTTCCTTCCTTCCCAGTGATTAGAATGCAGTATTGCAGGCTAATTCTGTCAATTGCCAGGAGTTCAATCCTGATGGGCTCAAGGTTGACTCGGCCTTCCATCTTTCCGAGGTGGGTAAAATGAGGACCCAGATTGTTGGGGGCAAGAGGTTGACTCTGTAAACTGCTTAGAGAGGGCTGGAAAGCACTGTGAAGCGGTATATAAGTCTAAGGGCTATTGCTATTGCTAAAATATCCCAGGGTTAAGGGGTAGTCCGGATGCTGAGATGGGGCTGAGATCTGTGGATGAGTTGAAAAGGTTATTGCAATTGGAAGGATAGGTAGCCCTCGACTTAATGACCATAACTGAACTCCCATCACATGAGCCCGCTCAATTTAAAAAAAAAACCTTTTCTGTGGCGGTTGCCAATGCTGCTGCCATTAACCCAACACTCTTGTCATTAAGCAAACTCATTTTTATTTTATTTTATTTTATTGTCTATTGGGCGGTTTTTGCTGAAAACTAGAAATAAACACCACTTTCTGGGGGGCGGGGGGAAGGGGTGTGGAAATGTCATAAAGGTCATTTGAGCAATGGGGATGTGACAAAACTTCCTAAGAGTGAGAACAATTAAGAAGAAACTAGACAGCCATTTGTCTGAAATGGTATAGAGCCGTGATTTATCTATCTATCTATCTATCTATCTATCTATCTATCTATCTATCTATCTTATATGCTGCCCTCTCTCCGGAAAGGATTCAGGGCGGCTCACAGCAATAAAACAGATAAAATCAATATTAAGTGTTAGAAACCATTAAAAGTCCCCTTAAAAACCCCTTCAGTCCAATCCGGCCTGGCGAAATAACCATGTCTTGAGGTCACGGCGGAAAGAGCGCAGGTCAGGGGCCACCTGGAGCTCCAGGGGGAACTGATTCCACAGAGTAGGTGCGCCCATAGAGAAAGCCCGTTCCCTAGGAGTCGCCAGATGACACTGCCTGGCCGATGGGACCCCAAGGAGGCCCTCCCTGTGGGAACGCACCAGGCGATGGGGAGCTGTCGCTGGCCGCAGATGGTCCGTCAGGTACCCTGGGCCTAGGCCATGTAGGGCTTTATAGGTGATAACCAACACCTTGAATTTCACCCGGAGGGCAACTGGTAGCCAATGCAGGTCGCGCAGGAGGGGTGTTAACATGAGAGTGTCAGGACACTCCCATCACTACCCGCACGGCCGCATTCTGCACCAGCTGAAGCCGCCAAGTGGTCTTCACGGGCAGCCCCATGTAGAGAGCATTGCAGTAGTCGATCCGGGAGTTCACGAGCGCATGAGTGACGGTATGGAGATCATCACGGTCTAGGTGATGGTGAACCTATGGCACCATATCTGTGGGCACGTGAGTGTTGCCCTAGCTTAGCTCCAGTGTGCATGTGTATGCCAGCCAGCTAATTTTTTAGCCTTTCGGGCCCACCGGAAATCAGGAAACGGGCCGTTTCTGGCCTCTAGGGCTGGTGGGGTGAGGAAGGCTGTTTTGGCCCGCCCCAGGCTCCTAGAAAGCCTCTGGAGCCTGGGGAGGGCAAAAAAAGAGGCCTACCGGGCCCGCCGTGCCATCGTGGGCCAAAAGTGGTGGGAGTGCTGGGGGGGTTGTGCGTGCATGCACGGGGGCGGAGCACATTGAATTATGGGTGTGGGCACGCACGCACTCAAACCCCCCCGCACTCCCCACCGCTTTTGGCACACAACGGCAAAAAGGTTAGCCATCATTGGTACAGGTCTCCTGCTGCTTGAGCAGGAGGTTGGAGTAGATGACCTCCTAGTTCTATATTGATTGAGAGATTGCTTGCTTTCAGGAGTTGTAGGTTCTCCATCACTGGACAGCCACCTGTCTGAAATGGTGTAGCTCAGTGACGGCTAACTTTTTTGTCGTTGCGTGCCGAATGTGCACCCATAATGCAATGCGCGCGTGCCCCCCCCCCATTCCCCCGCCTCCCTGCAGCCTCCTGGGACCAAAAACGGGCCGCGGGGGGGCGCACCCCCTCACGCTCCCCATGCGCATGCCTGTGTGACCCCCCCACCACCCATGCATGTGCGTGTGACCCCCCCATCCTCCGTCCATGCACGTGCATCTCCCGTATGCGCCCCTCCACACACAGAGACCCGAAAATTGGCTGGTTGGCGGGAGGCGCATGCACATGCACGGTGGAGCTTAGTTGGGTCGACAGCTTGTGTGCCCGCAAAAAGGGCTCTGCGTGCCACTTGTGGCGCAGGTGCCATAGGTTCGCCATCATGGGTATAAGGCCTGCTGCTTGAGCAGGGGGCTAAACTAGAGCCGAGGTGGCGCAGTGGTTAGGGTGCAGTACTGCAGCTACTTCAGCTGACTGCTAGTTCAGCAGTTCAGCGGATCAAATCTCACCGGCTCAAGGTTGACTCAGCCTTCCATCCTTCCGAGGTGGGTAAAATGAGGACCCGGATTGTTGGGGACAATATGCTATTTAGTATACTGTCTTTGGTGTAAGCCGCCCAGAGTCCTCGGAGAGTGGGCGGCATAGAAAAATGAATAATAAAAATAAATAATAATAATAAAACAGAAGACCTCCAAGCTCCCTTCCAGCTCTATTCTAGGACCCGGGTACCTTCGAGACCGACTTCTGCCACCAATAGTCTCCCACTGGCCAGTTCGCTTCCACAGAGAGGGTCTCCTTAGGGTGCCATTGGCCAAGTTATGTCAGCTGGCGACACCCAGGGGGAGGGCCTTCTCTGTGGAACGAACTGCCCCCGGAAGGGCGTAAGATTTCCGACCTCCGGGTGTTTCGCTGTGCACTCAAGACCCTGTTGTTCCGCCAGGCCGGGCTATCAACATAATAATTTTAAATTGGGTGTTTTAAATTTCTGGGGTTTTAAATTGAGCTGAATTATTTAATAATTTTAAATTATTTTAACTGATGTTGTCTTGTGCTTTTAATAGGCTGTACTTCGGGAGAAGGGCGGTATAGAAATAAAATTATTCTTATTCTGATTCTGATTCAGAGATTGCAATCAATGGGATCTCGGCAGGATTCTGCTGAGCTGCAACTCCCCCCCCCTTTTACCACCTTTGTGGTCTTATTTTGTTGGAATTTCACAAACGATCTCCCCTACTTCCCCTACTACTACTACTACTACTACTACTACTACTACTACTACTGCCAGTGGCTTGCTTGCGCCTTTCAAGAACTAACAGACGGTGAGGAACTGAAGGACCTGACATGTTCAGGGCTCCGCTTAGCCATTTCTGTTGCTTCAGATGCTTCCATCCTCAGGGAAGGGAGGGGACAAGAGGGCCGTTTACACAGGATCCGGAGGTTTCCATTGGCGCTCAATTAGGAGAGCATTTAAGCTCCCTGTAATCTCTTGCCACTCCCTCTTAGCTGCAGATAAAGTCTATTATAAGCCCCTCATCCGCCACAGTAGCAATCACCTTAATTAATTAGTACTTAGAGCTGAAATATGCCAGCGACTGAATGCCGGGTGACAGGTAGAAAACACCAGAGGTGGTATTACGGCAAACATTTCCATGCATGAAAATTCACACTTAATTACGCACTTCTCTTCACATGTCTGGAGTCAGCATGTGAATCTTTAAATTTATATCTATCGGTATTACATTTTTAGGCAAGAGCGCAGGGGTGCTATTCAGCAGGTTCTGGCAGGTTCCGGAGAACCGGTAGTGGCCCCAGGAGTGGGGTGGGAATGGAGATTTTGCAATATCCTTCCCCCAGGAGTGGGGAGGGAATGGGGATTTTGCAGTATCCTTTGGCCAGGAGTGGGAAGGGAATGGAGATTTTGCAGTATTCTTCCCCTGGAGTGGGGAGGGAATGGGGATTTTGCACAGTGGTGGGTTTCAATTTTTTTTACTACTGGTTCTATGGGTGTGGCTTGGTGGGCGTGGCTTGGTGGCGTGGCAGGGGAAGGATACTGTAAAATCTCCGTTCCCTCCCCACTCCAGGGGAAGGTTACTGCAAAATCCCCATTTCCTCCCGATCAACTGGAACTCGGGAGGCAGAGAATAGATGGGGGCGGGGCCAGTGAGAATTTTTACTACTGATTCTGTAGGTGTGGCTTGGTAGGTGTGGCATGGCTTGGTGGGTGTGGCTTGGTGGCATGGCAGAGGAAGGATACTGCAAAAGCCCCATTTCCTCTCGATCAGCTGGAACTTAGGAGGCAGAGAATAGATGGGGGCAGGGCCAGCCAGAGGTGGTATTTACTGGTTCTCCGAACTACTCAAAATTTCCGCTGCCGGTTCTCCAGAACTGGTCAGAACCTGCTGAAACCCACCTCTGATTTTGCAGTATCCTTCCTTCCCCTGCCACGCCCACAGAACTGGTAATAAAAAAAAATTGAATTCCACCACTGCAGGAAAGGCATCAGGATAGTGGAAAGCTGGCAAGTAATCTATTTCTGGAGCAACGCACAACACACAACAGGAGCTGTTCCAGCATGGATATTCTGTGGCATTTTAAAGGCTGATTTCTCTGGCCCAGTTTGCTGCTATTTTTTTCCTCCTGTCAGCGAAACTAACTAGAAACAATTGTACAAGTAGTCCTCGACTTACAACAGTTCGTTTAGTGACCATTCAAACTTAAAATAGGAAGAGAGAGAGAGAGAGAGAGAAGAAAGGGAAAAGGAGAGGAAGAAAGGGAGGGGAAATAAGAGTAGCAGAGAGGGTTAGAAAGAGAGGAAGAGGGGAGGAGCGGGGGAAAGGAAGGGGAAGGAGAGGAGGAAAGAAGAAAGTTGAAAAGAATATAAGAAGGGAGGGAAGGGTAAGAGGGGAGAAGGAGAGGAATGGTTGTTGTGGAAGAAGGGAGATACGGAATGGTAGAAGAGCAACTCTGAATGTATTTTAAAGTTTTAAGATGAAGAAAGAGCCAATATGGAAACTAAAAGATAATATATGTGATAAGAATGGTTAAAGAGATTGTACATTTATATATGTTTTATGAGAAATAAAGATAAAAAAACTTTTATATAAAAAAAACAAAAACAAAGTTAATACGGCACTGGAAAAAAAGTGACTTTAGGACCATTTTTCACAGCGACAACCTCCGATCGTGGTCACAGGATCAAAATTAAGATGTTTGGCCACTGATTCATACTTACGACCGTTGCTGTGTCCCAAAGTCACCTGATCCATCTTTTGCGACCTTTTGACAGGCCAAATCAAGGAGGAAGCCAGATTCACTTAACAACCTAACTTGTTACTAACTTATCAACTGCAGTGATTCGCTTAACAAGTGTGGCGAGAAAGGTCGTAAAATGGGACAAAACTCACTTAACAACAGAAACATTGGGCTCAATTGTGGCTGGAAGTCGAGGACGACCTGTCCTCGAAAGGTGAATTTTCCAAGATTCCTGATTTACAAAGGGAAATTAGTTACAAATGAAACTGACCATCTGCAAACTGATTTCAGACTGCAGCTGTAGCATGCCTCTCTTAGGTGCAGCTCAACTTCAGTCCTCTCCACCTCCCTTCTCTTTCAACCGGAGCCGAGACACTGTCTGCATGCCTGCTGGGAGGTCTATGAAGTATTTGGAGCAGGGGTGAAATGCTCCCGGTTCGGACCAGATCGAAAAAGAACCGGTAGCAAAAATCCCTGCCCCCACCCACCCACTGCCCCATGCCCAGCTGAGCCACACAATCATCAGAGGTTTTTTTTTTAAATTTTTAAAAGCATTTTTTCTACAACCTCTTCAGCCAAAAAAATGCTTTTAAAAGTAAAGACTGCGATAGATAGATAGATAGATAGATAGATAGATAGATAGATAGATGATAGATAGATAGATAGATAGATAGATAGATAGATAGATAGATGGATGATGGATGATAGATATAGATAGATAGATAGATAGATAGATAGATAGATAGATAGATAGATAGATAGATAGATAGATACCACCTTTAAAGCGCTCCATGGCTTAGGGCCGGGGTACTTACGGGACCGCCTTCTGCCACCAATTGCCTTCCACCGGCCGGTTTGCTCCCACAGAGAGGGCCTCCTCAGGGTGCCCCCTGGGGGAGAGCCTTCTCTGTGGTGGCACCTACCCTCTGGAACGATCTACCCCCAGAGATACGAGTGATCCCAGACCTCCGGACTTTTCGTTGGGCCCTTAAAACTTACTTTTTTCAGTTAGCCGGGCTGGCCTGATTCTATGTTGGTTTTAAAGTTTCATACTGATTTTTAATTGAAATGTTTTAAATTATGGGCCAAATTTCATTTAATTATTTTTAAAATTATTTTAACTTTTGTGTACAAATGTTTTTATTTTGGCTGTTTACCGCCCTGAGTCTGAAAGGAGAAAAGCGCTATATAAATCTAATTAAAGATAAAGATAAAGATAAAGATAAAGATAGATAGATAGATAGATAGATAGATAGATAGATAGATAGATAGATAGATGATAGATGATAGATAGATAGATAGATAGATAGATAGATAGATAGATAGATAGATAGATAGATAGATAGAAAGAAAGAAAGAACCCGAAGGCCAGACAAGGAATAATGGATGGAAACTGATCAAGGAGAGATTCAACCTGGAAATAAGGAGGAATTTTCTGACAATGAGAACAATCAACCAGAGAAGGAACAGAAGTTGCCTTCGGAAGTTGTGGGAGCTTCATCACTGGAGGCTTCCAAGAAGAGACTGGGCTGCCTTCTGTCAGAAATGGTGGAGTGTCTGCTGGGCAGGAGGTTGGACTAGATGACCTCCGAGGTCCCTTCCCACTCTGTTAATCTGCATCCCCTCCCCCACCTGCACCCTGGGCTTCTTCCCCAGTTTATGTTCAGTGTCTCTAGGATCTTTCCATGCAAGAAATGGAGAGGAATTGTGACTTGGAGATTTTAAAGAGCCCTTCATGCTGATCGTTGGCTTTATTTTTGCATTTGTTGAAGCTGGAATGCGCCCAACATTCCTCTCGGGCTTCCTGTGAAGTATCTCTAAAGTAGACTGGTGGGAATCTAGCCCACTCTTCATCCAGTTGGGTCCCTTGAAGGCTGACTTTTGGGAGCAGCGACCCCGATTCCAACTTTGCTTTCCACTTCTTGAGCTGTTGACTTCTCTGGCTTGGTAGTTGCTTATTTTCCACTTCCCCTGCTGTCTTAGAATGGGTTTCCCGGGGCCTCGGTTCCTTGTTATTCATCAAGCTCTTTCCTAGCTTCACCTCTGAATAGCAAGGCTTAGGAAGCAGGTGTCCAATTACCCTCTGAATGGGCCATTTCTAACCGGGCTGAAGCTTTCCGAGTTAAGCGGTAGCCCGGAGGAGGCCTTTCCAAGTTGGATGCTTCTCTTCGGTCCCCGGCAATCAAAGTGCCGCTTTTGCTGCTCTTGATAACCATTCCTGCCGGCATCTCTTGCACTCTGTTATCCACGGGCGTTTGGAGTGCAGCATTTTTTATTTTGTTTTTTGTCATCCCCGTTCCTCTAAAAGACCATTCTGGGTCTTTTAGCTCTGCGGGTTCCTTTTGTCGGGTTTTTTTTTTCCTCCCCTGTGTGATTCGCGCATTAGAACAAGAATAAGGGTAATTTTGCAACCTCTCGCTCACAGGAAGAGAAAGGAAATCAAGACGAGGAAGAGGTGTGTTGCTGTAATGGATGAGCTGAAAAAGGCTTTGCTCTCTTCCATAGGGAAGCAGCGGGGATGGGGAGCAGAGGGAGGAGGAGGGGAGCCCCCCCCCAAACTATTCTCCACCTCCAGTTCTCCAAGTTCAAAAACTTTCTTCAATATGGAATCTCTCCCCAGCTCTGTATCTGGCACAAAAATTACCCTTCTGGGGAAAAAAAAAGAACATAAATTCCAGTGTAAGCAAGTTTAAAATCATAATCTTGTATTTATGTAGGATAAAGAGACACTGAGTACAGTACAACTTATTTCTGAATTAACATGCATGCAAGGGTGTTTTATGTTGATGACAATGTTATCCATTCAGTTGTGTCAGGCGCAGCGATTGTCAGACCCGCCTCAGTCTGGTCTCTTAGGAAAGAAAGACCCTCGACTCCATTAGGTTGAAGTGATGCATTCTTTTACTAAAAGATGTTGGGTGCAGCAGAGTCAGGCTAGAACTAAATTTCCCATGCGCCAAAGATACAGAAAGTTTCCCCACATCCCAGCCCTTCATCCCCCTCCCCCATGACCAGTCTGTCTTCAGCCAATGAAAATTCACCTAGGTCAGTGATGGCTAACCTTTTTGCCATCGCGTGCCAAAAGCGGAGGGGAGCATGGAGGGGTCGCGCACATGTGTGCCCACACCCATAATTCAATGCGTCCCGTCCCCGCGCACATGACCCCTCGGCGCTCCCCCCACTTTTGGCATGTAATGGCTCAATGGGCTCGGTAGGCCCATTTTTTGCCCTCCCCAGAGCCTTTCTTGGAGCCTGGGGAGTACAAAAACGGCCTTCCTCATGCCCCCAGAGGCCGGAAACAGCCTGTTTCCCAACTTCCGGTGGGCCCAGAAGGCCTGAAAATCAGCTGGCTTGGCACGTTGCATGCATGCTGGAGCTGAGCTAGGGCAACACTCACGTGCCCACCGATATGGCTCCGTGTGCCACCTGTGGCACGCGTGCCATAAGTTTGTCATCACGGACCTAGGTGTTTTGAGAACGCTGAGATGTTTGAGATAATCCACATTCTTTCTCAGGGTGCACGGCCTTGGGTGCTGGCACAAACTCCTTCCGAGCGCCCCTGCTCTTTGTCAAGCTGTCATTCCCCTCCCTCCTGCCAATTTCCCATCACGTACACATGCAGGTTGATTGCCCATGTGTCTCTCCCCATGTCCCCCTCCCTCCTAGCCTTTGATGGCAGGAGGCCAGCGAGGTGCCACACCAAAGATGGCAGACCTGACAACGATTCTATGGGCCAGGTCTCTCTATGTCTTCCAATCTTACATTATTCCTTCGAGTTGTCCTATGGGAAATTCACTTCAAACCCTCTCTACCCTTATGTCCCCATCACTAGGACCTGTTTTGACGTGGTGTGTTTTTGCTTGTTTGTTCTTGAATTGACTAGACGTTGCGACCATTTCCATTATAATGAGATTCACCGCCTTAGTGATTTACCGCATAATCTAGCCATTGCTTTGATAATGTATCATTAACTTGTTTATATCATAGCAATGATGGCTAGACAATGTTGTGAATTATTGGACGGACTTAAATGTCCCACAGCACACAGTGCTTCCCTTTCATCTTCTCTATACTTGGAAGGCTTCATTTGAAGTGCCCAAGAGCTTTCATTGAATATATTTCAGTGGGCAAGGCATGCTAGTGGAATTTTGCGTACATTGGCCTTCAACCAACAGCAAAGTCCAGGTTTATTTCAGCACAGTTCATAGAAGGTTTTGGCTGTGTGTGTTTTTAAAACATCCTTGTTCATAACTAGCATTAGATTAGTTTGAGGTGGACATGGACAACTGAACAGGATGCATTCAGGGAGTCGAATACAATAACCCAGCTTCGTTCTGCCATATCACATCAAGGACCCATTCATGATCACATCCTTATTTATTTATTTATTATATTTCTATACCGCTTTTCTCCCGTAGGACTCAAGGCGGTGTACAGTCAAGAAAAATATAGATACACAAAAATCATAAAATTGCTAATTAAAATTATTATTATAACATAGTTTGGCCCAATTAAATAGAACCTAAAATTAGATAACATTTAAAAAAAATCATTCACATGTTCATATGTTTAGCCCCGTCTGTTGGAACATCAGGGTCTTGAGGGCACGGCGGAAAGCACGGAGATCAGGGATATTCCGTATCTCCGGGGGCAGTTCATTCCAAAGGGTTGGAGCCCTCACAGAGAAGGCCCTCCCGCTGGGAGTCGCCAGTCGGCATAATTTGACTGATGGTACCCTGAGTAGTCCCTCCCTGTGAGAACGAACTGGTCGGTGGGAGGCTATTGGTGGCAAAAGACGGTCTCGTAGGTACCCAGGTCCTAAGCCATGGAGCGCTTTAAAGGTGATGACTAACACCTTGAATTCTTCCCACCCGCCCCCCAAAGATGTGTAGCTTTTTGCAAATTTCTCCCAAAATGTTGAAATAGACTTTTTAGACAGCTCACGTGCCCGCAGATATGGCTCCGCGTGCCACCTGTGTCACGCGTGCCATAGGTTCTCCATCACAGGTATAGGGTCTCCTGTTTGAGCAGGGAGTCAGCCTAGAAGAACATTATGGTCCCTTCCATTTCTGTTATTCCGTGTTCTGTTTTCAGGCTGAATCAAAGCAGTTATAATAGAAGCGTTTCTGAATCTGAGGGCGCTCAGTGAAAAATTATCCCCTATGAGTCTACCAAGGAAGCTTTCTCATGCAAATTCCAACGAATGCCACATTTCTCTTGGTAATGAGTGGAGTTCATTGTTTGCTGCAGGTTGTAAAGAGCTCAAAGTTACCCCCGCCCCCCCAAAAAAATCATTTGCACGCATTCCTCCAATGTTGGAGGAAGCGAATGCAATTTTACACACTTCCCATCTCATACACAAAAACTTCTCCGTAATGTACAGTGAAGTCCTTGGAATGGGTTCTGTTAAACATTTGAAGTCCAAATAGCCCAGTTTAATGTGCCTGATTGGGAATGGATGGGTCCCCCCACCACCACCGTCCTCCCCGTCTAAGGTAATGAGCCACAGTGGCGCAGGGTTAGAGTGCAGTACTGCAGGCTACTTCTGCTGACTGCTGGCTGCCTGCAGTTTGGCAGTTCGAATCTCACCAGGCTCAAGGTTGACTCAGCCTTACGTCCTTCTGAGGTAGATAAAATGAGGACCCAGATTGTTGGGAGCAATATAGGCTGACACACTGTAAACTACTTAGAGAGGGCTGTAAAAGATCTGTAAAGCTGTATATAAGTCTTAAATGCTATTGCTATTTATTCATCCTACTTGGGTGGCCCCAGTCAATGCCTTGGCCCTGTGGCCTGCAGCTGCCTTTGAATGCACATCTCCACCCACCAATATCCTTTTTCCTCCCCCAGGCTGTGATTGCCTAACAATTTGACGTCTGGATATCAGATACAGATACACATTAACAGAGTTGGAGGGGACCTTGTAGGTCATCTAGTCCAACCCCCCGCCCAAGCAGGAGACTCTGCACCATTTCTGACAGATGGCAGTCCAGTCACTTGGGGATTTATTATCCAGGTGAGCTTAAGATAAAGGTAAAGGTTCCCCTCGCACATGTGTGCTAGTCATTCCCGACTCTAGGGGGCGTTGCTCGTCTCCGTTTCAAAGCCGAAGAGCCAGCGCTGTCTGAAGATGTCTCTGTGGTCATGTGGCTGGCATGACTCAACACCAAAGGCGCACGGAACGCTGTTCCCTTCCCACCAAAGGTGGTCCCTATTTTTCTACTTGCATTTTTTACCTGCTTTTGAACTGCTAGGTTGGCAGAAGCTGGGACAAGTCATGGGAGCTCACCCCGTTACATGGTGCTAGGGATTCGAACCGCTGAACTGCCAACGTTTTGATCGACAAACTCCGCGTCTTAGCCACTGAGCCACCACGTCCCAGGTGACCTTAATGACTTGTTAAAAGAATGCAAATGACCAGCTGTCTGCAAGGAGTATAGATCCTTCCATTCCCCACCATCCAGTCTGAGTTGAAGAAGCTTCTTGGATGAGAAGTGAAACGTCTTCAAAAAAACAAAAAACAAAAACCAGAAAGTCCCATTGCCTCTTGAAAAAAGCACCTTTGGGACAACCGTGACCTTGGATGATTGAGAATCTCCGTAGACTTTTAAAGACAACCAAGCCTTGTCAGCCAGCTCTGCCTCTGAACAAGCCACAATTTGTGCTGCTTACCCCACTTGGAAGGGCTGAGCTTGCCAACTTGCTGTGCCAATCCTTGGGGCACCCCAGAAAAGCCAGCAAGCAGGGGAACTAAGTTGAGCCCCCCCCCTTCCCTCCCCCCACCCTCTCAGAGCCAGACAGAGACCCTTCTTCCTTGCTCTAACACTGCAGAAGCAGGTGTGGGCTGCTGGGGGTTCGCACGGGTTCGGGAGAACCTCTAGCTAAGATTCTGTGCAGTTCGGAGAACTCCCAAATCCCACTCCTGGCTGGCCCCGCCCACCACACCCTGCCCCTCCCAGGAGTCCCTGCCCGTTTTGAATGCAGATAAGTGCAGGATATGCATGGAGACTTGGGGAGGGTGAAAAATGGGCCTACCGGACGTTCGGGAAGGCCAGAAATGGGCCCGTTCAGAGGGCCTCCGGAGCCTGGGGAGGCCGTTTTTGCCCTCCTGGAGGTTCAAAGAAAGCCTCCGGAGTCCGGGGAGGGCAAAACCCCCCTGCCATGGTGTAGGAGGCCGACTAGGCCACACCCACCATGGCCACGCCCACCCAGCAACTGGGAAGAGGACCCTTTGCTAAAATTTTTGAAGCCCACCCCCGGCAAGAAGAACAAGTAGAAGAGCCTTGGTGGCGCAGCAGACTAAAGCACTGTTAAGTAACACCAGCTGCCTGCAATTACTTCAAGTTCAAATCTCACCAGGCTCAAGGTTGACTCAGCCTTCCATCCTTTCGAGGTAGGTAAAATGAGGACCCAGATTGTGGGGGCAATAAGCTGACTTCATATAAAAAAGAACACCGCTTAGGGGGGGGCCGAAAGCCCTAATAAGCAGGTATATACAAAAGTATGAAAGCTTTGCTTAACGCATTGTAAGCCGCCCTGAGTCTCCGGAGAAGGGCGGCATATAAATCGAACCAATAAATAAATCAATAATAAATAAATAAATAAATCAAAAATAAATAAATAAATAAATAAATAAATAAATAAATAAATAAATAAATAAATAAATAAATAAATAATAAGAAGGGCTTTTAACCTCCTGCAAAATCTCATTTTCTAAGTTGGAAGAGGCCACTTGCCACACTGATGCAGCACAACTGAGGCTCTTTGTTGTGCAGTTTGGAGGCTGTTGTGCCTGCCTGGCATTTCTGCCTGAAAAGAGGTGCAGGGGGAACGCTTCAAATGTTTATTGCAATATAACCCTCAAAGAGATCCAGCTGAAACTTGGCAGGGTTAACGCCCTCTGGAGAGTCTACTCTCTCTGCAGTTTTCATCCAGTTCTGGCAAAATATCATTGCAGGCGTTTTGATGCCTTCCCCATGATAGCAATGGACACAATTTGGTGTTGTTGTTTTCTTTTTCCCCCTGAATCAAATCTTGCATCTCAAATAAACTGGAATCGAATCCCTTTGCCCTTGAAACGCCAATCGAATGATATCCTCTTGGAATCTTGAATCTGCAAGTCAAATCAAATCAGGAAGGTCCCCACAGCCTCCTGTGTGGCACCTTCACAACCACAAGAAAGGGCTTTTGCTATTTTTCCTACCTCATGCTACCGGAGAGGCAAATAATTCTTTAAGCAGGAAGGCAGACAAAGGCTCTCGGGAGCTGTCCTTTACCAGGCAGCCCTGCCCAGCCTTTTTCTAACTACCGTACTTCTTTATTTATTAGATTTTTATCCCACCTTTTAACTACAAGTAAATCAAGGCAGCAAATATACCTAATACTCCTTAATCCTCCTATTTCCCCACAACAACCTTGTAGGGTGGGGTGGGCTAAGATGGGGGGGGAATGGCTCAAAGTCACCCAACTGGCTTTGGTGCCTAAGGCAGGGCTACAAGTCAACATCTCCTGGTGATTGGCCCTAAGTCACCCAACTAATTTTCATGCCTAAGGCGGGACTAGAACTCACCATCTCTTGGTGATTGGTCCAAAGTCACCCAACTGACTTTCATGCCTAAGGTGGGACTAGACTCACCCTCTCCTGATGATTGGCCGAAAGTCACCCAACCGGCTTCCATGCCTAAGGCGGGACTAGAACTCACCATCTCTTGGTGATTGGTCCAAAGTCACCCAACTGACTTTCATGCCTAAGGTGGGACTAGACTCACCATCTCCTGATGATTGCTGAAAGTCACCCAACCAGCTTTCATGTCTAAGGTGGGACTAGAACTCACCATCTCTTGGTGATTGGTCCAAAGTCACCCAACTGACTTTCATGCCTAAGGTGGGACTAGAACTCACCATCTCTTGGTGATTGGTCCAAAGTCACCCAACTGACTTTCATGCCTAAGGTGGGACTAGACTCACCCTCTCCTGATGATTGGCCGAAAGTCACCCAACCGGCTTCCATGCCTAAGGCGGGACTAGAACTCACCATCTCTTGGTGATTGGTCCAAAGTCACCCAACTGACTTTCATGCCTAAGGTGGGACTAGACTCACCATCTCCTGATGATTGCTGAAAGTCACCCAACCAGCTTTCATGTCTAAGGTGGGACTAGAACTCACCATCTCTTGGTGATTGGTCCAAAGTCACCCAACTGACTTTCATGCCTAAGGTGGGACTAGAACTCACCATCTCTTGGTGATTGGTCCAAAGTCACCCAACTGGCTTTCATGCCTAAGGTGGGACTAGACTCACCATCTCCTGATGATTGCTGAAAGTCACCCAACTGACTTTCATGCCTAAGGTGGGACTAGACTCACCATCTCCTGATGATTGCTGAAAGTCACCCAACCAGCTTTCATGCCTAAGGTGGGACTAGAACTCACCATCTCTTGGTGATTGGTCCAAAGTCACCCAACTGACTTTCATGCCTAAGGTGGGACTAGACTCACCATCTCTTGGTGATTGGTCCAAAGTCACCCAACCGGCTTTCATGCCTAAGGCAGGACTAGAATTCACCATTTCCTGTTGATTGGCCCTAAGTCACCCAATTTTCACGCCTAAGGTGGGACTAGAAATCACCTTGTCCTGGTGATTGGCCCTAAATCACCCAACCGACTTTCATGCCTAAGGTGGAACTAGAATTCACCATCTCCTGGTGATTGGCCCTAAGTCACCCAGCCACTTTTTGTCCCTAAGGAAGGACTAGAACTCCCAGTCACCTGGTTTCTAGCCTGGAGCTTTACGCACCACTTCATTCTGTACCAAACTCCTTTTGCAAATGTGCTCAGCATTTTGGAAAGGAGCAAGAACCGATTGCATAATCTGAGCCATTTTCTCACTCTCTCAGCCGGAGCTGCAGCTGGCCAGCTTGATTCCAGCGGAGCTTAAAAGTTCCAGAGTCCTAAAATATTTATCAGTGCGAAGCTGTAGTTAGCACTTAAGCTGAAGGCAATACAGTCGAACTCTCTGCCTTGAAATGGAAGTTAGTGAGGCTGAAAAGTCATTACGCTGTAAATATGAAGTATATATTAAATGCCAGGGAGAAACCTTGACTGTCCAGCTGTCGACTCGCTTGCTTCCTGCAAAGCCAAGTTTCTGTGCAAAGGAGGGCCCGGTTTCGGTTGCTCTGCCACCTGGGGTGTGTGTGTGTGTGTGTGTGTGTGTGTGTGTGTGTGTGTGTGTATCGGAGCTCTTGGATAGCAGCCAAGGGTGAGCCGAAAGGGAAAAAGATTTGGAGGCGAGTGAGGCTTCGGGGACTCCGTTTGTCAGGCCACTGGCAAACAACCCATGAATGAAGAGGAACGGAAGGAGGCTGGGGAAATCATTTGGCAAGAATTGCAGTTGTGAAATAGATGGGATGAATTTGTGAAGGATGATGTTGTCTTTCCCACGGACGATTGATTCACTGATGCCTCCGCGGTGGAGGAAGTGGGGTCCTTGCTTGGGCGTCACAGAAATAGACCCAATTTTTTTCTTCCCTGTTCTAATATGGGGTGGAAGAGCAGGTCGGTTGCTTCCTTATTGTCCAGAGTTTAAGCCAGAAGCAGCTCCATCGAAAAAAAAAAAATTCATCTGTTAAGGTCTGAAAGAAGGCATCATTTTTTAAAAAAATATTCCAACCCTTATCCTCAAGTTGCTTTAGATTTTCGTTCTAGTTTCTTTGGGATAAATTTCTGAGTGCATTTTACAGTTGGAGGTGATAGAGGTTGCTTCTGCTGATTCTTTGAGCTTCCCCCCCGCCCCTTCCATTATCCATCTTTCCATCTTTCAACTGCCTCCCTGGCTGTCTGAACCAGTATTTCTCAACTTGGGCAACATGAAAACGTTTTCCGTTTTTCTCGCCATGTAGAGGTATACATCTGAACTAGACTGTGTTGTTTCTCTGTGTCATATAATATATGTGGGTATATGCATAACTCTGTGTGTGTATGTATGTATGTATGTACAGTATGTATGTATGTATGTAGTTAGTTAGTTACTTAGTTATATTTATGTAGTGTGTATTGGAAGTGGTGACCCTTTGAGAGCTGAATGCAACACAATTTCATTGCATACAGAATGCCAATTAATGTGCATGAAAGTAACAATAAAGTTATTATTCTATTCTATTCTATTCTATTCTATTCTATTCTATTCTATTCTATTCTATTCTATTCTATTCCATTCCATTCCATTCCATTCCATTCCATTCCATTCCATTCCATTCTCATTTCATATTCCATTCCATTCCAATGTAATTCTGAATTCTATCCCATCCCATCCCATCCCATCCCACTCCACTCCACTCCACTCCACTCTATTCTCATTTCATATTCCATTCCATTCCAGTGTAATTCTGAATTCTATCCCATCCCATCTTCTATTCTATTCTATTCTATTCTATTCTATTCTATTCTATTCTATTCTATTCTATTCCATTCCATTCCATTCCATTCCATTCCATTCCATTCCATTCCAGTGTAATTCTGAATTCTATCCCATCCCATCTTCTATTCTATTCTATTCTATTCTATTCTATTCTATTCTATTCTATTCTATTCCATTCCATTCCATTCCATTCCATTCCATTCCATTCTCATTTCATATTCCATTCCATTCCAATGTAATTCTGAATTCTATCCCATCCCATCCCATCCCATCCCACTCCACTCCACTCCACTCCACTCTATTCTCATTTCATATTCCATTCCATTCCAGTGTAATTCTGAATTCTATCCCATCCCATCTTCTATTCTATTCTATTCTATTCTATTCTATTCTATTCTATTCTATTCTATTCTATTCTTTTTTTTAATATAAACTTTATTGTTTAAAAGAAAGAACATTTAAGAAAAAACACGTACATGTTTCTCACAATTGAGAGACAAATTTACATATACAGTACATAAACGTCACCTATTAACTAATTTCCATTATTCTATATAAATATATATATTATATGTACATATATATAAACATACAATAAAGTATTCCATATTCTATACCTCTGACAGTGCTGTTTTTTGTTATATTGATTTCTTCTAAATTTCATCTCTAGCCATTTCCTTTCCTCTGGTTTATCCATTGGTACCATCTATTCCATGTTTCATAATATTTAGAGTCTTCCTTATCCTGTAACTCTAAGGTTAGTCTATCCATCTCTGCGCATGTATATATTTTTTGTATTAATTCCTGATCTGTTGGCAATCGATCGCTTTTCCAGAATTGTGCTAATACTAATCTTGCCGCTGTGATTATATGAAGTATTAGGTATTTTATGTCATTTCGGATGTTCTTTTTGATCATGCCCAATAGGAAAATCTCAGGTTCTAATTCAATTTCACAATCTGTAATTTCTCTTATCCATATCCTTACCTTGTTCCAGTATTTCTTAATGACGGGGCAAAGCCACCAAGCATGGTAGAAGGTTCCCTGTGTTTTTCTGCATTTCCAACAAGTCGGATCTACATTTGGGTACATTTTCGCAAGTCTTGCGGGGGCCAGGTGCCATCGATTCTATTCTATTCTATTCTATTCTATTCTATTCTATTCTATTCTATTCTATTCTATTCTATTCTACTCTACTCTACTCTACTCTACTCTACTCTACTCTACTCTACTCTCTATTCCATTCCATTCTGTTTTCTATTCTATTCTATTCTTCTGACAAGCGAAGTCCACGGGGAAGCCAGACTCACTTAACAGCCGTGTTACTAATTTAACAGCGGCAGTGATTCACTTAAAAATGTGGCAGGAAAAGTTGTAAAATGAGACACAAAACTCTCTTGACACGTTTCTCACTTAGCAACATAAATTTCGGGGTCAGTTGTGGTTGTAAGCGGAGAATTATCAGCACTTATTACTAGAGATGCTGAGTGCAGCGTGAGCCAGGCAAGCTCTGGAGGCAAACTCTGTGAAAACCACATATTGAAAGCAATCTCCAATGTCCCAGATCCTCCCCCCCCCCCGGGAGAATAGTCCAATCAGGCCTTGTTCTGATGTTTTGGGAACCCTCCGGTACTGCAGGAAATTCCTTTCCCAAGGCTAGCGTCCTTGAAGGCAGGAAGATGGCTTGGATTTGGCACCTTTGCTCCCTGTCAAGGTCCATACTCCCCAAATTCCCACAACATTCCTTCACACCTCCAGCATTCTTCTCCTCCTCCAAATGCCCTCTCTCTCCCATGGTTATGGCAGTTGCTAGCAAGCTTCAAAGAGAGGGAAGATGGGCAGATGAGACTATCAATGAAGAGACAGGTTGTCTCAAACATACACCCATTGAGAAAATATGTCCATTGCCCCATCTAAGATCAGGAGAGAAGTAGCAGCAGATGCCAAGAGAACTAGGCAAGAGAAATGACCCTCAACATCCTCTGAATGGATAGGTGCCCCAAGGGCATCGACTGAGATGTAGTCAATGCCCTTGGCATCGAAACAGCTTTATGGCAAGAAGAAATAGTCTTGACGTTACACAAGAACAAAATCGAATTAAAAGGTGGAGGAAGGAGATCATCGAGCAAGGTATAACATTAAAGGAGGATATGCCTGAAGGATCTGACCTCCCTTATACTACTTGGAGGACCCTGAATAGGTTGAGAGTTGGAGTAAAACCAAGATGCACTCTTAGCAGATAAAAACACGCTATGTGAATATGGAGGGAAGCAGAGTCTGGCTCATCTGCTGTCATAGCAGCATGTACAGATAGATACAGATTAACAGAGCTGGAAGGGACCTTGTAGGACATCTAGTCCAACCCCCCACCCAAGCAGGAGACCCTACACCATTTCTGACAGATGGCAGTCCAGTCTCTTCTTGAAAGCCTCCAGTGATGAAGCTCCCACAACATTTGAAGGCAACTTCTGTTCCATGGGTTGATTGTTCTCACTGTCAGAAAATTCCTCCTTATTTCTAAGTTGAATCTCTCCTTGTTCAGTTTCCATCCATTGTTCCTTGTCTGTCCTTCAGATGCTTTGGAGAATAGCTTGACCCCCTTCCTCCTCTCTGGGGCAGCCCCTCAAATATTGGAAGACTGCTCTCCTGTCTCCCCTGGTCCTTCTCTTCACTAGACTAGCCAGGCCCAGTTCCTGCAACCGTTCATCGTAGGTTTTAGCCTCCAGTCCCCTAATCTTCTTGGTTGCTCTTCTCTGCACTCTTTCCAGAGTCTCCACATCTTTTTTATAGTGTGGTGACCAAACCTGGATGCAGGATTCTAGGTGTGGTCTTACTAAGACTACTTATTTACTGACTAAGTTAATGACTTATTTTTGGCCAATGACAAAGCCAAGAAGGTGGCTTCATTCTTGCAGTTTATTTATTTATTTATTTATTTATTTATTTATTTATTTATTTATTTATTTTTAAATTTGTATTCCGCCCTTCTCCCTGAGGACTCAGGGCGGTGAACAGCCAAATAAAAACATAAACTACAAACATTAAAATACAATTAAAAAGATATATATAAATTTGGCATGATTAAAAACAATAACAAACAATTAAAAACATTTTAAAAAGTTTTAGGCCAGCCCGGCTTGCTGGAAAAAGAAAGTTTTAAGGGCACGGTGGAAGGCACCGAGGTCTTGGATTCTCCTTATCTCTGGGGGCAGCTGATTCCAGAGGGTAGGTGCCCCCACAGAGAAGGCCCTCCCCCTGGGGGTCACCAGCCTACACTGTTTGGCTGATGGCACCCCAAGGAGGCCCTCTCTGTGGGAGCGCACAGGTCGATGGGAGGCCGTCGGTAGCAGCAGGCGGTATCGAAGATAACTAGGTCCTATGCCATGGAGCGCTTTAAAGGTAATAACCAACACCTTGAAGCGCACCCGGAAGACCACTGGGAGCCAGTGCAGCTCATGCAGGAGAGGTGTTGTATGGGAGCGCCATGCGGCTCCTGTGACTACCTGTGCGGCCACATTCTGGACCAGTTGGAGCCTCCGGGTGCTCTTCAAAGGGAGCCCCATGTAGAGAACGTTGCAGTAGTCCAGACGAGAGGTGATGAGGGCGTGAGTGACTGTGCACAGGGAATCCCGATCAAGAAAGGGCCTCAACTGGCGGATCAGGCGAACCTGACCAAAAGTCCCCCTGGCAACAGCCATCAGATGTTCCTCCAAGGACAGCTGCGTATCCAGGAGGACTCCCAGATTGCGCGCCCTCTCCGTGGGAGCCAAAGACTCGCCCTCAATAGTCAGAGATGGAGTCAACTGACTATATCGTGATGCCGGGAACCACAGCCACTCAGTCTTGGAAGGGTTGAGCTTGAGCCTGTGTCTCCCCATCCAGTTTAAAGTTTGATCTAGACAAGGAGGAAGGAGCATAAAGCAGTACTGTCACTTTTCACGATCTTGAAACCATTCCTCTGTGAATGCAACCTAGGATTGTGTTGCGTTTTTTGGCAGCTGCAGCACACTTTTAGCTCATATTTATGTGCAGGGGTGGGCTGCTGGGGGTTCGCAGGGGTTCAGGAGGACCTCTAGTCAAGATTCTGTGCAGTTCGGAGAACCCCCAAATCTCACTTCCTGGCTGGCCCACCCCTCCCCTCCCTTCCCAGGAGTCCACACATCCATTTTGGATGCAGGTAAGTGCAGGGCCCCCGTGGATGCTCAGGGAGGGAGAAAATCAGGCCTACCGGAAGTTTGGGAAGGCTGGAAATGGGCCTCCGGAGCCTGGGGAGGCCGTTTTTGCCCTCCCGGAGGTTCGAGGAAAATCTCCAGAGCCCGGGGAGGGCAAACCCCCCCCCCCCTCCACCATGGTGCAGGATGCCAACTAGGCCACGCCTACCATAGCCATCCCCCACCCAGCAACCTGGCAGAGAACCCCTTGCTAAAATTTTTGAAGCCCACCCCTGGTTATGTGGTGGTCTGCTAGGACTCCTAGATCCCTCCCAGTTACTGGTATTGAGAAGATTAAGCTGCATGACGATGATAGTAATGAAAGTGGTGATATGTCAAGATGCAAGAAGAATAACCCTGACTTGATCTCAAGGTGAATTTATTTATTTATTGGTTTGATTTATTGGTTTGATTTATATGCCGCCCTTTCTCTGGAGACTCAGGGCGGCTTACAATGCGTTAAGCAATAGCCTTCATACTTTTTGTATATACCTGTGTAGTAGGGCTTTCGGCCCTCCCTAAGCGGTGTTTTTTTTTTTTTATACAAAGTCATCTTATTGCCCCCACAATCCGGGTCCTCATTTTGCCTACTTCGGAAGGATGGAAGGCTGAGTCAACCTTGAGCCTGGTGAGATTTGAACTCGCAGTAATTGCAGGCAGCTGGCAGCTAAGTGCTACATAACAACACTTTAGTCTGCTGCGCCACCAAGGCTCAATTTAACTCAGGGTTCCTTTATTTTTATAAAGTGGTTATTCAGGTGTGCAGAGAAATAGGAATTTAAGGGTCTACTGCTATGATCTTGGTGTTGGAGGAGGTTCATTAAATTCATATGGTCGCTCATTTCACGAAAAAAGTGACACTGGATAATATACAACAACAAGGCTATAAACAAGTTAATATGTTTTTTAAAAAAACCAATTATGATTAAAAATACTTTAAATCGAAAAGGCTGTCAACCCGGAGCTGATCTGCCTGTGGTCATTTTCTTTTCTGTAGCTTTTTTCTATAGGGGTCTTTTCTTCACATGGCTTCAGGCTGGACACAGCCTGGAGCTGAGGGGCAGGAAATAGAGATAACTGGGGTTGTGTAGCCAAAACAAAATGGTTCTCTTGTGAGCCAGGGACATTCCAACAGCTGGCTGGCCAGAGGAAGAGAAGAAAAGCAACCAGGCAACAGCCAGCACCCAGACTGGACAATGTGTATTATTGAGCGGGGGGAGGAAACGTTAACTTGGTGAGCCTTGGTGGTGCAGCGGACTGAGTGCTGTTACGTAGCACTTAGCTGCCAGCTGCCTGCAATTAGTGCGAGTTCAAATGTCACCAGGCTCAAGGTTGACTCAGCCTTCCATCCTTCCGAGGTAGGTAAATTGAGGACCCAGTTTGGGGGGGCAATAAGCTGACTTTGTAGAAACACCGCTTATGGGGGGCCAAAAGCCCTAATAAGCAGGTATATACAAAAGAATGAAGGCTATTGCTATAAGTGCAGTGGAAGCTGCCCTGAGTCTCCAGAAAAGGGCAACATATAAATCAAATCAATCAATCAATCAATCAATCAATCAATCAATCAATAAGCCTCCCTGAGTCTTCGGAGGAGGGCGGCATATAAATTGAAATAATAATAATAATAATAATAATAATAATAACAACAACAACTACTACTACTACTACTACTACTACTACTACTACTACTTTTTAACGAGGTGAAAAACGCAGGAGTTGGTTTTTCACCAGTCTGTGCCAAGATGATATCTCCAAATAAAAACTGTTCTTTGAGGAATTTACCTGCCTCAGAGTTCTGTTTGCAATGGGTGTATTACTTGGAACCCTGACAAAGGCTAAGAGAGAATGCCAGATGTTCGTAACAGTGGAGTCACTCAATAGCTCAGGTAAGACCACATTATGTTCTCCCAACCTTTCCAGGTTTGCGGCCCGGTGGGCAGGTGTGGGGGGGGGGAGAGGATGGTTATGCATGAATGGCGGGCAAGTGCGGATACAGCTCCATTTCCACGAACGGCAGGCACGCATGCCTGTCGCTTGCACAAATGGAGAATGTAGGCATGCGCTCACCCACTGCTCAGGCAAATGGGGATTTGTGCTTCCCTGCCACTTCTGTGGTCCAGTTCCGAATAGCTCAGGGCCTGGTAGTAGCTGTTGTGGCCCGTCAGCGGCCTGTGCAGATTGTAGCTGATTCCGACAGCGAGGAGGCTGGTGTGGTGCTGCGCCAGCAGTCTGTGCAGCTGGCACTCGAGTCAGACAATGAGGAGGCTGGAGAAGATGGGGTGCCAGAGGCAGGGATTCAGCCAGGGCCTTCAGAACCTCCAGAAGCTCCTTTAAGTGAAGAGGACGAAGAGGAGGAGCCTCTTCTCTATACATGGGCGCGCAGAGCTGCCAAAAGGCAGGAATGGCTCTTCAGGAGGAGGTCTCCTCGAGAGTAAGGCTTGGGGCTAATTGGCCACTCCCTTAGCCTATTTAAGGAGGAACGCCGATTGCAGCAAGCTGTAGGGAACAACTATGGTTCACTCTCCTTTGCGTCTGGATTCTCTGCAAAATTGCTTCTGGGCTTTCTGCCAACCTTAGTAAGACTGATTACCTTATCTTAGAATTCTTGTAGGCTGTTAAGGAAGTTTATTAACAGCCTTTGGTTGAAAAAGACTGAAATATTTGAGTCAAATAAGCTTTGTATAGATTTTGTGTGTGCTGCGTTCTTTGGGGTCCGTAGCTGGGGCAGAACATAGGCTTAGGGCAGGGGTGAAATCCGACCGGTTCAGGCTGGTTCGGGTGAACTGCTAGGGATTATGGGCATCAGTTCACTGAACTGGTAGTAATTACCCCTCCTTGACCCCACCCACGCCTGGCTGGTCACCTCTTCCGGCCGCTCGATATTCCACAGAATTCAACATTAAATGCAGCAGAGAGAAGGCTGTCTTTTCTCCCTCCATTCAGAACGGAGCTGCTGCAGCCTGTCCCTTTAAGGTAGTCCCCAGGAGGGAGGGGGGACAGGGGGAGCAGCTGGAATGGAGCCGTTTTCGTGAAAGGCAGGAAAATGGGGAAGGGGATTTTCCTGCCTGTCATCCATTCCTCAAGCTGAGCATGGACTGAAGGAAGGATGATAGGCAGTAATATTTCCTTCCCCATTTTCCTGCCATTCGCAACAAGGAGTGGCTGGGAGGGGAGGGGCCGGTGAGGAGCCCCTCGATGTGAGTGATGTCGAGCTGGCCCTGCCCACCCAGTCACATGACCTCCCCCCCAACAAGCCACACCCACAGAACCAGTAGGGGAAATTTTTCAATTTCATCACTGGCTCAGGGGTTGGGGACCCCTGCATTAGAACATGTGTTGCATTGAGGGCGAAGGTTCATTCTCTCAGCTTCTAGGTAACATCTTCAGCTTGACACACCCGCACCCGAAGCCCTTATGAACAGAAGAGCACCGACACCCCCTAAACTCCGCTGAAGACATTACCTAGTTGTTCTGACCCAGCTGCCCAAACACAACAAACCCTCTGAAGTGAACTCAAAGATTCATTTAATTAGGAGTCCCGGCAGCCCCGGCAAAAAGTTTCTCTCTCAATGCAGGCTAACAAGTCCATCCATCCAGAAGATGAATAGTTGTCTGTCACATCTATTCATCTCTGCCCCCTGCCTTTTATCCCCAGAGATAGGGTGGAGCTTCGCTAGCTGCAGTGGCTTTTCCTTTCCAAGGACCGGCCCATAGATTTCCACTGCTCTCCTCTCCTCTGCCTTCTGCACATGAGGCACTGGACCCAGCTGTTCCTCCTCTTCCTCATCAGCCACTTCCAGACCTGGGGGCTGTTGACTCTCCATCTGAGGGCTGACGGATGGCCCGGGCTCCGCCTCCCGCTCTCTCTCTCTCTCTCTCTCTCTCTCTCTCTCTCTCTCTCTCTCTCCTCTCTCTCTCTCTCTCTCTCTCTCCCTCCCTCTCCCTCTCCCTCTCCCTCCCCCCCTCTCTTCCTTTCTCTGCTGGGGGGGGCCAGTGGCTGACAGGTCACAACACTAGTCTGATAATGAAACATTCGGAAACGAACCCACAAGCTCAGAGAATGAGCTTCCACCCTCATGCTACACCTGAGCGGCAGATATTTGCCATTATTGCAAATGTATTGCATTCTTTCTAGCTGTGCACTAGCATTAGAATCTATGAGAGCATCAAGCATTGTTTGCCTTTTGTACACAAGCGATGGCCAAAAGAATTATTATAGAAACCAGAAGGATAAATCTGCATCCAATTTATAGAAACTGGATTGTTCTTCTGTGTTTGTTAAAACCAGCCTGATGTGTTCAGTCTTTTTTTTTTTTTTTTTTTGGAAAGACACAAAGAAAAATACTTTAAAGCAATATTTTTTAAAGCTGTTGTTTATATAAAATTCCCCTGCCCGTTCCTTTTGTTCCTTTTTTGTTCCAGTTTTTGATGTGGCGTCCCAATCTCAGAACCGTTGTGCGTGCTTTTTCCTTTTTACTGTTATTTACCTGGAGATGTTAAAGTAAATGATAAAGGGTCCTAGGTTTGCTAAGATGTCCCCATCTTCCATTTTTTTGACTGGCACTTGACAAAGTCTGGATTCTAATTGTTTAGGTCCGGGGTGTCAAACTCAATTTCATTGAGGGCTGCATTATGGTTGTGTTTGACCTCGGAGGGCCGACTGTGTGTGGCCATGATGGACGTGGCCAGCTCAACGTCACTCATGTCAGAGGCACCTGTGGTAGCCAAGTGCTAAGGCAGGACTTCCCTCAGACCCTTCCTCACATTATAATCCCTTCCTTCCTTCCTTCCTTCCTTCCTTCCTTCCTTCCTTCCTTCCTTCCTTCCTTCCTTCCCTCTTCATTCTCCTTTCTTCTTCCTCCCCCTCTTTCCTTATTTTTCTTTCCTTGCTCTCTTCCCATCTTCCCTTCTTTTTCTTCATCTTTCCTCTTTCCCTTCCTCCTTTCCTGTCCCTTCTTCCATAAAGGTAAAGGTTCCCCTCACACATATGTGCTAGTCATTCTTGACTCTAGGGGGCAGTGCTCATCTCTGTTTCAAAGCTGAAGAGCCAGCACTGTCCAAAGATGTCTCCGTGGTCATGTGGCCGGAATGACTCAATGCCAAAGGCGCACGGAATGCTGTTGCCTTCCCACCAAAGGTGGTCCCTATTTTTCCACTTGCATTTTTTACCTGCTTTCGAACTGCTAGGTTGGCAGAAGCTGGGACAAGTAACAGGAGCTCACCTGTTAGGCGGCACTAGGGATTCGAACCGCTGAACTGCCGACCTTTCCGATTGACAAGCTTAGCGTCTTAGCCACTGAGTCACTGCATCCCTTCTTCCATACTCAAATGCAAAAGGGGAAACAGTTCTCCTTTTGTTTTGTTTTTAGTTTGTTTTGATAGCCCTCTGCCAGTGAAAATGGAGCTTGCAGCCCACCCCAGCTCAATTTTTGCTGGCAGAGGTACCATGGGGTGGTCCTTTGCTGTTTCCAGGTCGGCCCGGGCCAGATCTAAGCACCCCGCGGACCAGATCTGGCCCCAGGCCTTGACTTTGACATACCTGATTTAGGTCCTTCCTGCAGCTTACCAGTTCTTTTCCTCACTTTCCAGCGGGATTTCTCAACCTTGGCAACTTTAAAAAATAGACTACAGGAAGTCCTCAACTTACGACTACAATTGAGCCCAAAATTTACGATGCTAAGTGAGAAATTTGTTATGTGAGTTTGGCCCCAAATTGTTTATCTTACTTTTTGGGGTACAAACCTAACATTACTTTGGGTTTTGTTCCCTTTCTCATCTCTCAGCTTCTTGAAGGAAGCTTTTAGCTCCAAGATTGCTCGCTATGGTGCTGATGGACAGCTCCCTCTTCTATGCTGGTCCTGCCAAGACAGCCAAGAACTCTGCTCAACTCAAGGTTGGCCTAAAATCTGCAGGTTAAATTGGGGAGATGCAAGTCTCCATTATAACAAGGGAATGGAGCTCAGGCCAACGCATATTAGCCTTGGTCTAAGCTTCTCTTGTTCTAAAAATAGAGTAGAATAGAATAGAATTCTTTATTGACCAAGTGTGATTGGACACACAAGGAATTTGTCTCGGTGTACATAAAAGGAAAGATACATTCGTCAAGAATCATAACGTACAACACTTAGTGATAGTCATAGGGAAACAGTCAATGTAAATCTTGACTAGCAACAAGGTTACAGTCATACAGTCATAAGTGGAAGGAGATGGGTGATAGGAACGATGAGAAGATTAATAGTAATGGAGACAGTGAATAGTTTGATAGTGTTGAGGGAATTATTTGTTTAGCAGGGTGATGGCGTTCGGGGAAAAAACTGTTCTTGTGTCTAGGACTGGCTATGCTACACATTCCTCTTTTTCCATGGTTTGCCCATCTCTGTGTCTCATGGAACTTGTTGTTAGTTGCAAAGTCGTGTCTGACCCATCGCGACCCCATGGACAACGTTCCTCCAGGCCTTCCTGTCCTCTACCATCCTCTGGAGTCCATTTAAGCTCATGCCGACTGCTTCAGTGACTCCATCCAGCCACCTCATTCTCTGCTGTCCCCTTCTTCTTTTGCCCTCCATCGTTCCCAGCATTAGGCTCTTCTCCAGGGAGTCCTTCCTTCTCATTAGGTGGCCGAAGTGTTTGAGTTTCCTCTTCAGGATCTGGCCTTCTAAAGAGCAGTCAGGGTTGATCTCCTTTAGGACTGACCAGTTGGATCACCTTGCAGTCCAAGGGACTTGCAGGAGTCTTCTCCAGCACCAGAGTTCAAAGGCCTCCATTCTTTGGCGCTCAGCCTTTCTTATGGTCCAACTTTCACAGCCATACATTGCAACTGGGAAAATCATAGCCTTGACTATACACACTCTTGTTGGCAGGGTGATGTCTCTGCTTTTTAGTATGCTGTCTAGATTTGCCATGGCTTTCCTCCCCAGGAGCAAGCATCTTTTAATTTCTCACCTGCAGTCTCCATCTGCGGTGATCTTGGAGGCAGGAAAATAAAATCTGACACTACCTCCATTTCTTCCCCATCTATTTGCCAGGAATTGAGAGGGCCGGATGCCCTCATGGAACTCGACTTATCATAAAGTATTAATGCAAAAACTCAACTATGACACAAGCAATTCCTCCGAAGGGTGGGTGGGAATTGGTTATATCCCAGAAGAGGCCCAGCTTTTGCCAGCCTTCCTGTCCATCTCACAAAGAAAACTTTCAGCAGATTGGAAGACAGTTTATTGGTACGAAGCATTGTTTGAAAAAAAACAACAGCTTAGATTTGAGACTGTGCCAGTAGGCGTCCTCCAGATATTCCAGCATTCCTCATTATTTGGAAGCAATTGGAAGGTAGGAAAAAAAAAAACCTCTTTGAACTTTCAGTCAAGGAAACCAATTTCAATTGGATAAATCAGTTTACCAGTTTAAAGTCGTACATTCCGTTGCTGAAATCAATTACACACACATACAGCGTAGAGCTTGGTAATCATGCTGGAAAATGGAACCTTTGAAAAAAGTCAAGTGGCATTTGAATATGATCTTAAAGATGAAAAAGCAGCCTGATGAATATCTATCTATCTTTTGGGAAGCAGACTAATTCTGGAGAAGGCCTGCTTTTATAGGAGGAACCACTGTAATATTTGCAAAAAAAAAAAGGGGGGGTGGATTTCAGCTGAAAGCCATTTTTGGAGCATTTTCAGCACTGCTCTGCTGCTTTGGCCTTTCTGGTTCTTCCCACTTCCAATAAAAATAATTCTCTCACCGAGCTGCCTCTTCCTCTCCGGGAAGACTTCAGACAGATTTCCAAATGCACTTGCTGGTGAATAAATGATGAAAAGACGTCCTCTTATACAGGCAGTCTTTCAGGCAAGGGATCAAAAAGGAAATTAAAGCCTCTTTGGTGTAATTTTCAGGATAATTATTTAGCTCATTTTATCTTTCCCCCCCCATCCCCTGTTATTTTTTGTGCATCCTTTCTACCGGCGCAAAAGATTTGGCAAAGAGTTTGACTTTGGGGGAAAGAAAAGAAAGAAATATTCCAGGCATTCTTGGGAGGGTGTAGGGAAGGTCCTGTTTTTGTGGCAGATGCTGGGTCTTTTTGAGGGATGGGGTTCGCATAACAGGCTAAACCCTTAAAATCAGGTTTGCAAAGCATGATGCTCTCATTGCTCAGAGCCCTTGTACCTTAGCTGGCCTTAAGCCAGTTAGTTCTCTTTAGAATAGAATAGAATTGTCAGGACGGCCTCTTTTCATTATCCAAGAAAGAAAAAACCTGATTCCATTTTCATAGAGAAAGGTAACTTTTACTGGATACGAACTGAATGCAGTCAAAGCAAAGCAAGGTCTGAAGCAAAGGCACGAAAATCACATATAGAAAGTATCCCCCTCCCCCAACTCTCCATCATAAATCATCCAATCCAGGTTCTCCAGGGGTCATGTGGGAGCAAACGTCTGGCAGTGTCATCCTCTTGCTAGGCCACGACCGTTGACCTGGAGACGTTATCAGCCAGCTTCAAAGAAACCCCTTGCAGGAAAGTTTTACTTTCGTTTCTCCTCCAGCATACTTCCCCGCTCCCAAGAATTCCAATAGCTCCCCCCTCCTTCCCCATTCATGGCAGCTGAGCAAGTAAGCAATGAGCAAGAAAACGGAGGCTGACAAGAATCGAATAGAGTAGAGTAGAGTAGAGTAGAGTAGAGTAGAGTAGAGTAGAGTAGAGTAGAGTAGAGTAGAGTAGAGAATGGGAGTAGAGTAGAGTAGAGTAGAGTAGAGTAGAGTAGAGTAGAGTAGAGTAAAGTAGAACAGAATGTATAAGAATAGAGTAGAGTAGAGTGAATAAGGCTATTCTATTCCTATTCTATTCCATCCCCATCCCCATCCCTATTCTATTCAGTATGAACTTAAATAACAAATGTTCTCACTTACCAAAAGAGGGGGAAAAAATCTAATGCATTCTCTTAAGAGTTCCTTCTCGAGAGTAATTACTACTATTGTTCTTTTTCTCGGTGGGAGCAGATAGAGAATTATCTTTATCCTTATTCGTTCCCCTCTATCAAAACGTTCCTCATTTTCTTCTGTAGAAAAGATGTTAACCCTTCCTGGGAGTCAGTCAAGCCAAGGGGCGTATGATGTTTCTGGATAAGCTTGTTTCATTTTCTAGACAGAGCATCCTTTTTTTTTTTTTTTTATTTGATTTATATGCCGCCCTTCTCCGGAGACTGAGGGCGGCTTACAATGCGTTAAGCAAGTAAATACCATCCTTGATGGTAGGTCAGAAAAAAACAAGATGGCGGCGCTGTCAGGGTTCTGACAGATGCACTAATTAAATCATGAGCCTCTAGCCAAGCTCCAAAAGAAATCCAGTTATTTATTAGGAGCTTCATGTCGGCACGTTCCCAGCCAGCTCTGACCCTACATAATTTATGCCCCCATCATGACCCTGTTTCTCCACTCTCCCCAGTGTGTGTCATCAATCACATTTGCCAACAGAGCAATTTCACGGGTTCCCCTCGGTCTGCTGTGGATAACCCTGGGAGACAGCCTTGAGAGAGATAAGTCTGGAATGTGCATCTGTCTTTGGCTGCTGTGCCGTTTCGCCGGTTTCCCATCCCCCCTGGCCTATGGCAATTCGAGAGCAGGCCAGGGATGCTTTGTGAATTGACAGGCACAATCAAAGTCCCACCCCCACCCCCTTTACATGGCAGTGAATGTGTAGCTCATGAAAAAAAGGTGCGGCTTCAGTCATGGAGACACCATGTTGGCTTGTTTAATTCTCCTCACCTTCCTGGATGCTTCCATCTATTCCTAATTGCGATGGATGCCAAAATGATGAAAGTTAGCTGAATAACCGAGTTGGAAGGGACCTTGGAGGTCTTCTAGTCCAACCCCCTGCTCAAGCGGGAGACGCTATAGCATTTCAGACAAGTGGTTGCCCAATCTCTTCTTAGTTCATTTACTTTATTGGCTAGCCCTTGGGCCATATCAAAGTGCAGAGTTCCAGACACAAGTTATTACTAAAATCTGATAAAACCAAATTTAAAATGGAATTGGATAAAATACGATTTAAAATCTCTTCTTAAAAACCTCCAGCTTTGGAGCCCCCACAACTCCTGGACTAGGTGAAGAGGTGATTTCAGTAGTAGCAACTCTGAGAAAGATCTATTAGACCATCCCTTAAGTATGAGCCAGCAGTGTGCTGCAGTTGCCAAAGCTAAGGCAATTCTCGGCTTGCCTCCACAGAGGAATAGTTTCAAGATCATGAAAAGTGACAGAAAGATTTTCTTCTTCTTCTTCTTCCTCCTCCTCCTCTTCCTCATTCTCATTCTCCTTTCTCCTTCTTCTTCTTCTTCTTCTTCTTCTTCTTCTTCTTCTTCTTCTTCTTCTTCTTCTTCTTCTTCTTCTTCTTCTTCTTCTTCTTCCTCTTCTTCTTCTTCCTCTTCTTCTTCTTCCTCCTCCTCCTCTTCTTCTTGTTCCTCTTCCTCCTCCTCTTCCTCCTCCTCCTCCTCCTCCTCCTCCTCCTCCTCCTCCTCCTCCTCCTCCTCCTCCTCCTCCTCCTCCTCCTCCTCCTCCTCCTCCTCCTCCTCTTCTTCTTCTTCTTCTTCTTCTTCTTCTTCTTCTTCTTCTTCTTCTTCTTCTTCTTCTTCTTCTTCTTCTTCCTCTTCTTCTTCTTCCTCCTCCTCCTCTTCTTCTTGTTCCTCTTCCTCCTCCTCTTCCTCCTCCTCCTCCTCCTCCTCCTCCTCCTCCTCCTCCTCCTCCTCCTCCTCCTCCTCCTCCTCCTCCTCCTCCTCCTCCTCTTCTTCTTCTTCTTCTTCTTCTTCTTCTTCTTCTTCTTCTTCTTCTTCCTCCTCCTCCTCCTCCTCCTCCTCCTCCTCCTCCTCCTCCTCCTCCTCCTCCTCCCCCCGTGTCTAGATCAAACTTTAAACTGCAAGAAGGAAGCTACCTTCTTGGCTTTGTCATTGGCCAGAAATAAATCATTTTCTGTACATGTTTCTGGTAGTAGCTGACATACCAACAGATGGGCCAGGTTCTGCGTCTCTCCACATTCACACACAATGTTGTTATCCGCTAAGAGTGTCCACTTGAACATCTTGGTTTTATTCCAACTCTCGACCTATTCGGGGTCCTCTGAAGTTCATTAGGGAGTCTTTCATACTTGAACTGCCCGCGACATCTCATGCAAACTCCATAAGGGTCATAGAAACATAACAACATAGAATCATAGGTCTGGAAGGGACTTTGGAGGTCTTCTAGTCCAAGTCCCAGAAAGAGACCCCATAAAATTCTGGACAAATGGCTATCCAATTTCTTCTTGAAAACCTCCAGTGATGAAGCACTTACAACTCTGAGAGGCAAGTCATTGCACTGATTAATTCTTCTCTCTCTCATTGTAGCATTGCAACATTTTAGTCTAATTCTGCTGACTGCCAACTGCCAGCAGTTCAGCAGTTCGATTCTGAACGGTTCAAGGTTGACTCAGCCTTCCATCTTTCCAAGGTCAGTAAAATGAGGTCCCGGATTGTTGGGGGCAAGAGGCTGACTCTGTAAACTGCTTAGAGAGAGCTGTAAAGTACTGTGAAGCGATGTATGAGTTTAAGTGCTATTGCTATTGCTCTTCCTTTTTCCTTCCTTCCTTCCTTCCTTCCTTCCTTCCTTCCTTCCTTCCTTCCTTCCTTCCTGTGCAGTGGTTAGAATGCAGTATTGCAAGCTAATTCTACCAACTGCTATCAGTTTGAACCTGACTGATTCAAGGTTGACTAAACTTCCGTCCTTCTGAGGTCAATAAAATGAGGACCCAGATTGTTGGAGGCAACATGCTGACTCTGTAAAGCACTTAGAGAGGGCTGTAAAGCACTGTGAAGTGGTATATAAGTCTACGTGTTATTGCTATTGCTATTATCCCATATGCCCTTGGTCTTCTCTTTTGCAAATTAAGTCTAAGTGCTATTGCAAGTGTTTTGCTATTACTCTAGAAATGGCATGTTGATTTGTCCCAGGGTATATTCCATATGGCACGTCTCTATAATTTACTTAAGAAAGACTCCAACATCTCTAATTTGTGGTTGTCGATCAGGAACAATCAGAAATGGACATCTTTACAGTATTTGAAATGCAGCTATCCTCGACTTAAAACGGTAATTGAGCTTGCTCATCATGGTCATAATTCCTAATGGTCATCCAACAGGTTGGTCATGTAACTGACTCAATTTTACGAGTCGGGGGGGGGGGGTGTTGGAAGGCAATGTCAGAACTTTGAGTTCAATTTATAAGTACCCCCGCCACCCCCCACCCCCATACCATTAAGTCCATCATGACTTTGAACGGTTGCTAAGTGACAGGTCGTAAGTCAAGGAGTACCTGTAGAAATTAGCTTGAGACGGACGGAAAAAAATGAAACTTTGATTTTGGGCTTTACTGATTAGATAGATTTGTTGTTATAGAAATGACTAGTTTATACTATTATGGAAAAATAAAAAAATTCAGGTTCGATGTTAATGCCCTATTTTACTGCAACAGAAAGAGCTGGAAGTCAAGGCCTTTTTTTCTCTCTTCTCTTCTCTTCTCTTCTCTTCTCTTCTCTTCTCTTCTCTTCTCTTCTCTTCTCTTCTCTTCTCTTCTCTCTTCTCTTCTGCTCTGCTTATTCTATTCTATTGTTTCTTCCTTCCTTCCTTCTTTTCTTCTCTTCTTTCTCTTCTCTTCTTCGCTTCTGCTCTGCTTATTCTCTTCTTTCTTCATTCTTCTCTTCTCTTCTTTCTCTTCTTCCCCTCTTCTGCTCTCTTCTCTGCTTATTCTATTCTATTCTATTCTATTCTATTCTATTCTATTCTATTCTTTCTTCATTCTTCTCTTCTCTCTTCTTTATCTTCTCTTCTTCCTCTCCTCTGCTCTCTTCTGCTCTGCTTATTCTATTCTATTCTACTCTACATTCTATTCTATTCTATTCTATTCTATTCTATTCTATTCTATTCTATTCTTTCTTCTCTTCTCTCCCTCTTCTCTTCTCGCCCTTTCTTCCTCACTTCTCTTTTCCCTTTCCCCTCCCCACTGTGTCCTACTATTTGCTTTGATATTTTTCTGTTTTATTCTATAATCTAATAAAATGTTAGAATGAAAAAAAAGCATCCAGTGGGCTGGGATCGATAGAAATTATTCTCTGTTAAAGAATTTTACTTCAGAGAAGTTCCTGTTCTATCAACGGAAATATCTGGGGTCCCATCCCCCCCTCCAGGTAGCCCGAGGGTCCTGGACTCTGGTACCAGTGGGGAGACCCTCACAGAGGTCTCCTTTCGCTTGATTAACAGCCCTTTTCCTGTGGCCTTTTGCCTCCAATTGCACTCCATATCCTACAAGATTTAAAAAGCACCTTTTTTAAAAACAAAAACCAAGCCACTGACTTTCCCAGCTGCTTCCTCTCCTCCCTGTCTTCTTAACGGATTGTTTTCATTTTCATAATGTGATTTTTTTTTAACCATTATTATAAATTTTGGGATTTTATAACGCAAGCCTTTAAATAAATAAAATTAACAATAAAATCCCGTTGCGAGGGAGCAAATTAACATGTCCCTTAATCCCACATCACGCACTGAAGGGTGAGGGAGGATTTCTGCATTCCAGATCATTGCTCCCTGAAGGTATGAAATGGAGTCTTGTTGTTTTGTTTTTTGTTTATTGGATCTGATCCCCGTTCCTGATCTGCAAATTAGAGGAGTAAACTGTTTGGCATCTTATGTTGAGTTATATCACTTAGCTTTTGTTAGCCTCTGCTAACATCGTCAGTGTAAAACCTACCATCGAAGAGATATTTGTCTTTATACATCATTGATTCCAGTCCACACCATCCAGTCAGAGCTGAAGAAGCTTCTTGGATGAAAAGTGAAACATCTTCAAAGAAGAAACAAGAAAGTCCAGTTGCCTCCTTTGGGACAACCATGACCTGGATGATGGAGAATCTCTACAGACTTTTAGCTATACGATTTGGGATGAACACCCTTGGAATGTTGTAGGAGTAGGAATGGATTTCCAGAGAGAGAAAAATTGCAGACTACAGGAACCATTTGCACCACTCAGGTGACCCTGAGGACACTGATAAACCTCCAAGTGGCCTCAACGACCCTCTCAAAGGATGGAGATTACCAACTGTCTGCAAGGAATATAAATCCTTCCATTCCTCAGTATCCTGTCCGAGCTGAAGAAGCTTCTTGGATGAGAAGCAAAACATCTTCAAAAGAAAAAAAATAAGGAAGTCCAGTTGCCTCCTGAAAAAGCCTCTTTGGGACAACCATGACCTGGATGACTGAGAATCTCTGCAGACTTTTAGCTATGCAATTTGGGATGAAATGCACACCCTTTGAATGGTGTGGGAGTAAGAATGGATTTCCAAAGGAAAAATTGCAGACTAAGGAACCATTTGCACTATTTAGGTGGCCCTGAGGACACAGAGAAACCTCCAAGTGCTTCAAGGACCATCTCAAAGGATGCAAATGACCAGCTGTCTGCGTTGGCAGGGAAACAGAAGCTCGCAAAAGAAACGCTACGGAGATCTGACCTGAGGCAACGGGGTGCATGCCAGCACAGAGGGCTCTGTGTGCCACCTTTGGCACCCCTGCCATTAGGTTCACCTTCATGGCCCTATACCATTTCAGACAAGTGACTGTCCAGTCTCTTCTTAAAAACCTCCAGTGTTGAAGCAAACAACTTGTGAAGGCAACTTCTGTTCCACTGGTTAATTGTCCTCATTGTTAGGAAATTTCTCCTTAATTCCAGGTTGCTTCTCTCCTTGATCGATTTCCATCCATTGCTTCTTGCCTTGCCTTCTGGTGCTTTGGAAAATAAGTTGACCCCTCTCTTCTGTGGGGCAGCCCCTCAAATATTGGAAGACTGCTATTAGTCCTTCTTTTCTCTAGACTGGCCATACCCAGTTCCTGCAACCGTTCGTAATACATTTTCGTCCCCAGACTTTTAATCGTCTTAGTTGCTCTTCTCTGCACTTTTTCCAAAGTCTCAACATCTTTTTTGTAGTATGGTGACCAAAATCGGTTGCAGTATTCCAGGTGTGGTTTTACCATGGCTTTATAATCTTTATTGACCCCTACTTTGGGTCAACTCAAAAGATCTTTTTTTTTTTTTAGAAAAAATAAAATGCCCAATTGGGGAGGCTGTGTTGATTTCTTCCAGAAATTTATATTGACGAGCCAAATGATTTGAAAGTTATTTGTTGCCATTTTAGGAAATATTGCATGCATTTCGGTCTTTCATAAGGCAACTTCAGTAATATTTCCCATTCATACAAACCAGAATAGGAGATACTTTTCTTTATATCTGTGTTTCTCAGCCTCAGCAGCTGTAAGATGTATAGACTTCAACTCCCCAAATTGCCCAGCCAAATTTGGGAGGAATTCTGGAGTTGAAGTTCATACATCTTAAAGCAGAGGCCTTCAAACTTGGCAATTTTAAAACTTGTGGACTTCAATTCCCAGAATTCTCCAGCCAGCTGGCTGGAAAATTCTGGGAGTTGAAGTCCAAAAGTCTTAAAGCTTTTAAGACTTATATATATATATATATATATATATATATAGAATAGCATCAGCATATACAGAGGCATGGATCCAGCTGGGCTAAAGAGTTCCAGGTAGATTTGTAGAGAATTGAATTTACTGTTATCCCAGTAGATTTAGAAACATCTTCACATGGGAGCATTCCTTAATCTCCGCTCCTGTAATCCATTATATGAGATACCTGCTGTCCTGTGTTGAACCACTTATCTTGAGGCTGGCCTGTTTTGCATTTTCTTCCTTGCTTCTATTAGCAGCCATTTATTATGAAAGATACTGTGTCAGCAGGGGTGAAAGATTCACTGTTCTTAATCCGTTGCCCTTACATCTTCCAGAGGCATTGTTGCAAATTTCAGCGTGAGGTGGATAAAAGATTTTTCAGCGCTCTTGCTCTAGGAGCTATCGAGGAACCAAGGAACTGTCATGTGTAAAATATACACATTTTTTAAAAATAAAAATAAAAATAAAAATAAAAATAAAAATAAAAAGTAAGTTTACTGCATGTGGGTTGCAGAAATTTGGTGACCACTAGATGGCAGCGAAGCGACACAGAACACTCTTAGCTTTTGCTGCTCTCTGGTGGTGGTCTGGAGTTATGCTGACCTTTAGCAGAAAGAAAGTGGAATGAACGGGAGGGGAGTGGTAGCCACCCTAGCAGGACAAGAAACAATGGATGGAAACTAATCAAAGAGAGAAGCAACCTGGAATGGAGGAGAAACTCCCTAACAGTGAGGACAATCGATCAGTGGAACAGCTTGCCACCAGAAATCGTGGGTGTTTCATCGCTGGAGGTTTTTTAAGAAGAGACTAGACAGTCATTTGTTTGAAATGGTATAGGCTTGAGCCAGGGGGCTGGACTAGAAGACCTTCAAAGTCCCTTCCAGGTGTATTCTGTTCTGTTCTGCATTCTATTCTATTCTATTCTATTCTATTCTATTCTATTCTATTCTATTATCTCCTCTCCTCTCCTCTCCTCTCCTCTCCTCTCCTCTCCTCTCCTCTCCTCTCCTCTCCTCTCCCCTACCCTACCCTACCCTACCCTACCCTACCCTACCCTACTCTATATTTTTTATTATGCAAGAATTCTCTCATGCCTTTCCCTGGGGGACAGCTCCTCCTCCCCTTATTCACAACAACCCAGTGAGGTAGGCTGGACCGAATATTGAATCCCAGCCCTAAATCACCCAATTGGCTTCCAAAGTCAACGGAAGCCCAGCACCATCCTCTCTGTGCCAGTTCCTTGCCTTCTGTGAGGAAAAATCGGCAGATTCTCTTTGCATCCACAGCAACGGGGATTTTTCACTCTCGAATTCTCCCATCAGGTTCTGTTGGGCTACACAGTAGTTTGGGGGGGCTGAACTCTATTGCCCTTACAGATACTCCTCCACTTACAGCTACAACCGAGCCCAGATTTATGTTGTTAAGTCAGACAATTTGTTAAGTGAGTTTTGCCTCATTTTATGACTTTTCTTGCCACCCTTGTTAAGGGAATCACTCTTTTTATATTGAAGCTATTTTTCAAAGCACCCGTAGGCCAGACAAGGAGTAATGGATGGAAATTGAATAAAGAGAGATTCAACCTGGAAATAAGGAGAAATTTTCTGACAGTGAGAACAATCAACCCATGGAACCGAAGTTGCCTTCGGAAGTTGTGGGAACTTCATCACTGGAGGCTTTCAAGAAGAGACTGGACTGCCATCTGTCAGAAATGGTGTAGGGTCTCCTGCTTGGGCGGGGGGTTGGACTAGATGACCTACAAGGTTCCTTCCAACTCTGTTAATCTGTCTATAAAAGGAAAACTCCCAGAGCTTCTAAACTGTTGGGGGCATATTAGGAATTGATTGAGGTTTGACCCGCAAAAAGGACTTTACAAACATTATCAGGTTTTGATAGATTGATTTTTGTTTGTTGGTGGAAGATGACCAGTGAGGTGGATAGAGAAGAATAAGTGTGTGCGTGTGTGTGTGTGTGAGAGAGAGAGAGAGAGGGAGAAGAGGGGAGCTAAAACCAGTAGTTAGAGACAATTCGCCTACGTAGCTACAGGCTGGCAGTTCCCATGTATGCCATTTGCCAAGTCCTGTAACATTTCTTTTTTACAGCAGAATAAATTCCTTTTTGCAGCTTATATGGATCTGGGGAGCTATATGTCACTTTTTACAAGGGATTGACAGTCCCAGCCTTTCTCTCTATCTCTCCTTTCATTTGATTCTTCTCCGCTGCCTTGTCTGGGCTCCAGGATTTGATGGCGAAACATACAGGAGGCAGCCCTGCCCCCACCTCGCCTCATCCTTTTGGAGCTTAGCCTGAACTTTTGAATCGGATCCTTTTCTTTGAATTAAAAATAGAAACCTGGAAGAAAGAAAGAAGGCAGTTGAATAGAAGTGTGTTTGTTGATGAGAGATCTTCCCTGATAAAACAGCAGTGCGGGTAATTTTAAGAAATAGTGCATGTCCCTTTCTGGATCGGGACTCCTTAAACACAGTCACTCATGCCCTCGTCACTTCCTGCCTGGACTACTGTAATGCTCTCTACATGGGGCTCCCCTTGAGGAGCACCCGGAGGCTCCAACTGGCGCAGAGTGCGGCCGCGTGGGTGGTTATGGGAGCGACGTAGCGCTCCCATGTAACACCTCTCCTGCCCGAGCTGCACTGGTTCCTGGTGGTCTTCCGGGTGCGCTTCAAGGTTTTGGTTACCACCTTTAGAGCGCTCCATGGCTTAGGGCCTGGTTATTTATGGGACCGCCTGCTGCTGCAAACGGCCTCCCACCGGCCGGTACACTCTCACAGAGAGGGACTCCTCCGGGTACCGTCGGCCAAACAATGTCGTCTGGAGGCCCCCAGGGGGAGAGCCTTCTTTGTGGAGGCACCTACTATCTGGAATGAGCTCCCCCCGGAGATACGGAGGATCCCGGATCTACGCACCTTCCGCCGCGCTCTCAAGACCTTTTTATTTCACCAGGCTGGTCTGGCCTAACCTCTCCCATTCTCTTTTTAATGTAAATTTTAATGTAAATTTTAATTTGTTCTTAACCTGGGGTTTTAAATTTGTCTTGGGCTAAATTGATTTAATTCGATTTTACTTCTGCTCTTAAATTTTTGTATTCTATGTGTTTTATCTTGTGCCTGTTCACCGCCCCGAGTCCTTTGGGAGTAGGGTGGTATATAAATCAAATCAAATGAAAATGAAATGAAATGAAATGTGCTCTTCAGGGTATCTTCGGTGCGTTTTGACATGTTGGCTAATCTTGACTGTTTTGACAATTCCCAGCTATCAGTTACTGCTGAATACAAGCTCTGCTATTAACAGGAACAGTCTAGTGATAATCTTACATATGCTGTTGTATTCCATGCTTTCTTAACGTTACCATTTAAGTCAATCCTTAGTTGTGAAATGATAAGTACCTGTCATGGATCTACCCCTGGACTCCTCTCTGGATACGAGTTCAGAGGCGGAGGGTGAACTTGAGTCTCCAGAGGAAAATGTGAAGCCGAATGTTGGTCAGGATCGGGGCTCGGAGAGTGCTAGCTTGATGGAGCAGTTTTGGATGGGTTGATTGGATGAGTGTTTTGCCCCAGCTATGGACCCCAAAGAACGCAGCACACACAAAGTCCGCTCAAACCTTAGTTTACTAAATAAACCAGTTTTTTACAACAATGGCTGTTAATTAACTGCATTAACAGCCGCCAAGAATTCAAAGAATAATACTGAAAGCTTACTGTGGTTGGCAGAATGCCCAGAAGCAATTTGCAGGAAGCTGATAAGATAAGCAAGACAAGACAAGAAGGTATGTTAATGAAGTTGTTCCCTGCAAATTGCTTCAGTCAGCATTCCTCCTTAAATAAGCTAAGGGAGTGGCCAATTAGCCCCAAGGCTTACTCTCGAGGAGACCTCCTCCTGAGGAGCCACTCCTGCATTTTGGCAGCTTTGCACGCCCGTGCATCAAGAAGAGGCTTCTCCTCTTCGTCCTCTTCACTTAAGGGAGCTTCTGGAGGTTCTGAAGGCCCTGGCTGAATCTCCGCCTCTGGCACCACATCTTCTCCAGCCTCCTCATTGTCTGACTCGAGTGCCAGCTGCAGAGGCTGCTGGCGCAGCACCACACCAGCCTCCTCGCTGTCTGAATCAGCTACTAGCTGCACAGGCCGCTGATGGGCCACAACAACGAGGGACAGGCCGAGGGCAGAGAGCTGCAACAAGTCGGCCAGAAGGCTCCAGGCCAGGACCGGGAGCAGCTGCTGCCTGTTAGCAATGAGGAGGATCCACACCTCCTCCTGATCCAAGGACATGCAGAGCAGAGAGGACGCAGGCACAAATGCCTGTCAGCTAGGCTACACGCGAGGAGGCAACCTCGCCTCTCATGAAAGGCTGCACTGTTGTTGCCTACTTAATCCCACCCTGAGGACTTGAGCATTCCTGGAGCAACGTGCTCAATTCTGTGCCTTGTGTGCTTGTAATAATAGAAAATACTTGTAGCTCGGGTTTTAGATTTTGGCAGAGGTTTGCTCTCCAAGCTTGTTTCAATTTAGTTTCTGAATGTTTCGTTACCAGACTAGGTGTCGTCATCAGCAGGGTATTCTTGTCCTATTCTATGTGACTCTAGAAAGAGCAGAGAGAAGAGCAACCAGGATGATGAGGGGAGTGGAGGCTAAAATATATGATGAACGGTTGCAGGAACTGGGCCTGGCTAGTCTAGTGAAGAGAAGGACCAGGGGAGACAGGAGAGCAGTCTTCCAATATTTGAGGGGCTGCCCAAGAGAGGAGGGGTTCAACCTATTTTCCAAGGCACCCGAAGGCCAGACAAGGAATAATGGATGGAAGCTGAGGCAAGGAGAGATTCAACCTGGAAATAAGGAAAAACTTTTTGACAGTGAGAACAATCAACCCATGGAACAGAAGTTGCCTTCGGAAGTTGTGGGAATTTCATCACTGGAAGTTTTCAAGAAGAGACTGGACTGCCCTCTGTCAGAAATGTTGTAGGGTCTCCTGCTTGGATAGGAGGTTGGACTAGATGACCTACAAAGTCCCTTCCAACTCTATTAATCTAAACTGTTCCTCTTTGGCTTATCAATGTCTTGTGTCCTAACCCGTCTGAATCATGGATTGCTTTCCTGGACTTTGTGTGTGCTTGTTGTATTCGGCTACCCAGAGAGTCTTGCCATGCTGAGCTCGGAATCCAGACATGTGCAATGGGGGAGCCTTCCGAGGACCTATTTGGGGGGATTTGAATAAACACCTGTGGGACTCTTGTTGTACGTGTGTGTGTGTGTGTGAGAGAGAGAGAGGGGGGGGGGGGCAGGGCAGAACAGTACCATTGCCTTTCAGTGATCAAAGAGAGACCACTGTCTCTCTCTCTCTCTCTCTGAGTCCTTCGGGAGTAGGGCGGTATATAAATCTAATAAAATGAAAAAACGAAATGAAATGCCAGCTCCATCCCCTCTTCCCCCTCAGAGCTCCCAGGTTACCCTGATGCTGGCCCTGACTCCCACGCCTCCTCCTCCTTCTCCTCCTCTGATTCGGCTGATGGAAAGGCCAGTGGCCAACACACCAGAGCAGCCACAGCTCAGAGCAGCCACGCCGAACGAATGTGCCTTTGAAAGCTTTCCCCGACCCATCTCTCTCTCTCCTGTAGTCCCACTACCTGCAGCTGGTGTGTGTGTGTGTGTGTGTGTGTGAGTGAGTGAACTTACCCATCTAGAAGGTGTTAAGGATATTGTTGTTGTGTTACCAACCAGCAGAGTGTAGAGCACAGAGAAACGTTGCTGAGAGCAATGAATAAGAGATGTGCAAACTGGTTTATCAAAAGTTTACTTTATAGTGAAAAAAAACAATCTCATAGTCTTTAAATCAATCCAAGTCTTTGCCAGTTAAATCAGTCCAGTGATACAGATATCTTCTTACCACACAAACAGTAGTTGGTTAGAATAACAAGTTCATTCTGGTTCACAAACCACGATGGTAGCAGATCCATCCAACAATGATAGCACAATGGTAGCAACTCCGCACACTATGGTAGCTTATCATCAACTGAATACTTTACAGTACCTTTCTTAAATACGTTTACAACCAGTGATTACCTAATTACAGCATGACTCAGCATTACAATGAATCAGCAGTAAAACTTTAAAGTCACACAATACATATTAAAGTCACAGAACACATATGTTGCCTGGACAACTTGTTAGGCTCAAACCATATCCTAACAGAAGGCACCCACATTGCCGAAATGGGGACCATGACATGGAGATCTGTAGCCTTTTCTCGTGAGGATTTGACTAGCGTGGTGATCATAGCGTATGGTTTGAATGGATTCTGTTTGTTCAACTGATTATTGTATTGGCTATTTTCCTTCTTCAATCACAATAGAGCTGGAAGGGATCACCTATCTGAAATGATAATAGGACAGTGATGGCTAACCTTTTTGCCTTCGTGTGCCAAAAGTGGGGGGAGCACAGGGGGTTTGCGCACATGTGTGCCCACACCCATAATTCAATGCAGCCTGCACATGCATGCATGACTCCCCCCGCGCGCTCCCTCTGCTTTTGGCACGTGATGGCACAGTGGGCCCGGTAGGCCCGTTTTTCACCCTCCCCAGGCTCCAGAGGCTTTCTTGGAGCCTGGGAAGGGCGACAATGGCTCCCCCCCCCCCGAGGCCCTCCAGAGGCTGGAAATGACCCGTTTCCCGACTGCCGGTGGGCCCAGAAGGCCTGTTTTTTGCCCTCCCCAGGCTCCAGACGCTTTCTAGGAGCCTGGGGAGGGCGACAATGGCTCCCCCCCCCCCGCCGAGGCCCTCCAGAGGCTGGAAATGAACTGTTTCCCGATTTCCGGTGGGCCCGGAAGGCCTGTTTTTTTGCCCTCCCCAGGCTCCAGAGGCTTTCTAGGAGCCTGAGAGGGTGAAAACTGCCTTCCCCACCTCCCCGGAGGCCCTCCGGAGGCTGGAAACAGCCCATTTCCCGACTTCCGGTGGGCCCGGAAGGGCCAAAATTCAGATGGCCAGCACGTGCATGCGTGCTGGAGCTGAGCCCACAGATATGGCTCCGCGTGCTACCTGTGACATGCGTGCCATAGGTTCGCCATCACGGATATAGGACCTCCTGCTTGAGCGGGGGGTTGGACTAGAAAACCCCCAAGGTCCCTTCCAGCTCTATTCTGATTGATTTGATTGATTGATTGATTGATTGATTGATTGATTGAGTGATTGATTGGAGGTCTTCTAGTTCAACCGCCTGCTCAAGCAAAAAACCCGACACCATTTCAGACCTCCAGTGATGGAGCGCCCACGATTTCTGGAGGCCAGCTGTTCCCCTGGTTAATTGTCCTCACTGTTAGGAAGCTTCTCCTTAATTCCAGGTTGTTTCTCTCTTTGATCAGTTTCCAACCATTGTTTCTTGTCCTGCCCTCCGGTGCTTTGGAGAATCATTTGTCCCCCTCTTCTTTGTGGCAGCCCCTCAAATACTGGAATACTTCTATCATGTCACCCCCCCAATTCTTCTTTTCTCTAGACTAGCCATACCCAATTCCTGCAACCATTTGTCATATGTTTTACTCTCCAGGCCTTTAAACGTCTTTTAGTTGCTCTTCTCTGAATTTTTTCCAAAGCCTCAACATCCTTTTTGTAACGTGGTGACCAAAACTGGATGCAGTATCCCAGGTGTGCTCTCACCAAGGATTTATCAAGCGGCACTAACACTTCACATGAATTTAATTCTGTGCCTCTGTTTATACAACAGGATTGTACCAGCTTTTTTTTTTTTTTTATCTTGTTTGTTTTAAATTGTGAGCCTCCCAGAGTTTTGTCGGATTCGGGTGGGGCTAAAATCTAATTAAATAAATGAAGAAGAGCATCTCAGTCTAGTGTGACGGTGGCCTTTGAGGTTGCTGGCACACACCGCAGTCCCTCGGGTGCCGTGGCGTTCTCAGGCAGTGCTCCAAGAAGCGTTATGTGCCTATAGTCCATAATACACATGTCCAAATGAAATGGCGTATTGTGTAGCAAGTGCCGGGATAAAATACCTGGGAAGATCTTAGCTTTCAGCTCCTCCAGAGAATATTCGGGGAGGTTGTTTCCAGCCTTTGCAAACCCGTCTCTGCTCCCATCTCTCTCTCTCTCACACACACAAGCACACACACACACACACACTAGCAAAGCACTGATTGAATTGACATGTAAATGTTGGTTTATCTTGCCTGCTTCGGATGGGATGATTCTGGGCAAAGCTGTGAATTGGTACTGCTCAGGGCAACTCCTGGCAGATGGGGTCAGTTACGGGTAGAAGCGAGTTTTGGTGGAGAAATGGTTTAGTTTAGTTTTTACTTTATTGTCATTACACCTTGCACAACAAAATTAAATGTCATCTTCAGTGTACATTATAACTATAAAAATAAAACACAAATACGCATCCTTCGCATTCTATACAATTGAATTGAAAACCTCTCCTCTTGCATTAATATTGCACTATATACAGTAGAATTCAATCTAGTCACTGCCCTGGGGTAGAAGCTGTTTTTCAGCCTATTTGTCCTTATTTTTATTATCCTGTACCGTCTGCCAGATGGTAATAGTTCAAAAAAAAAAAAATGGGTACCCAGGATGAGATGGATCTTTAAGAATGTTTTGAACTTTCTTTAGGCAGCGGGGGCTATAAAGCCCTTCCAAAGAGGGGAGAGGGCAACCAATGACCCTGTTGTGGCTCCGTTGCCTGAGCCTGGGCTATCGACAGATGCAGAGGGAGAGGAGTTGGCAAGGCCTCCCTCTCCAGGACCCTCCTCTCTGGCAATGCCTCCGGAGGACACCGAAGGCCAAAAGATAGGCTCAGAGCCAAACACGTCCCCGCAGCCACAGGTGGACAGCGACAAAGAAGATAAGTGCTGGCTGGTCCCTCGGCAGCGGCGCAGGGAGAAGCGTGCGCAGCAGAGGGGAAGGCGTGCCAGAGATTAGCTGAGTCACTGGACCACACCCCACAGGGTATAAATGTGGGTGTGGTGGCCGATTCAGTTTGTGACGAGCAAAAGCTAGAAATAATCCATGATCTCTGCATTACTGGACTTCTGCCTGCCTTGTCAGACTGCATTTGGTCTAATCCTTGTATTGTTGAAACTTTGCCTGCTTTATCGGAATGCTTGCAGTCTAATTTAATTTAATTTAATTTAATTTAATTTAATTTAATTTAATTTAATTTAATTTCGAATTTATATACCGCCCTTCTCCCTGAGGACTCAGGGCGGTGTACAGCCAAGATAAAAAACATAGAATACAAATATTAAAACATTTAAAAATATATATAAAATTTGGCCCAAAAAATTAAAATCGCAGACTAATTAAAAGAATTTAAAAATTTTAAAAATTTCTTCTTAAGCCAACCCGGCTTGCTGAAAAAGATAGGTTTTCAGGGAACGACGGAAGGCATTGAGGTCCTGGATTCTTCTTATCTCCGTGGGCAACTGATTCCAGAGGGTGGGAGCCCCCACAGAGAAAGCCCTCCCCCTGGGGGCCACCAGCCTACATTGTTTGGCTGATGGCACCCTGAGGAGGCCCTCTCTGTGGGAGCGCACGGGTCGATGGGAGGTCATCGGTAGCAGCAGGCGGTCTCGGAGATAGCTAGGCCCTATGCCATGGAGCGCTTTAAAGGTGATAACCAACACCTTGAAGCGCACCCGGAAGACCACCGGGAGCCAGTGCAGCTCGCGCAGGAGTGGTGTTACATGGGAGCGCCATGTTGCTCCCATCACTACCCGCGCTGCTGCATTCTGGACCAGCTGGAGCCTCCGGGTGCTCTTCAAGGGGAGCCCCATGTAGAGAGCGTTACAGTAGTCAAGGCGAGAGGTGACGAGGGCGTGAGTGACTGTGCACAGGGAATCCCGATCAAGAAAGGGCCGCAACTGGCGAATCAGGCGAACCTGATAAAAGGTCCCCCTGGTAACAGCCGTCAGATGTTCCTCCAAAGACAGCTGCCTATCCAGGAGGACTCCCAGATTGCGAGCCCTTTCAGTGGGGGCCAAAGACTCGCCCCCAATAGTCAGTGATGGAGTCAACTGACTATATCGGGATGCCGGGAGCCACAGCCACTCAGTCTTGGAAGGGTTGAGCCTGAGCCTGTTCCTCCCCATCCAGATCCGCACAGCCTCCAGGCACTGGGACATCACTTCAAGGGCATCGTTGGGGTGGCCTGGGGTGGAGATGTACAGCTGGGTGTCATCAGCGTACTGGTGGTATCTCACCCCAAAGCCACGGATGATCTCGCCCAGTGGCTTCACATAAATGTTGAACAGAAGGGGCGAGAGGACCGATCCCTGCGGCACTCCACAAATGAGAGGCCTCGAGGTCGACCTCTGCCCCCCTGCCAACACAAACTGCGACCGGTCGGAGAGAAAGGAGGAGAACCACCGTAACACGGTGCCTCCCACCCCCAACTCTTCCAGCCGGTGCAGCATGATACCATGGTCGATGGTATCAAAAGCCGCTGAGAGATCTAATAGGACCAGAACAGAGGAATAACCCCTGTCCCGAGCCCTCCAGAGATCATCGACCAACGCGACCAATGCCGTTTCCGTGCTGTGCCCAGACCTGAAACCTGACTGGAACGGATCCAGATAGGATGTTTCCTCCAGGAATTGTGGAAACTGTTGCGCGACCACACTCTCAACAACCTTCGCAATAAAGCGAAGGTTGGAGACAGGACGATAGTTAGCCAATATTGCTGGATCCAGGGACGGCTTCTTGAGGAGAGGCCTCACCACCGCCTCTTTCAGGGCAGCGGGGAAGTGACCCTCACTCAAGGAAGCATTAATAACGCCCTGGAGCCAGCCTCGTGTAACCTCCCGGGAAGCCAGTACCAACCAGGAGGGACACGGGTCCAGTAAACATGTGGCCGCACTAAGTCTCCCCAAAATCCTGTCCACATCATCGGGAGTGATCTTTGTTTTGTGTGAGTAAAGTCTGAATTGGCAGCTAACCACTGAATTGCTGCCAGCTTTATCTTCAAAGATTTTGTCGTGTGGCTTATTAACTCCGGGCCATCTGTGGGGGTGCGTGTGTGGGACGGGGACAGAACAGATCCTCTGGGCAATGACATTGACCCTCTGGAGCGCCATCCTATCTGCCCGTGTGCAATTGGTGCAGTAAGTTAAAATACTCTCTATGGTGCAGCAGTAGAACTTGGTCACCAGCAGTTTTCCATTCAGTTGTTGTTTCCTGAGAAGTCTCAGGTAGTAGAATCTCTGCTGGGCCCTTTTGACCAGTGCTGCAACGTGAGTGCTCCAGGTCAGGTCCTCTTTTATGATAACACCCAGAAACTTAAAACTGGCCACTTGCTCCACTCGGTCTCCATTGATAAGCAAGGGCTGGATGTCTGATCTATTCCTTCCGTAGTCTACTACAAGCTCCTTGGTTTTATTGGGGTTAAGGACCAAGTTATGGTCTCCACACCACGAAAGCAACTGATCCACGTCATCTTGATAGGCAGACTCATCCCATCCCCCACCCCCAGAGATGAGTCCCACCACTGTTATATGGTCTGCCAAGAGATTAAATTCCACCCCGGGGAATTTTTTTTCCTGTTCTACTGATTCCCAGCCGGAGTCCTGCCTTCTTAGACAGTGAAGTGTGTGTACATAGGCCTAATGGGGGTACAAGAGGATCTTTTCAAAAATGCATGCTTTTTGTCTCCCGTGAAATATTTATTTAAGTAATGGGCAGGAAGGGAGAGCCATGTGCCGTGCGATTCCTCTCTCGCTGCTCTTCTAAGGCTCCTTGGCTTTGCATACTAACCGATGAATAATTAAGAGCTGTCTATTTATTGCACGAAGCCAGATGGGCAGCATCTGCCTTTCTGGACCCAAGGGGAGAGATGGCCTTGATTCACCGCATGGCGGAGAGATCTGGAGCTTCCGGTTGGGAAGGGATCCCTTCTCGTCTCAGTTTCTAACTGATGTGTCATCTCCGTGAAGGTTTTGCCAAAGGAGAAAACCATGGAGGAATGGAGAGTTAGAGGAAGGGCAAGTGAAGCTTCTTCTGTGTTTTGAGCATCCTGGCCGCTTTAACAGATTTAACAGATTAACAGAGTTGGAAGGGACCTTGTAGGTCATCTAGTCCAACCCCCCACCCAAGCAGGAGACCCTGCACCATTTCTGACAGATGACAGTCCAGTCTCTTCTTGAAAGCTTCCAGTGATGAGGCTCCCACAACGTTTGAAGGCAACTTCTGTTCCATCGGTTGATTGCTCTCCTTATTTCCAGGTTGAATCTCTCCTTGTTCAGTTTCCATCCATTACTCCTTGTCTGGCCTTCGGGTGCCTTGGAATATAGCTTGACCCCCTCCTCTCTGTGGCAGCTCCTCAAGTATTGGAAGACTGCTATCATTCTCCCCTGGTCCTTCTCTTCACTAGACTAGCCATGCACAGTTCCTGCAACTGTTCATCATATGTTTTAACCTCTAGTCCCCTAATCCGTCTAAGCTTTTATTAGCATGTTGGTATGACTGAGATATGGGAAAAAATGCAGCAGCTAAAACAGATCAGAATTCAGGTTCCCAAAGAGGTAAAAAAAATGAAACAACTACAGGTAGTTCTTGACTTACAACAATTCGTTTAGTGACCATTCACTAGGAATTCCCCAGGCTGGGGAATTCTGGGAGTTGAAGTCCACCAGGCTTAAAGTTGCCAAGGTTGGAGACCCCTGCTCTAAACTACCTCACAGGGCTTCTGTTACAGGAGAGAAATGAGGGGTGGGGCTATGTATGATGCCTTGAGGTCCAAAATGAAAGATGGGGGTAGAACTCAAAATCAATAACATTCCATTCAGTTTGCTTGGAAGACGATAAAAAGAATAGTAGACTGTAAGGGTTGGATAGGACTTGTGGAACGAGTTGAAGGCCTCATGGCTAGAGCCTTCCCATGGCATTTCAGGCCCTGTTAAAACCCCTTAACCCCTGTTAAAACCACCTCCATGATGGGACTAGCCTCCTCCTTTCCTTCTTCCCATATTGGCCATGAATTTTGGAGGACGTGATTGAACACACCTGGAGAACAGCCAAATGCAATTTCAGCTGGCCCTGTCTCTTTTGACCAGTAAAATACATTGAGGGCCTGTCCTTTCAGATCTCCAGACGGAGTATAGAATGTGCGAAGCATTCTGCTTTTGGTCCTTAAGATCTCGAGGCAGCACTGCTTCTAAAATGTGCATTTCTCCATTCTGCTAAGACTGCTGTTTTTCATTTAAGAGTGCAGAGAAGAGCATCAATATGATTAGGGGGAAATGGAGGTTAAAATATAAAGAACAGTTGCAGGAATTGGGTATGGCTAATCTAGAGAAAAGAAGGACCAGGGGAGACATGATAGCAGCCTTCCAGTATCTCAGGGGCTGCCACCAAGAAGAGGGGGTCAACCTATCCTCCAAGGCACTTGAAGGCAGGACAAGAAGAAATGGGTGCAACCTAATCAAGGAGAGAAACAATCTAGGACTAAGGAGAAATTTCCTGATAGTTAGAACAATTAATCCGTGGAACAGCTTGCCTCCAGAAGTTGTAAATGCTCCAACACTGGAGATTTTTAAGATGATATTGGATAACCATTTGTCTAAAGTGGTGTAGGGTTTCCTGCCTAAGCAGGGGGATGGACTAGAAGACCTCCAAGGTCCCTTCCAACTCTAGTTATTCTATTATTATTTGGCCTGGCCAAATGAGATCAATTTCAGCCTTGCAGGTCATTCCTGCAGCCTATTCCTTTTTAAGTAAGAAGCAGCTGCCCTGGTCTGAGTCGCCCCAGTTCCTCCATGCTGAGCTCTTGTTCTTTCTCTGAGTTTGCAGAATGTCTCTACCACAACACGGCCCAGGCTCAGTTTTACAGGATCAGAACTCAGAGCAGGGTAGAGAAGTTTCCCCTGCAGGTTTATTTTCTCCATCTGATGATGAAGGAACATTTCCTTTAGAAGTTCTTCCAACAGCAACAAACCATTGATGAAATTTGAATGGGTTCATCTGTGGTGCTCATACATTTCTTTCATGCATGGGAAGTCATCAAGGGTCATATATGAATGTGCTGGCCACACCGTGAAGGAACTCCTTCCATGAACTTCTTCAACAGAAGTTTTACTATTCTTGCTAAAGAGGAGACTACAGTAGGAGAACATCAAGGGATGCAGTGGCTCAGTGGCCAAGACACTGAGCTTGTCAATCAAAAAGTCGGCAGTTCAGGGATTCGAATCCCGAGTGCCGCATAACGGGGTGAGCTCCCGTGACTTGTCCCAGCTTCTGCCAACCTAGCAGTTCGAAAGCACGTATAAAAAATGCAAGTAGGAAAATAGGGACCACCTTTGGTGGGAAGGAGACAGCGTTCCGTGCGCCTTTGCATTGACTCATGCCGGCCACATGACCACGGAGACGTCTCCGGACAGTGCTGGCTCTTCAGCTTTGAAACGGAGATGAGCACCGCCCCCTAGAGTCGGGAATGACTAGCACACATGTGCGAAGGAAACCTTTACTTTTATCTTTAGGAGAACATTTATTGTCCTCAGGGGATTCAGAGAAATGTCCACAATTTCCCAGTCACTAAGTGGGTGGAAGACTAGAAGACAAGTAAGCTCAGAAAGTCGGTTAGATCTCTCTGCACCAGGTCTGTACTGTGCTAGCCAGTTTTTCCTTGCTTGTACCGGTATTATTTCCATTAGATCACAATATTTGGTCCTCCTCATCTGCCCCCCACCCCTTCCAATTCAGGTGTTCTGACCTGGCTCCCAAACACGACAAGCCCTTTGTAGTTAACGTAACATTCCCCAGTAGCCGCTCTCTCACAGCAGGCTGTTGTTAGTCCCAAAGTTGTGTCCAACCCATTGCGACCCCATGGACAACATTGCTCCAGGCCTTCCTGTCCTCTACCATCCCCCGGAGTCCATTTAAGCTCACGCCGACTGCTTCAGTGACTCCATCCAGCCACCTCGTTCTCTGTCGTCCCCTTCTTCTTCTTTTGCCCTCCATCGTTCCCAGCATTAGGCTCTTCTCCAGGGAGTCCTTCCTTCTCATTAGGTGGCCCAAGGATTTGAGTTTCCTCTTCAGGATCTGGCCTTCTAAAGAGCAGCCAGGGTTGGTCTCCTCTAGGACTGGCCGGTCAAATTGCCTTGCAGTCCAAGGGACTCGCAGGAGTCTTCTCCAGCACCAGAGTTCAAAGGCCTCCATTCTTTGGCGCTCAGCCTTTCTTATGGTCCAACTTTCACAGCCATCCATTGCAACTGGGAAAACCATCGCCTTGACTATACACACTTTTGTTGGCAGGGTGATGTCTCTGCTTTTTAGTATGCTCTCTCACAGAAGGCTACGAAGTCCCGTGGAAAGCGACGCTCGCTCCCTTTTCCCCTGAATTGGCCCAAGAGTCTCTCTTTCTCTCTCTCTCTCTTCCCAAACTTGCAAAGGAAGTCCTGGAAGGTGCACTTGCTTTCTTCTAGCAGTAGACACTCCCTCCGTCTCTCTCTCTCTCTCTCTCTCTCTCTCTCTCTCTCACACACACACACACACACACACACACACACACACACACACGATGCTGCAGATTCCAAGAAGAATTCTGATAATTTCCAGACAGGATTCAGAAGTGCAGGCTATCAGTGGCTGACCAGCAGGGAGATGAATAGTTGTCTGCCACATTATTCATCTCCACCCCCTGCCTTTTATTCCCAGAGCTAGGGTGGGGTTTCGTCTAGGGTAGTGGCTCTTCTGTCCCAAGGACCAGCCCATAGATTTCCACTGCTCTCCTCTCCTCTGCCTACTGCGCATCCATGCGTCAGGGACTGGACCCAGCTGTTCCTCCTCTTCCTCATCAGCCACCTCCAGACCTGGGGGCTGTTGACTCTCCCTCTGAGGGATGATGGACGCCCCAGGCTCCACCTCTGTTTCTCTCTCTCTGACAGCTCCATTCCCTCTTCCCCCTCGGAGCTCTCAGATTACCTTGATGCTGGCCCTGACTCCCACACCTCCTCCTCTGATTCGGATGCTGAATGGGCCGGCGGCCGACACGCCACAACATCAGGACCTTGCCATTCCCAACCTGGAACCCAGCAGATATATTTCCCCAGACTTCGTGAGGGTGACAAAAGAGTTACAGGAGTTGCAGCCCCAAGTGGTTTTGGGCTCAGAAGGCTTAGTCACTCAACAGATGCTCTAGCTACACAGCCTGGATGCGTAACAGCTGCTGATAGGCAATCCCATAAACTTGCCTCATTTGTTTGTAAAGCCATCTGCACTCTCCGACTTGTGTTTCTTCATTGTTTTGGAATCTGCCTTCCACACCTTGTTAATTCCTGCCCACTGGGGGAAAAAAAAACCCGTGAAAAATCAATGACTGAATTGGAATCTGCTGTTTGCCAATGGAAGCGTTGGCACCGTAAAAATAAATTCATTTCTTAATGAACCAGTGGGGGGGGGAAGGAGGGAGGGTGTTCCTTGGGAAATCAGATGCACATCTGGAATTCTAGCGTCTGTTCCCCCCACAGCTGCCACACTCATTGAGTTGTGACGTTAAACAAGTTGATTACATTTTGCATATGTTTTAAGTACAATTTTTTTTTCTTTTGTGAATCGAAATGACAGTTGGATTCAACTCGTCAAAGAGCGTCAGGAGGGTCTAATCGCATTAACACAACTTGTCAAATCAACAGTTTGAATCAGATGCTGTATGATTTATACAAGACTATTTTACAAACTAAAATTGCTAGCTTCAGGTCACACAAACCCCCAAAACAAAAGGCAGAATGTGGAATTGTGTTTGAATCAGGTCTATAAAGACTGGAAATTCTATTCAGCCATTAGATTAACAGATTAAAAGATTAACAGAGTTGGAAGGGACCTTGTAGGTCATCTAGTCCAACCCCCCCACCCAAGCAGGAGACCCTACACCATTTCTGACAGATGGCAGTCCAGTCTCTTCTTGAAAGCCTCCAGGGATGAAGCTCCCACAACATTTGAAGGCAACTTCTGTTCCACAAATTGGTTGCTCTCACTTGTCAGAAAGTTCCTCCTTATTTCCATGTTGAATCTCTCCTTGCTTCCATCCATTATTCCTTGTCTGGCCTTCGGGTGCCTTGGAAAATACCTTGACCCCCTCCTCTCTGGGGCAGCCCCTCGACTGCTCTCATGTCTCTCCGGTCCTTCTCTTCACTAGACTAGCCAGGCCCAGTTCCTGCAACCATTCATCGTATGTTTTAGCCTCCAGTCCCCTAATCATCTTGGTTGCTCTTCTCTGCACGCTTTCTAGAGTCTCAATGTCTTTTTTATAGTGTGGTGACCAAAACTGGATGCAGGACTCTAGGTGTGGCCTTACTAAGGCTTTATAGAGGAGTGGTATTAGTACCTCCCTTGATCTTGATTGTATCCCTCGGTTAATGCAATTGCATTGGCTTTTATGGCTGCCGCTGCACACTTTTGGCTCATATTTAGCTGGTTGTCCACTAAGACTCCAAGATCCCTCTCATAGTTACTGCTATTAAGCCTGGTTTCACCCAGTCTATATGTGTACTTTTGGTTTTTCTTGCCTAAGGTTAGATCCACCCCCCTTTCAGGGTCCCTGTCCCCCAACAGCAAATACTCCCATCAACGCGAGTAGGAAAAGAGACAGGCTGTTGACATCTGGCCAGATGGGAAGAGATGTGGTTAGCCTAGGTGAAAGCTAAAACTAATATACATGTATTAATTCATTTAAATACATAAAGGGTAGAAACCCACTTAGGTTGTCCTCCTATATATCTCTCAGGCTGAACAGAACAAGAGTTGGAAGGGACCTTGGAGGTCTTCTAGTCGAACAGTGCAGTATTTAGAATCCAGTATCGCAGGCTGATTCTGCCGACTGCCAGGAGTTCAAGCCTCACCGGCTCAAGGTTGACTCAGCCTTCCATCCTTCCCAGGTCAGTAAAATGAGGACCCAGATTGTTGGGGGCAAGAGGCTGACTCTGTAAACTGCGTAGAGAGGGCTGGAAAGCATTATGAAATTGTATATAAGTCTAAGAGCTATTGCTATTGTTTTTTATTTTCTCCTTCCTTCCTTCCTCCCTCCCTCCCTCCCTTCCTTCCTTCCTTCCTTCCTCCCTGCCTCCCTTTCCCCCTCCTTCCCTCCCTCCCACCTTCCCTCCCTCTTCCTTCCTTCCTCCCTCCCTCTCTTCCTCTCTCCCTCCCTCTCTTCCTTTCCTCCCTCCTTCCCTCTCTCCCTCCCTCCCATCTTCCCTCCCCCCTTCCTTCCATCCATCCATCCATCCATCCATCCATCCATCCATCCATCCATGGTGCACAGTGGTTAGAATGCAGTATTTCAGGCTAACTCTGCCGACTGCCAGGAGTTCGATCCTGACTGGCTCATGGTTGACTCAGCTTTCCATCCTACCAAGGTGGGTAAAATGAGGATCCAGATTGTTGGGGACAATACGCTGACTTTGTAAATCATGGGTCACCAACCCGTAGTCTGTGGTCCAGCACTGGTCCGCAGCATGCCAGCAACTGGTCCATGCAAATAAGCGAAGCCCCTTCTATGGGATGTAGGCGGTGCATGAAACTCCACCCTCTCCGGTCCACGGAAAAACCTCTTTCCACAGAACCAGTCCCTGGTGCTCAAAAGTTTGGGGGGCCATTGCTGTAAGCCTGCTTAGAGAGTGCTGGAAAGTACTGTGAAGCAGTATATAAATCTAAGTGCTGGAGCTATTTGTATGGCCACCTATCTTTGAGCAGGACTCTGGTTGGCTCACAACAACAAAGTAACTAGAGAAAAATAAAGACAGAACTCCAAAGAACAGAACCGATAAATCTGGTGCCTCAGCCATTCTCCTGGGATGCCTCCCAACCAACCATCCTTGTGTCCCAATCTTGTCCTGTGCCTGGGGAAGAAGCAGGGATTTGTGGTTTTTCTAGAAGTCTGGAGAGGTGGGGGCATGCCAGATCACCAGGGGAGGCTGTCCTACAGGGTAGGGACCACCCCTATCTAGGCCCTACAAGGAGACAGCATTTAAGAGAAGGGGCCTGAGTCACAACCACTCTATCTGACAATAAATACATCCCCCTGGGACTCATTTGTGTTGATCATTTTGTTGTTTTGGGATTGTCCATGGCTATGGGGACACCTGAAGGTAGAGACTCATAGCTGAGACACAAAAATACCTCTTAGTTTAATGGATCTTTCAGCCTCATTGTAAAGACGGTGCAACAACCACGGAACTAATTTGCTCCACCGAAAACCCCTGGGGAGAGAAAGAGGATGTCACCAACAGTGGGGTCTTCAGGCAACATCTGACTGTCAGACCTGCCCCAGCTAGGTCCCTAGGAAAGAAAGACCCTCGACTCCATTTTGTTGAAGTGATGGGTTCTTTTATTAAGGATTACTGGCTGTAGTAGAAACAGGCTAGAACTAAAGTTTCCACGCAAAAGGTTACAAAATTTTTCCCTTCGTCCCGGCCCTCCCCCTATGACCAGTTCATCTTCAGCCAATGATGAGCCGCATAGGTGTTTTGAGAACTGCTCAGCTGTTTGGAGCAATCCGCATTCCGCTCTCAGCTTCATGGCCTTGAAGACTGGCACAGGCTGGGTTCTTAACAACCCTGCTCTCCCGTCAAGCTGTCATCCTCCCTCCCTTTTTCCCACCTATGCCCCATACATGTCTATTGCCCATCTGCTCCCCTTCCCTTCCCCTCCCCTCGAGCAACGAATGGCAGGATGCCAGCGAGGCGCCAAGCCAAAGATGGCAGAGCTGACACTGACTTGAATGATTGGACCAATGTATATTTGGTTCGGATTTTTTGCTTTGATTTAGAAAAATTCAGCTCGATCCGATTCTGACAGCCCCATCAGTTTGAGGAGAATAAATATGTACAGCACAGCAAAGGTTATCTGACTCGATTCATGGACTCCTCCGTCAGTCCAGTGCTTTGAATGCACTTTCTAATTTAATTTGCTCCCAAATTTCCATTCACTGATTTAATCAACTTGGCTTCCTCTACGGTCGGTGGGCCATTCGTTATCTGAGGCTTTTGCCTAAATCTGTAGGACGTGTGTGTCAGCCAGACATGATGCCTTTGGAACATGAGTGTCCTATATTTGTAGCACTTAGTAAAAAAAAAAAAAGGCAACCTTTTTCAGATACCAGGGGGAACGTTTCCTTCTTTCCAATAATTGAAAGGTGCAAATAGATCTGTGTTTTGCACACACACTGTGCAACCTGCAGGAAAGAACCTTTCCTGTTGCAGAAAATATCTTTGGATGATCTAGGTCAGTGGTGGCCTTTTACTCACAGAGTGCCAAACAGGTATGTGCTTCATGCGCTTTCTGCAGCTCCTCCCCCATGCACTGCATGTGCCACCACACCGTCTGCGTATGCGCACAGCTTTTGCACGCATGCCCCACCGTGCATTGCACACACAACTGCACTGTCTTCGCATGCATGCAGGTTTCGCGCAGCTCCCCGTGCACTGTGTGCACAATTGCACCATTTGCACATGTGCCTGGTTTTCATGAATGCCACCTGCGCATGCATGCACTGTGCACCAGTACTGTCACACACATGCTCAAATGTGCGTGCATGTGCAGGACAGCTCCGAAGACCAGCTTGGTCCCTTGAATTGTGTGCATGCGCACCGGAGGTTCGAACACTACTGGGGTGTGAGCGCATGTGCAGCTGCAGGTGAGTTGGTGGGTAGCTCGCATGCCTGGAAAAATGGCTTTGCGTGGCACTTGCGGCACGCGTGCCATAGATTCGCCATCACGGATGTAGGTTTTTTCCCCCAAATGCTGGGGTATTTTTTCACTCCCCCTCCCTTCTCAGTCTGGCCCCCTGGGAAATGAACCAAAGGCACTGAGAATATTAATAACAAAAGAGAGTTCTGCTTGGGCTAATAAATTTGTTTCCAGCCATGATCCTAACATGAAATTAAAAAGCCCGGTTTGGAATTGGAGAATTGGGCAGGCATTCCTGCAGATAAAGAGACGCTGGGCACAGAAGCAAATTAAATCTGCGAGAAGGATGGGAGGAAATGGATTCGTGTCGGTGTGGGGGGGGGGAGCATTGGCGGTCGTCTCTTTCCCTTCCTCCCACCCGGTGCCATTGGACGATATATCTGAAATAAGCGGGAACCTTGGGCCTTTGTGTTTAAATAAAACATTATCTGCCTGGAGTTTAAAAGCATGCTCCCACGCACACACGGTTGGAAGGAACGCTGCAGCCTTGGCGTTCCTCAAAGGTGCTTTCACGGGCAGCTTCTGAAGGAGGCCGGCAGAGCTCGCCCGCCTTCCCCTTCAAACATCCCCTTGCGCCAAATGGGTTCGTGCTTCCAAGAGCCCTTCAAATCATTTGGGCCAAAGCCAATTCCCAAGTTAGGCTTCTGCCAGGAATTCTGCAGTCAGCCACACAAACCCCCGTCCATTTCCGGAGCAAGAAACTCTTTCTTCTCTTCTCGGGGAAGTTAGCAAATTGTTATTGATGTACTTCAAAGCCGGGCTAGGAAAAGGCAACATCTCCTCCTCCTCCTCCTTTCTCCCGATTCATGCGGAGCTTTGAAATGGAGGATGCTCTGGTCTTTCCGGTTTCAAAAAAACAGAGAGGAAAGAGCTTGACAAGACCCGGGTCCCTAACGGGATCCCAGAGATGTTAAGTGTAAGAAGAAACTTCTAGCTCAGGGATCACCAACTTTTCGGACCTCAGGGACCTCTAAATTCACAATTTTAAAACCTGCGGACCACTAATATGATCTGCCTAATGACCGGTTGGGTGGGCGTGGCTAGGTGGTCATGTGACTGTTGGGCGTGGCCAACTTGATGTCACTTTCTAGAGGGCCGCCTTGCTAGCCTCTACTCACCCCAGCGGTTCGAATCCCGAGTGCCGCGTAACGGGGTGAGCTCCTGTGACTTGTCCCAGCTTCTGCCAACCTAGCAGTTCGAAAGCAGGTAAAAAATGCAAGTAGAAAAATAGGGACCACCTTTGGTGGGAAGGTCCCAGCATTCCGTGCGCCTTTGGCATTTAATCATGCCAGCCACATGACCACGGAGACGTCTTTGGACAGCACTGGCTGAAACAGAGATGAACACCACCAAGCAGTGAAATCCAGCAGGTTCTGACAGGTTCTGGAGAACTGGTAGTGGAAATTTTGAACAGTTTGGAGAACCGGTAGCGGAAATTTTGAATAGTTCAGAGAAAAGGCAAATACCACCTCTGGCTAGCCCCAAAGTGGGGTGGGAATGGAGATTTTGCAGTATCCTTCCCCTGCCCACCAAGCCACACCACACACACCAAGCCACACCCACAGAACTGGTAATAAAAATATTTGGATTTCACCACTGGCACTGCACTCTAGAGTCGGGGACGACTAGCACATATGTGCGAGGGGAACCTTTACCTTTATTAGCACATCTGGGAAAACCCAAATCTGAAAGTTTCCAGGTTTTCCCCACCCAAAGGAAAGTTCAAGACCCTGCCCCAGCACCCATAAGTCCATCACATGGCCCAATTCAAGCACCCTCCCAACTGGAGATTTTTCCCAGTTCCAGCCTTCCAGGTGCAGGGCAAGATGTCCTTGACTCTCTGAGAAAGGAATGTTATTATGACTATATATCACCCTGGCACCAGACAGTCCCCCCTTCCAGTTTCCCACAGTAGTAAACGTGGCAGGCCTGATAGTAGTAAACGTGGCAGTAAACATGTAGTAGTAAACGTGATAGTAGTAAACGTGGCAGGCTTCCAGACCTGATATTGCCACAGTTCCCCCAAAAAAGTCCATAAAGGGAAAAGCTGGACCCCATGGCTGATGGCGTCATAAGTTGAGTGAATGAGCTAACCAAGCTGAGATTTTTCCAGATGAGGGACAGAACTAAGCCTAAGAGGAGCTTTTCTGCCCAGGAAAACAGCACAAATGAAGTTAAATTTGGGAATTGACAAACATTGCAAGGAAATCAAAGGGTGCATATTATAATAACCATGCAGTGTCCTGATTTCGTTGTTCTCTAAATGGGGTTTTAATGATTACGACACATATTGAAAACTTGTTAAATATGAAAATATATGTAATTATAAAAATGGGGGGGGGAAGGCTGAATTGTCTGAATGGCTGCATGAAAATATCTCTGTCGGCTTCTTTCACCCAAAAGGGCCCCCAGTTCCAAATGCTTCCCCAGAGCCCAATTTCAATAAATTAATCTGTTGTTTTACAACGGTCGAAACTTTTTGATGAAAGTTATCTTCCTTTTTGATACAGGGATCTTTCTGGCGAGTAGGCAAGCCACATGATTTACTTTTCTCCTGCTGATGCATCAATCTCGTAAATCCATAAAGCACAACTTCGGCTTCCGAATAAAGCCTTGGAATTGAACTGGCCGAGAAGAAGTTTCAAAAGTCGGGGTTTGCAGTTTTTAGATAGGGTGACTGTGGGGGGAAATGCACTCGTCAGAATTTCCTTTGCACTTTGCAAATGTGGAGTATGAACAAATAGGGTTATTCTCGGCTTACATATTCACAGCTTATTGAATCTCACACATTTCAGAGAAAGAACGTTAGCTTAGATCTCTTGATCAGGTAGAACAATAACACATTTTCACAAATGAAAGAGAGAGAGAGAGAAGAGGGGGAGAAGAGAAGAGAGGGGAGGAGAGGAGAGGGAGGGAAAGAAGAGGAGAGAGAGAAGATAGAGGAGAAGGGAAGGGAAGGGAGAGGAAAGAGAAGAAGAGGGGGAGGGAGAGGAGAGGAGAGAGAAAAGAGAGGAGAGGGGAAGGGAGAGGAGAGAAGAGAGGGGAGAGGAGAGGGAGAAGAGGGAGGGAAAGAAGATGAGAGAGAAGATAGAGGAGAGGGGAAGGGAAGGGAGAGGAGGAGAGGGAGAGGAGGGAGGAGGGAGAGGAAAGAAGAGGGGAGGGAGAGAAGAGAAAGAGGAGAGGGGAAGGGAGAGAGAGGGGGGGGAGAGGAGAGGGAAAGGAGAGAGAGAAGATAGAGGAGAGGGGAAGGGAAGGGAGGAGAAAGGAGAGGGAGAGGGAAGAGAGGAGAGGAGAGGGGGAGAGGGGAGAGAGAAAAGAGAGGGAAGAGGGGAGGGAGGAGAGAGAGAAAGAGAAATTCTATAAAGAAATGGTCTTGAAATGTAGAAGAATGTAGCCTTGAGAAGGAAGAAGGAGAGCAAAATGGCTATTCAGTCCTGGGAAAGTAGAAAGAGAAAGAGACTCAAGACAATTCTATCTTGATCTTGAACTTCTTAGGTTTTCAACATTTTGTTAGTGCTGGAATCCCTGCGGTGCTTCTCTTGATCTACCTTGAAGGGCTGGCACGAGATGACAGGTAATTCAGGCATTTCAGACCTGTGCTGAAGAGCAGGAGAAGAAGATTCCCTACCGCTTCAAGGCTCACCTAGGTAACAGGATAACAGAGTCGGAAGGAACTTTGGAGGTCTTCTAGTCCAACCCCCTGCTCAAGCATGCAGACCCTATACACCAGTGGGTCTCAACCTTCCTAATGCCGCGACCCTTTAATACAGTTCCTCATGTTGTGGTGACCCCCAACCATAAAATTATTCCTAAGACCATTGAAAATATGTGTTTTCGGATGGTCTTAGGCGACCCCTGTGAAAGGGGTCCCGACCCACAGGTTGAGAACCACTGCTATACACCATTCCGGACAAATGGCTGTCCGACCTCTTCTTAAAAACCTCCAGTGATGGAGCATCCACCACTTCTGAAGGCCGGCCGTTCCACTGATGGTTAGGTCTTGCAGAAGGGAGGAGCTTTCTCACTCGAAGATATGGTGCCTCTTTGGCTAGTTTGATTAAGGCACCAGCTGGAAACTAGGAGATCATGAATTCTAGTCCTGCCTTAAGGCATAAAGCCAACTGGGAGAGTCCCTCTGTCAGGGGGTTGGACTAGAAGACCTCCAAGGTCCTTTCCAGCTACGTTATTCTATTCTATTCTATTCTATTCTATTCTATTCTATTCTATTCTATTCTATTCTATTCTATTCTATTCTATTCCATTCCATTCCATTCCATTCCATTCCATTCCATTCCATTCTTTATTCCTTATCCTCTACTCTTCTCTTCTCTACTCTACTCTATTCTATTCTTTATTCCTTATCCTCTTCTATTCTCTTTCCTTCCTTCCTTCTCCATTCTATTCTATTCTATTCTATTCTATTCTATTCTATTCTATTCTATTCTATTCTATTCTATTCTATTCTATTCCATTCCATTCCATTCTTTATTCCTTATCCTCTACTCTTCTCTTCTCTACTCTACTCTATTCTATTCTTTATTCCTTATCCTCTTCTATTCTCTTTCCTTCCTTCTCCATTCTATTCTATTCTATTCTATTCTATTCTATTCTATTCTATTCTATTCTATTCTATTCTATTCTACTCCACTCCACTCTACTCCACTCTATTCTCATTTCATATTCCATTCCATTCCAATGTAATTCTGAATTCTATTCTATCCCATCCCATCCCATCCCATCCCATATTCTATTCTATTCTATTCTATTCTATTCTATTCTATTCTATTCTATTCTATTCTATTCTATTCTATTCTATTCTATTCTATTCTATTCCATTCCATTCCATTCCATTCCATTCCATTCTATTCTATGCCCTAAGAAGCTGGCAATAGCAGATCACTTCCAAAAAAAACCTTGCCAAGAAAGCTGCAGGGACTTGTCCTGACAATTGCCAGAAGTCAACAATAACTTGAAGTAACACAACACAACACAACCCAAACGCACACACATGGAATGAACGAAGACCTTGAAATCCAGGTCTGACCTCTGCATTGGTTAGCAGCTGAATGTCACCCATTACTGATTGATCGGGGGGGGGGGGGCATCTGTTCCAGGAAAAAAGAGAGAGAGAGAGAGAGATTTGGCTATTTATAAGAAATAATGATTTATTTATTTATTTTGATGTTTGATGCTGGAAAAACATTCCTGAAGTAGTTTCTTTAAAGCAGTGCGAAATTGTGCCTTGCAATTTCTCAAGCTTTCTCCTCCTGGAAATGATTCTTTAGATAGATAGATAGATAGATAGATAGATAGATAGATAGATAGATAGATAGATAGATAGCTGTGATATCAGGTAGGTAGGTAGGTAGGTAGGTAGGTAGGTAGGTAGATAGATAGATAGACAGACACCTTATTCTCAATGTGTTTAAGAATTTGTTTTGAATTCCTCAGTAGTGTTTTTACCGTCCGTGATGGCTCTGTGCAGTAGAGGTGGTGTTAGTGGTGCCCTTTGACTTTCTGGGACATGATTTGCATCCCAAGCCTAACCCCCGGAAGGACTTGCTTTCTGAAATCTCCCCTTGGTTTTCAATAGCAATAGCCCTTAGAGTGATATACCGCTTCACAGTGATTTAACAGCCCTCTCTAAGCAGTTTATAGAGTCAGCCTATTGTCCCCAACAATCTGGGTCCTCATTTTACCAAAAGGATGGAAGGCTCAGTCAACCTTAAGCCAGTCAGTATCAAACTCCTGTCTCTGGGCAGAGTTAGCTTGCAATACTGCATTCTTACCACTGCGCACCATGTGGTTAGAATGCAGGATGGATGGATGGAAGGAAGGAAGGAAGGAAGGAAGGAGAGGGAAGGAAGGAAGGAAGCTTGCAATACTGCATTCTAACCACTGTGCACCATGAATGGATGGATGGAAGGGAGGAAGGAAGGAAGGAAGGAAGGAAGGAAGGAAGGAAGGAAGGAAGGAATACCAATAGCACTTATATACCGCTTCACAGTGCTTCACAGCCTTCTCTAAGTGGTTTACAGAGTCAGCCTCTTGCCCCCAACAATCTGGGTCCTCATTTTAGTGACCTCGGAAGGATGTAAGGCTGAGTCAACATTGAGCCAGTCAGGATTGAACTGCTGGCAGTGGGCAGAGTTTGCCTGCAATACAGCATTCTAACCACTATGCACCATGGAAGGAAGGAAGGAAGGAAGGAAGGAAGGAAGGAAGGAAGGAAGGAAGGAAGGAAGGAAGGAAGGAAGGAAGGAAGGAATAGCAGTAGCCATAGCATTTAGACTTATATACCGCTTCACAGTGCTTTACAGCCCTCTTCTAAGCAGTTTTTACAGTCAGCCTCTTGCCCCCAACAATCTGGGTCCTCATTTTACCCACCTCGGAAGGCTGGAAGGCCGAGTCAATCTTGAGGCTGGTGAGATTTGAACTGGCAAATTGCAGGCATCCGGCAGTCAGCAAAAATAGCCTGCAGTACTGCATTCTAACCACTGCGCCACCTTGGCTCTTATAGCACGAGATGGATATTTTGGCCCATTTTTAAAACTGGCCAATCTTTTGCTGGTTTTTCCCTACAGAATATGTCCGGTCCCTTCCATTGGGGTTTTCAAGAATGATCTGCAGATGAGCAGAGAGTCCTAAGCCTTTGATGTAATTGTTTCCAACGGGGTTTTTTTTGGCTGAGAAGAGCAAAAATTGAGAACTGATGTAAATAAAACATTCAAGTTATCAGAGCCCGTTGGGTCATTTCTCCAATTTCCATTCCATTTTTTCCACCAAAACATGGAATGGTCATTACCACTAGAGCAGATAATAAATATCAATTGGATTACAGTCCCTCCAACACACTTTAGAAGGACTGATGGAAATTATTATGCAATTTTAAGGAGATTTACAATGCATATGAATTATGCATTGCTGACTCTTGGTGACTTGTTAAAATAGATTTCTAAAAAAATGTATAGCATGAGAGAGCTGCTGAATGTTGACTCATCAGGTTCAGGTCCCACTATTACCCAAAACGTGGTGGTAGAATTTTTTTTTCTTTTTAAACAGACTTACAAAGTGAGAGAAACCAAATATCCTAAAGGCCCCTTTTGTATGTGTGTGTGTAAGAGAGATGGAACCTGGTGGGTGACTGATATCATTCATTTGCATCGTAAATTTATTTTGAAGAATTTCAACAGTTTCATTCCAATGTTTCTTGGTGATATAGAAATTAAATTAAAATACAGGTATTCATCAATTTATGACCACAGCTGAGCCCAAAATTTCTTTTGCTAAATGAAACATTTGTTAAGTGACAAGTTTTGCCTCATTTTACGACTTTTCTTGCTACAGTTGTTAAGTTAGTAACTCGGTGTCAAGTTTCGAGGTCGTCTCAAATAAATTGCATTTCAAACAAAGTCTTTGAAGAAAAACTCCTATTTATTAAGCACGACATTCTAGACCCGACTCCATCGAAGCCAACACTGACTTCCAGCCCCCAAACCCTCCCTTTCTGTTCCCCACTCCCCTGCACTCATTGGCCATCTTTCTACCCCTTTCATTCTACCCCTAATCTACTCCAGCTCAAAGGAATTTCCCCCCTCCCATCCCATCTCCTAGGGGATATTATCTCCAGGGAAAATAAGTAGGTGAAAAGTCAAACGTCCCTTTCCAGACGCCTCCACTTCTCCTTCTTATGTCAGCACTAGAGTAAATGCAGCTTGAAATGCTGACATCCGGTTGTTAAGCGAATCTGGTTTCCCCATTGACTTTGCTTGTCAGAAGGTTATAAAAAGGGGATCATGTGACCCTGGGACACTGCAGCAGTCATAAATATGAGTCAGTTGCCAAGCCTCTGAAATCACGTGACCATGGGAATGCTGCAGTTAGTGGATCAGGGAAGTGCTGTAGACATAGTAAACGTGGACTTGCAGTAAGGCATTTGACAAAGTAGAGCACAACCTACTTGGTAGTCCCAACGGTGCTTTTTTCAAGAGGCAACTGGACTTTCTTGTTTTTCTTTGAAGACATTTTGCTTCTCATCCAAGAAGCTTCTTCTGCTCTGACTGGATGGAAGGATTTATACTCCTTGTAGACAGCTGGTCATTTGCATCACGTGTGAGCCAGCTGCCAAAAAACTCAATGTAATCCTAGCTGCATCAAGAGAAGGATAGCATCAAGATCAAACGAAGTGATGGTGCCACTTTATAGGGCACTGATGAGACCACACTTGGAATCCTCTGTCCAGTTCTAGTCACCACGATACTAAAAAGAGTGCAGAGAAGAGCAACCAAGATGATGAGGGCAGTGGTGAAATCCAATTTTTTTTTTTTACTACCGGTTCTGTGGGCATGGCTTGGTGGGCGTGGTGTGGCTTGGTGGCCATGGCAGGGGGAGGATACTGCAAAATCTCCATTCCCATCCCATTCCCGGGGGAAGGATACTGCAAAATCCCCATTCCCACCCCACTCCAGGGGAAGAATACTGCAAAATCTCCATTCCCACCCCACTCCTGGGGAAGGACACTGCAAAATCCCCATTCCCACTCCACTCCAGGGGAAGGATACTGCAAAATCTCCATTCCCACCCCACTCCTGGGGAAGGATACTGCAAAATCCCCATTCCCACTCCACTCCAGGGGAAGGATACTGCAAAATCCCCATTCCCACCCCACTCCAGGGGAAGGATACCGCAAAATCCCCATTCCCACCCCACTCCTGGCGGAAGGATACTGCAAAATCCCTATTCCCACCCCACTTCTGGGGGAAGGATACTGCAAAATCCCCATTCCCACCCCACTTCTGGGGGAGGATATTGCAAAATCCCCATTCCCACCCCACTCTGGGGCCAGCCAGAAGAGGTATTTGCCGGTTCTCCGAACTGCTCAAATTTTCTGCTACTGGTTCTCCAGAACCTGTCAAAACCTGCTGGATTTCACCCCTGGATGAGGGGGCCTGGAAACTAAAGTGTATGATGAACAGTTGAGGGAACTAGGTATGTCTATCAAAGAGAAGGATTGGGATGACACGATAGCAGTCTTCCAGTGCTTGAAGACCTGTCACAGAGAGGAAGGGGTCAACCTATTCTCCAAAGAACCTGAGGGCAGGAGAAGAAGCAAAAGGTGGAACATCATTACAGAGAGAGACAAATTAAAATTTCCTGAGAATGAGAACAATTAATCAATGCCATGGCTTTGTCTCCAGAAATTGTGGGTTCTCCTTCACTGTAGGTTTTCAAGAGTAGACTGGATAATCGTTTGCCCAGGTTAGTTTTAAGGTCTCCTGTTCAAGCAGGGAAGACCTCCGAGTTCTCTTCCAAAACTATGATCATAGGTATTGCTGAAACATGGTGGAATGACACATAGAAGTGGAATAGAGTGTTGGAAGACTGCGATAGATAGATAGATAGATAGATAGATAGATAGATAGATAGATAGATAGATAGATGATAGATAGATAGATAGATAGATAGATAGATAGATAGATAGATAGATAGATAGAAGGAACCTGAAGGCCAGACGAGGAATAATGGATGGAAACTGATCAAGGAGAGATTCAACCTAGAGATGAGGAGGAACTTACTGACAGTGAGAACAATCAACCAATGGAACAGAAGTTGCCTTTGGAAGTTGTGGGAGCTTCATCACTGGAAGCTTTCAAGAAGGGACTGGGTTGCCATCTGTCAGAAATGGTGTAGGGTCTCCTGCTTGAGCCACGGGTTGGACTAGATGACCTCTAAGGTCCCTTCCAACTGTGTTAATCTGTTAAAAGATGATAGATAGATGATAGATAGATAGATAGATAGATAGATAGATAGATAGATAGATAGATAGATAGATAGATATAGTAGTCTCAGCAAAAAGAGGAGGAAGACTTGCGTTATGGGTGAGGGAAATATAGGAGTCCACAGAAATTCAGGTTTCGGGGCATAGGAGCTCTGTTGAGAGTGTCTGGGCAAAAATTAAAAAAGAAATAAAAATGACACCATTGTGGGAGTTTTATTATAAGCCTCCAAGACAAACTGAAGAGGAGGAGGATTTTTTTTTTCTGCACCAAATGACGCAACTACAAAGGAAGTGTGAGATTGTGATTACATGGGTGGTTTTAAAGATACTTGTTAGAAATTTATTCTTGTCTTGAGTGAGAGTACTGAAGGAATGCTTACCAATGCTACAAAGCTGGTATCAGCATTCCAAGGAACGAATCCATCGAAAGCAGAACTCCGAGGCAGGTAGATTCCTCAATTTATTGAATACATCATATTGGCACAACTGGTGAAAACTGACTCTGAAAGTTCCTGCAGTTTTCACCTAATTAAAAAGGGAAAGTTCCCCCTTTCCCCCCCCCCAGGTCATGGGTCATATTGTCCAATAGTGGTGCTGGCAAGTGTTGTGGCTCCGTTACCTGAGCCTGTGTCATCGGCAGGAGAGGACTCCGAGAGTGAAGGAGAGGAGTTGGCAAGGCCTCCCTCTCCAGGACCCTCCTCTCTGGCAATGCCTTTGGTGTCCGCTGAAGTGCAAGAGATAGGGCCAGGGCCAAGCACGTCCACGCAGCCACAGGTGGACAGTGATGAGGGAAATGAGTCTTGGCTGGATCCTCGGCAGCGTTGCAGAGATAAGCGCGCGCAACAGAAGAAAAGGCGTGCCAGAGATTAAGCTGAGTCACTGGACCACACCCCACAGAGTATAAAAGAGGGTGAGGTGGCCATTCAGACTCTGTGACGGACAAAACTAACTACTATCGAGTCACATTGCATCTTTGGAAACAACTTTATCGGCCTTGGATTTATTTTACGAACTGGACAATTCTTGACTATGTGTATTTTCTTTATGAGTAAAGTTCTTGGCAAGCAGCTACTGGGTTGCTACCAGGCTACTTATCGGAAGAATTGGTTGTCTGCCAGTTTATTTAACCCTCGGCTGTCTGTTTGTGTGCATGTGTGAGACGGGGACAGAACAGCAGGTTGCCTGGTTACTCCACTCCTCCTCTTCCGAGCCACCTGTTGGAATGACCTTGGTTCCCACAAGAAAACTTTTTATTTTGACGGCCAAGCCGAGCTATCTAAAATTCCCCCCTCCCTTTCTCCCCCTTCGCTTTGTGGCAAACATGAAGCCTCAAAGATGGCCTCAGCCAGTCTCACTTCAAGGTTGACAGCTGGGAGGTGAGGCTAATACTTGGGACAAGGAGTGGGGGGAGAAACAAAAAAGCATAGGCTAGAACAGGGGTCCCCAACTCTTGGGCTGCAGACGGGTACTGGTCCATGGCCTGTAAGGAACTGGGCTGTGCAAGTGGCAGGCAAGCAAGCAAAGCTTCATCTGCACATGCAAAGGATCTAGGTTGTACGCGAAACCATCCCCCGCCTCCCGGCCCATGGAAAAATTATCTTCCACAAAACTGTTCCCTGGTGCCAGAAAGACCTCTGGAGTTTTAAAAAAACAGGCAATAAACAAATAGAATGAAATTAAATATTGTTCTGACCAGGTTCCCCAAACATGACAAACCCTCTGTAATCAATCAAAGATTCTTTTATGAGGAGTGCCAGCAGCCCCGGCAAAAAGTTTCTCTCTCACCACAGGCTAACAAGTCTGTCCAGCAGGGAGATGAATAGTTGTCTGCCACATCTATTCATCTCCGTCCCCTGCCTTTTATCCCCAGAGTTAGGGTGGGGCTTCGCTAGCAGCAGTGGCTCTTCATTCCCAAGGACTGGCCCATAGATTTCCACTGCTCTCCTCTCCTCTGCCTTCTGCACATCAGGCACTGGACCCAGCTGCTCCTCCTCTTCCTCATCAGCCACCTCCAGACCTGGAGGTTGTGGACTCTCCAGACCAGGGCTAACGGATGGCCCAGGCTCCGCCTCTGTCTCTATCTCTGACAAATCCATTCCCTCTTCCCCCTCGGTGCTCTCAGGTTGCTTTGATGCTGACCTCCTCCTCTGATTCGGCTGCTAGAGGGGTCGGCAGCTGATAGGCCACAACAATATGGAGAAATCTAAAATCATGAGTCTAGGTAAGAAAAATGAAAGCAACAGGAATAAGATGGGGAAAATCTGGGTTGGGCAGCATGTGTGAGAAGGACTTGGGGATGCTACTGGATCACAACATGTCCCAACAGTCTAATGCAGCTGCAAAGAAGGCCAGCAACACCTTGAGGAGCAGCAAGAAGTCTAGATTGTTGGAAGCCATTGTTCCAGAATACAGAATAACAGAGTTGGAAGTCTAGTCCAATGCCCTGCTCAAGCAGGAGACCTTATACCGTTCCAGACAAACAGCTGTCCAATATCTTAAAAACCTCCATTAGAAGAACTTCTTCACAGGAAGAGCTGTCAATCTTTCACTGGTTATCGCCTGGAGTGTTCCTTTCCTTTCCCTGGAGGTTTTCGAAAAGAGGCAGCACCTGAAGGCCAGACAAGGAATAATGGATGGAAACTGACCAATGAGAGATTCAACCTAATGGAGGAACTTTCTGACAGTGAGAACAATCAACCCATGGAACAGGAGTTGCCTTCGGAAGTTGTGGGAGCTTCTTCACTGGAAGCTTTCAAGAAGAGACCAGACAGCCATCTGTCAGAAATGGTGCAGGGTCTGCTGGGCAGGAGGTTGGACTAAATGACCTACAAGGTCCCCTCCAACTCTTGTTAATCTGTATCTATGATGTAATGACAAGGAGTTGGACTTGCTTAACTCTTTGGTATAGATATAGATATAAATACATCAAACTCTTACTTTAAAATTAACAAAAGAGGAGCCGCAGTGGCGTAGTGGTTAGAGTGCAGTACTGCAGGCTACATCTGCTGATCACCGGCTGCCAGCAGTTTGGCAGATCGAATCTCACCAGGCTCAAGGTTGACTCAGCCTCCCATCCTTCCGAGGTCGGTAAAATGAGGACCCAGATTGTTGGGGGCAATAGGTTGACTCTGTAAGCCACTTAGAGAGGCTGGAAAGCACTGTGAAGCGGTATATAACTCTAAGTGCTATTTCTAATAGTCTGCATTATCTCTATAATCCCTTATAGTTCTAATTATCAAATCCCCAAATCATAATTTTATTTCTTTCTTCTTCTGGCAGAAAGTCCAAATGTGGTTTCCAGATAGAAATTGGTCCCAGTCTTTTCTTGAATCAAAGCTGCCAATTTTGCCATTTTATCAGCTTAACCACCCATTCTTCCATTGTAGTATTTCTAAGTCCTACAGCTTTGGGCCATAAAGGACTCTTGCTACTGTTATCATGTATAAAAATAATTTTCTGTAAGGTCATTCAATCTGTTGGTCCATTAACCCCAAAAGGAAAGTCTCTGGTTTCAACTATACATTTATTTTTCCAATCTTCTGAATCGGAATAGATATTTGATCCCAATATTTTTAGCTTTCTCAACATGTCTACCAGAAATGAAATAATGCATCTTCAGTTTGATTACATTTTCAACCTATATTGGAAATCTCATTATACGTTTTTGACAATTTATCCAGTGGCAAGTCCCAATGATACATCATTTTACAAAGATCTCTTTTAAGATATAATTCAATGTAAATTTCAACCCATTTTTCCACATATTCTCCCATTGACCTAACTGTGTATTTTTTGGTTCGTTTTATCATACAATCTTTAGCTTGTTCATCTTCCGTTTTCATTTTTAATAGCAGTGTATATACATCATAGTAATAATAGGATCATCACTTCTCTACAATCCCACATCGAATTTAGTCTTATCGTTTTCAAACTTACAGTGCTTCTTATCAAGTTTAAATCTTTCCATTAACAGAACATAAGAAAACCAATGGCCCATGGCCCATTACTTTCCAAACACTTCCAAGTGCATTTGCAACATCCTTTTTATAGGGTGCTAAACAGGTTTAACTTGTCTATTTAAAAAAGCCTGCCACATATAGACCTGTAAGTGAAAAAGGGGATATTTGAATCAGCCAAACACATTAAAAGGGATGGGGCTTTGATCAGATGTTCACAGCCATCATCTTGGACTTTTTCCATCTTCCTGAAAAAAATCTAAAGCTGTGAAAAGGAGTCCAAATCATTTTGCATAGTTACAGCTAGTTTTGAAATTGCTCTGTCTTCTTGTCTTTCACTAGATATTAATCTGTAGAGATTCTCAGTCATCCAGGTCATGGTTATCCCAAAGGTGTTTTTTTCAGAAGGCAACTGGACTTCCTTGGGTTTTTTTTTTTCTGTTGAAGATGTTTCGCTTCTGATCCAAGGAGCTTCTTCAGCTCTGACTGGAATGGAAGGATTTATACTCCTTGCAGACAGCTGGTTGTTTGCATTCTTTTTAGAGGGTCATTGAGGCCACTTGGAGGTTTATCTGTGTCCTCAGAGCCACCTAAACAGTGCAAATGGTTCCTGTAGCCTGCAGTTTTTTTTCCCCTGGAAATCCACTCCTACTCCCACACCATTCCAAGGGTCTTCCTCCCAAATTGTATCGCTAAAAGTCTGTAGAGATTCTCAGTCATCCAAGTCATGGTTGTCCCAAAGGGGCTTTTTCAGGAGGCAACTGGACTTTCAGGAGGCAACTGGACTTCCTTGGTTTTTTTTCTTTTGAAGACATTTTGCTTCTCATCCAAGAAGCTTCTTCAGCTCTTACGGGATGGTGGGGGATGGAAGGATTTATATTCCTTGCAGACATCTGGTCATTTGCATCCTTTTAGAGGGTCCTTGAAGCACTAGTTTAGGTTTAGCACTAGTAGGAATGGATTTCCAGAGAAAAAGAAAAAAAATATTGCAGATTACAAGAACCATTTGCACCACTCAGGTGACCCTGAGGACACAGAGAAACCTCCAAGTGGCCTCAACGGCCCTCTCAAAGGATGCAAAGGACCAGCTGTCTGCAAGGAGTATAAATCCTTCTATTCCCCACCACTCTGTCAGAGCTGAAGAAGCTTCTTGGATGAGAAGCGAAACGTCTTCAAAGAAAAAACAAGAAAGTCCAATTGCCTCCTGAAAAAGCAGCTTTGGGACGTTGACTGGATAACACCCAAAAGCCTTTTTTTCCAGAGTGAAAAGTGGTGCATTTACTTTGAGCAGTTGAGGTTCATTAATTGAGCAGTTTTTCCTGGGATCTTGTGCCACCCAAACTGAGAACTTTCTCTCGAAGTTAAATGACAAATCAACTGGGGAAAAAAATAATCCCATCCCGGCCTTTGCTTTCTCCTTAAACTTTCTCTGCCCCTATTTACCAACAAATCAGATGAAGTTAGGGAAAGGAAGTGTAGTCCATGCTCTTAAGTGAGGCTGCTGAAATCTAATCAATGATTGATGAGGGACCTCTTCTTTTTAAAAGGCTTGGACTAATGTCTGTTCTTGACAAGAGAGACAAAGAGTGATTAGGCTTTCCTTAGCCCTGTCACTTGTAATCTAGACCCTTTGAGCTTCCTGAAGGTCATTTTGGGTAAAATGCATACCAGTGAGGACAGAGACAAATGAGCCAACGTAATTAAAGTGCATTTACCAAGAATGTATCTGAGCAAATCTTTCTCCGAGTTGGCCTGTTATTGATGTTTTGTTATCAACTTCTGCCAAGCAAACTTATGAAACACACATACAGTAGTGGCCAAAATTGCAGAAACCTTTTGGGGAAAGTGTATTTTCTAAAACTAGCTAATAACACCACTTTTTTTTTTTTTTGAGTAGTAGTACCATAGAACTATATATCAATGGAAAGACAATTTAATCAAGAATGTAATGCAATAACCAGGGGTGAAATCCAGCAGGTTCTAAAGGTTCTGGAGAACCGCTAGCGGAAATTTTGAGTAGTTTGGAGAACCGGCAAATGCCACCTCTGGCTGGCCCCAGAGTGGGGTGGGAATGGAGATTTTGTAATATCCTTCCCTCAGGAGTGGAGAGGGAATGGAGATTTTGCAGTATCCTTACCCTGCCACGCCCACCAAGCCACACCACGCCCACCAGGCCATGCCCACAGAACTGGTAGTAAAAAAAATTGGATTTCACCACTGGCAATAACTTTTATGAAGGATTTGCTATTAGAATAGCAGTTACAGTATAAAGAAGAAAAGTGAAACAGGTAGAAAAAAACGAGATATACAAAAACGATCCCCATAGAAAAAACAAGATATACAAACATTATCACCAAGTCAGTGAATACTTTGTTGGGTAACCTTTAGCATGCATTATGGCCTTACAACATCTTCCCATGGAGGGAACCAAGTCTTTGAGTTCTGCAGCTGTTATGTGAAACCAAGATTGAATGATGGCTTCTATTAACTGGGGTTTATTGCTGGGTCGCTTCTGACTAACAAGTTTCTTTAGTCGGAAAAATCCATAAATTTTCCATTGGGTTAAGGTCTGGGATATTCCCAGGCCATTCCAGCAGTGGAATAGGATTATCTTGAAACTCCAAAAAAAAGTGGTGTTATTAGCCATCAAACCTCAAAAATACACTTTTCCCAAAAGGTTTCCACAATTTGGGCCACAACTGTATTAACATCTGGTGGACGTGCCCAAAGGCAAAAAAAAAAAAAAAAAATTGGACGAAAATACATACATGATTAGAATTAATGTTAAAGCAACATATAGATTTAAAGCCAGAAATATTTCTGTTAGATATACTACCAGGAAAATATGATGAAGGGAATGTATATTTAATATTGCATGTTTTGACAGCAGCAAGAATTATATTTGCACAGCACTGGAAAACTGAGGAAACTCCTACAGAGGAAAATATGATTTAAAAAATACTAGAGTGTGCAGAAATGGATAGGTTAACACTAAAGATAAAGGACAAGGAAGATACAGAATATTTCTTAATATTTTATTTATTTATTTAATTAGAATTTGTCAATCAAAAATGAGAACAAGAATAAAAGAATAAAAATACAGTGAAGGGGCAATAGGCACATTAGCGCACTTATGCACGGCCCCTCTGACCATTTAAGTATGAAGTTAGGTCCACGGAAGTCCATTTGTGACTGAAACTGTAAAAATTTGTAGCTGAGACAAATGGATCAGGTAGGGCATTCCAGACTTTGACAACTCTATTACAGAAATCATATTTTTACAGTCAAGTTTAGAACGATTTACATTGAGTTTAAGGCGGTTGTTCGCGTGAGTATTATTGCGATTAAAACAGAAAAAGTCATTTCCAGGTAAAGCATTACTATGTATAATTTTGTATGCAATATGGGATCGGTTTTATCAATGGTTAGATAATAGAGGTGGAAGTTGGAAGTTGATTAATAACTCTAGAAAGAATGCAGAGGAGAGCAACCAAGATGATTAGGGGACTGGAGCAGGGGTGAAATGCTCCCAGTTCGGACCGGATCGCCCGATCCGGTAGCAATGGTGGCGAGTAGTTCGGAGAACCGGTAGCAAAAATCCCTGCCCCCCCCCATGCCCAGCTGAGCCACACAATCATCAGAAGCTTTTTTTTTTTACTTTTAAAAGCATTTTTTCTACAACGTCTTCAGCCGAAAAAATGCTTTTAAAAGTTAAAAAAAAAAAGCCTCTGATGATCGCACGGCTCAGCTGGGATCGTCAGAGGCTTTTAAAAGCATTTTTTCTACAACCTCTTCGTCCAAAGAGGTTGTAGAAAAAAAATGTTTTTAAAAGAAAAAAAGCCTCTGCCGATCAGACAACTCAGCTGGGATCGTCAGAGGCTTAAAAAAAAAAAGAAAGAAAGAAAAAGCCTCTGCCGATCAGGCAACTCAGCTAGGATCGTCAGAGGCTTTTTAAAGCATTTTTTTACAACCTCTTCAAGAATGCGAACCTTGCGAATGCTCCAACACTGGAAGTTTTTAAGAAGATGTTGGATAACCATTTGTCTGAAGTGCTGTAGGGTTTCCTGCCTAAGCAGGGGGTTAGATTAGAAGACCTCCAAAGTCCTTTCCAACTCTGTTATTCTAATATGTATAAACAAATAATATTACCATTTTTATTATTATATATAATGTAAATTGACCCAGACAATACACTGTTTACTAAGCACTAATACGTGCTCTAGACAAATATATGTTAAAAATATTTTTAAAAAGAAACGTCGCAAGGATTCCGAATGTGCTAGCGAATTGGAAGGGAGGAACATCCATGGGGAGTCACCAAACTTTTCTCTTCGGTGCAAACCGTGGTCGTTTGGGAGAAGAATATGGCAGGTCCTTCCCTGGGGCCAGGCACCATCCCCGGTGTTCATCTGAAAGTGTCATCTCGCCTCCCAAGGCAGAGAGGTTTTCTCCCATTCCCGGCTTTTTAAAATGTTAATTTAATCAGAGGAAGTGAGAAACGATACTGCTGTATTGCTTGAGAGGTTCACGCAACAGATTGGCTGATTTCGTTTTTCAGAAAGTCAGAAATGAGACACAGAGATGGCTATCTGCAAATGGCTTTCCTGGATCGGTAGTGTTTCCCCAACCAGTACAAAAGTGCCACTGAGTTATGGTACAAAAATGGCTTGGTTTTCAACAGTAGCTCCTGGTTTTCAGGAGGGTAGAATTAAGAATGGGAAGCACATCATTCCACTGCACCCTATCTAGAATAGAATAGAATAGAATAGAATAGAATAGAATAGAATAGAATAGAATAGAATAGAATAGAATAGAATAACAGAGATGGAAGGGACCTTGGAGGTCTTCTAGTCCAACCCCCTGCCTAGGCAGGAAACCCTACACCACTTCAGACAAATGGTTTTCCAATCTCTCCTTAAAAACTTCCAGTGATGAAGCTCCCACAACTTCTGAAGGAAACTTCTGTTCCATCGGTTGATTGTTCTCATTGTCAGAAAATTCCTCCTTATTTCCAGGTTGAATCTCTCCTTGATCAGTTTCCATCTATTATTCCTTTTCTGGCCTTCAGGTGCTTTGGAGAATAGCTTGACCCCCTCCTCTCTGTGGCAGCCCCTCAAATATTGGAAGATGCTATCCTGTCTCCCCTGGTCCTTCTCTTCACTAGACTAGCCAGGCCCAGTTCCTGCAACCGTTCATTGTCTGTTTTAGCCTCCAGTCCCCTAATGATCCTGGTTGCTCTTCTCTGCACTTTTTCTAGAGTCTCAACATCTTTTTTATAGTGTGGCGACCAAAACTGGATGCAGGATTCTAGGTGTGGTCTTACTAAGGCTTTATAGAGTGGTGTTAGTACCTCCCTTGATCTTGATTGTATCCCTCTGTTAATGCAGTTTAGGATTGCATTGGCTTTTTTGGCTGCCTCTGCACACTGCTGGCTCCTATTTAACTGGTTGTCCACTAAGACTCCAGCTATTAAGCCTGGTTTCACCCAGTCTGTATGTGTCCTTTTGTTTTTCTTGCCTGGGTGTAAGACTTTACTTTTCTCTTCTTCTTCCATGCAAACTCATGACCCTTTGGACTACTTTTAATTTTTATCCATGTGTTATTATTCCTCTCCCAATCCACCCATCCCCCACCAAAAGCAAACTCTTCTGCCACCTATCTTACCCCTTTGGAATTGACAAAAGTGGTAGGGTTGACTTTTCTCTTGAGCTGGGTTGACTTTAAACGACCATCTTCTCCCCTCTGGCCGGATGTGTTCATCGTTTTGAAGGGGTCCAAACATTCTCTGGCAAGAAGGAGCCGGCCTTGTATTTTTGACTCCCCAAATCCTGAGCGCTGGGTCACGGGAAGAGGTGAAGCCGTGACATCTCTGGAGGTGGATGTACTGACAAGGCCGATGACGATTGCCCTTTCTTCTCTTTTTTGAGCTGATCCTGGTAGGCAGTTCTCTCTCGTCGGGTTCTCATTTCTCCAAGAACTTCATCGCCTCTGACCTCTCGTGCGGAATCGTTCTCATATGGAAAGCTTCAGTGACACAGTTTATGGAAGTCACAAACTTTTTTTTTATAGTGGTGTTCCATCTGCAAGCTACTTTACACCGCCTCCTTCTCCAGTCTTTTGCTATCCCCAGATAGCTTAATGGGAGAGAACTAAGGGTGAAAATGGCAGAGTAGAAGATCCCTGCTTAACAGAGGATGGAGTCCCTTTTCCCTCTCATCTGTGATCACTGGCGCAGTGGTTAGAATGCAGGATTGTGGGCAAATTCTGCCCACAGCCAGCAGTTCGATCCTGATGGGGCTCAAGGTTGACTCAGCCTTCCATCCTTCCGAGGTGGGTAAAATGAGGACCCAGATTGTTGGGGGCAAGAGGCTGACTCTGTAAACTGCTTAGAGATGGCTGTAAAGCACTGTGAAGCAGTAATAAGTCTAAGAGCCTGTTGCCCTCCCTCCTTTCCTCCCTCCCTCCCTCCCTTCCTTCCTCCCTTCCATCCATCCATCCATCCATGGTGCACAGTGGTTAGAATGCAGTATTGCAGCCCACTGCCAGCAGTTCAATCCTGACTGGCTCAATGTTGACTCAGCCTTACATCCTTCTGAGGTCACTAAAATGAGGACCCAGATTGTTGGGGGCAAGAGGCTGACCCTGTAAGCCACTCGGGGACGGGGGTGTCTAAAGCACTGTGAAGTGGTATATAAATCTAAGTGCTATTGCTATTGCTAAATGACAGGGTTTTTTTAAAAAAATAATAGAAAACATATGTCTCCAAAGATTTTCATGTCTATTTTAAGTGCCTCAAGGGTTTGCATACTAAAAAGCAGAGACATCACCCTGCCAACAAAAGTGTGTATAGTCAAGGCTACGGTTTTCTCAGTTGCAATGGATGGCTGTGAAAGTTGGACCATAAGGAAGGCTGAGCGCCAAAGAATGGAGGCCTTTGAACTCTGGTGCTGGAGAAGACTCCTGCGAGTCCCTTGGACTGCAAGGCGATCCAACCGGTCAGTCCTAGAGGAGACCAACCCTGACTGCTCTTTAGAAGGCCAGATCCTGAAGAGGAAACTCAAATACTTTGGCCGCCTAATGAGAAGGAAGGACTCCCTGGAGAAGAGCCTAATGCTGGGAACAATGGAGGGCAAAAGAAGAAGGGGACGACAGAGAACGAGGTGGCTGGATGGAGTCACTGAAGCAGTCGGCGTGAGCTTAAATGGACTCCAGAGGATGGTAGAGGACAGGAAGGCCTGGAGGAACGTTGTCCATGGGGTCGCAATGGGTTGGACACGACTTCGCAACTAACAATGCTTATTTAATCGGAGACATTGTTTTGTTTTGCTTTATCCTCATGTATTGTTTTGATGTGCTCAGAGAAGATCTGGTGGCGCAGTGATTAAAATGCAGTATTGCAGGCTAATTCTGCCCACTGTCAGGAGTTCGATTCTGACCGGCTCAACCTTCCATCCTTCTGAGGTTGGTAAAATGAGGAGCCAGATTGTTGGGGGCAATAGGCTGACTCTGTAAACTGCTCAGAGGGGGCTGTAAAATCACTGTGTATATAAGTCTAATTGCTATTGCTAGTTTTTTTTTTTCTGTCCTGGCGGTGATCCAGGTATATTTGATAACAGAAAGAGACCCTCGGTGTTGATTGTGGTATGTGCTACAAGTATCATCTCTTGCCTGGCATTTTGCTAAAGGCTCCAGAAAGGTTCATTTCATGGGCAATTTTAGAAGATGCCACCTGGTCTCTAGCTGATCTGTGAAGTGCATTTTTCCGGACATTTATTTATTCATTTGCTGATGATCAAAGTTTCCCAGCGGTTTCGAATAAACAACAACTTTAGAATCAAGACATTAAAAACCTTTAAAGCAGCAATTAAACAAGTGAAGCAAATAGAATTAATAATTAAAGGTAACAAATCCGGTGGTTAAATGCCTTAACAAAAAGATGAGTTTTTAAGGGTCTTTTTGGAAGCTAATAGGCTTTTCAGCAAAATAGGGAGGGCATTTTGATCCTTAAATACCAGCAGGTGACTTCGCAGCAATAGTTGGCTGGGGAAATCTGGGAGTTGAAGTGCATATACATCTTGAAGCTGCCAAGTTTAAACACTAGAATTTTAGAATAGAATAGAGCTGGAAGGGACCTTGGAGGTCTTCTAGTCCAGCCCCCTGCTCAAACAGGCCATCCTATATCATTTCAGACAAGTGACTGTCTGGTCTTTTCTTAAAAACCTCCAGAGATGGAGCCCATCATTTCTGGTGGCAAGCTGTTCCACTGGTTAATTGTCCTCACTGTTAGGAAGTTTCTCCTTAATTCCAGGTTGCTTCTCTCTTTGACCAGTTTCCAATCATTGGTTCTTGTCCTGCTTCTCTGGTGCTTTGGAGAATCATTTGTCCCCCTCTTCTTTGTGGCAGCCCCTCAAATACTGGAATACTTCTATCATGTCACCCCTAATTCTTCTTTTCTTTAGCCTGGCCAAACCCAGTTCCTGCAGCCGTTCTTCCTATGTTTTAGTCTCCAGGCCTTTGATCACCTTAGTTGCTCTTCTCTGAACTTTTTTTTCCAAAGTCTCAACATCTTTTTTGTACTATGGTGACCAAAACTGGATGCCGTATTCCAGGTCTGGCCTTACTAAGGCTTTATAAAGCGGTATTAATACAACCGGTGATTTTGATTCTCTGCCTCTGTTTAGACAACCAGGGATCGTATTTGCTTTTTTGGCTGCTGTTGCACACAGCTGGCTCATATTCAAGTGATCGTCTGCTAGGACTCCAAGGTCCCTCTCACAGTTACTGGATCAGTTTTTGATCCAGGCCTCGCCTAATCCACACTTATACCTTTTATTTTTCCTGCCTAAATGTAAAACTTCGCTTTTTTCCACATTAAAATTCATTTTGTTGGTTAGGGCCCATTGTTCCTTGTTCAAATTAGAGAAAGCAGAGGCAAAATGACAACTTAAGAGGGATACAGAGGAAATACAGAGAATCAGGGGAGACACGAGAGCAGTCTTCCAATGTTTGAGGGGCTGCCACAGAGAGGAGGAAGGGGGTCAAGCTATTTTCCAAAGCACCAGAAGGCCAGACAAGGAATCATGGATGGAAACTGACCAAGGAGAGATTCAACCTGGAAATAAGGAGACACTGTTCTCTGACAGTGAGAACAATCAACCCATGGAACAGAAGTTGCCTTCGGAAGTTGTAGGAGCTTCATCACTGGAAGCTTTCAAGAAGAGACTGGACGGCCACCTCTCAGAAATGGTGTAGGTGGGGTCTCCTGCTGGGTCAGGGGGTTGGACTAGATGACCTACAAGATCCCTTCCAACTCTGTTAATCTGAAATCTTTCACACTCTATGTGTAACCCCAGCTGAATCGGTTTCAGAACTGAACTTGGAGAACTCAATCTATGCTGCCTTCTATTTACTTGTTCTCCAGTTGTGCCATGTGTGAACTGAACTTATCAACTTTTATATCCAGCAAGAAGAATGATTCATATAAACAAATATACCCTGCTGCTTGCAGACATCTCCTCTACTGTGCCCAATTCTTAAGAATTATCTAATAAAAATAAAAGAAACAGGAAAACGGACTCTTGCCAAGCACCAGCCTCTAGGCTCCCATTTATTTTCAGTCATCCTTTGGGCCTTTCAGAAATCTGACAAAGATGCTGGAGAACTTCTTAGGGACTAGAGATGTAGTCAAGAGAGATTTTTCAAACTGGCCCTTTTGGCACTGGCAGCCATTACTGTGACTTCCATTAACGGAGAAGGTTTGTAGCTCAGGGTTGAAATGAGGAGTCCTTGGTCCTCTCTGAGTTTGGTGGGTTTCTTGCAGATATTTCATTACCCAACTAGGTTAACATCATCAGTGCTTTGTTAGGAGGAGGAGGACCAGGGATGGGCTTCAAAAATTTTAGCAAGGGGTTCTCTGCCCGGTTGCTGGGTGGGTGTGGCTTAGTCAGCCTCCTACACCACGGCGGGATAGGGGCATTTTTGCCCTCCCCAGGCTCCAGAGGCTTTCCTCGAGCTTCCGGGAGGGTGAAAATGGCCTCCCCAGGCTCTGGAGGCTGGAAACAGGCCCGTTTCCAGCCTTCCCAAACTTCCGGTAGGCCCGTTTTTCACCCTCCCTGAGCCTTCATGCGTGCCCTGCACTTACCTGCATCCAAAACAGGCCGTGTGGGGACTCCTGGGAGGAGCGAGGCGGGGTGGGCAGGACCAGTCAGGAGTCGGATTTGGGGGTTCTCCGAACTGCAGAGAACCTTAGCTAGAGGTTCTCCCAAACCCCCAACAGGCCACCCCTGAGGAGGACTGTGGAGTCCTTGGTGCTCTCTGAGCTTGGTTATTTTCTTACAGACATTTTATGACCCAACTAGGTAACAACATCAGTGCTAGAAGGGAGTGAGGTTTTCTGTCCATTTATATTCTGGTGTTTCTGTGAGTGTGTGTGTGGGGGGGAGAGGTCTATGAGATTCTTTGGTTGGGCTGTTTACTGATGCCTCAGTTTCTTGCTTGGGGTATTGTTGACTTGATTGTTGGTCTCAAATTAACCTTGGAATTCATCTTTGCTGATCTGGTCAAGAGGTGTTGTAGTCTTTTTGCTCCCTTTTGGGCTGGTTGATTGTCTCTTTTGCATAGTGTGTAGTTGTTGTTAATCTCTATGTGTCTGTTGATGTGACTTGCCCAATCTCTTCAGGGATTCATTTTCTATGTCTGCCCCTGGGGATCTTCTCAATATTCCAGTTGAGCCCTTGCCCCCAAAAATGGCTTATCCCCCCATTAGTGTCTCTCCCACCCTCATGTCTTCTGTGATCAGCTCCAGGGAGGGATCTCTAGGGATGGCTGAGAAACCCCAGACATTGGATCCGATCTCAAGGCTGCTGTGAGCCTCTTTGTCCCTTGTTGGGTTAGGAATCAAGCCGGATACTTTTCATTCTTGCTAGCAAATAGCTCCCCGAGCCAGCAGACACGGTGATGAGTTAGGGGTCGTTTACTCCCTAATTAAGGTTATAATTCTTTACATGTTCCCAGCACAGTAGCTCTTGAGCAAATGAGTTAGAAAGTAATTAATTTCAGAAGCATCCTCCTCTGCTGTTTCTCCATTTCTTGAATTGCAATGAGCAGAGAGGGAAATAGTGTGGGAGGGAGCTTGCACTTGTGTACGTACGTGTATGTACACAACACGCCTACACACGGGCACACAAACACACTGGACAACCCGTGCCCTGGTGGGTCATCATCTCAGGGATATTTCCTTAGCTACACAGAGAAACAGAATGCCGAAGGCTTTGGCAGGAAAGCATTGGCAGTGGGACCAATGTCCAATTTCCTGCCCGCTTCCCCATGGAGCTTTCTTGGGGGAAGTTGGCAAGGAGGGTTAGAAATGACTGTCGCCTGATCACAACTGACCATAGCAGTGTGACAGCACAGCAACACTGGAGCAGCCACAACCTGGCCAAGTATCGAGCCCAGAGGAGTCGTGGGTCCTGTACTTTGGAAGGTACAATGATTCAAACGTTGTTGCCTACCAAACACCGTTTCGCTCATTGAAGGCTACAAACAGTCAGATGTGGGTGTGCATGCATGAATGCATGCATGCATGTATTTTATATACCCGTATTTTTGGGAGTATAAGACGCACTCCCCCCCCCAAAAAAAGTGGGTGGAAATGTCTGTGAGTCTAATAGAGCGAATGTTGCCAAAGCCCTGCCCGCCCGCCGGCCCTCCCCCACCAGCCTCTGCCTCCCAGCAGTTTACCCTCCTTTCAGCAAACAGCCTGGTCAGCTTCAGCACAGCCTGATTTAGCACGAGCAGCTGATTGGCGGTTGGATCTGCCTCCCGGAATACCGCCTATCAGCTGTTCCAGGCTGCAGGGAATCATTCCGCCCATTACTGCTGTCGCCACCCATCACCGCTGCCACCTATCGCCATCTCCACACGCCCCATTTTCGGCCTCCATGCATCCCATTTTTAGCCTGTTCCAGCCGGATGGGATAGGTGGCAGAGGCGGGAATCCCCGCTGCCTGGAACAGGCTGAAAACAGGACAAGCGGAGGCCAAAAAGGGGATGTGCGGAAGCGGCAATAGGTGGCAGCGGCGATGGGCGGTGGCAGCCTGGAACAACTGACAGGCGGTATTCTGGGAGGCAGATCCAACCGCCAATCAGGTGCTCATCTTAAATCAGGCTGTGCTGAAGATGACCAGGCTGTTTGCTGTTTGCTGCAAGGAGGTAAATTGCTGGGAGGCAGAGGCAGATTTTTTTTCTTGTTTTCCTCCCCAAAAGCTAGGTGTGTCTTATAGTCCAAGAGTGTCTTATAGTCCAAAAAATACGGTATATCATTATCTTCTTTTAACAACCCCATAATCCTTTGCGGAATGGAGTCTGGGTAACTGAATGGAGCTGAGTGTTTACTGGCCGGATGCCCTTCCTGCTGCCAGTGCAGAGTTATATTCAGCAGATACGTTCTCAATGTGCCCAGAGAGAGAAATATCTGCCTCTACCTAGGATCAAACTTTCTGTTTTGGTAGCAGAGGATGGTTTCGATCCATCAACCTCTTCCAGAGTACGACAGACGACTCCTGTGGACTTTGGATAGTGCTGCAGTGTTGCCTGTTACTTACAGAAAGGAACTTTTTACAGAGATGCACGAACCTGAACCTGAACTACGTGAACTTTATTCTTTTTCAAATCATCCTTGTGCTGGCTGAGGACCTCTGGGAGTTGAAGTCCGCAAGTCTTAAAGTTGCCAAGGTTGGAGACCTCTGATCTAGATGACCTCACCAACATGGCAGCAAATGTTCAGTATCCCGTTGCTGCCATGTAGTGGTCATGCAGATTTTACACTCCCAGAATGGTAACCCTATTTGTAGGAAAACTGTAAGAAAACAGAATTGGATGGCCATCGAGGCGGGTGAGGAAAAATGAAGAGGAAGGCTCCTCAGCTTCTTCTGCTGCCCCAGCTCAGCAGCAGGTGGGAGCCTGAGCAGCCTCTCTTCCTCCCCAAAAGACTATCCTGTCCTCCTCAACTCTTAGAAGGGACCTCCTTTCCCTTGCCATCCCAAATATGGTCAGCCATGGATGGAGGATCATCCCAGAAGAAGAGGAGAGGAGAGGAGAGGAGAGGAGAGGAGAGGAGAGGAGAGGAGAGGAGAGGAGAAAATAGAAAATAATAGAATAGAACTGGAAGGGACCTTGGAGGTCTTCTAGTCCAGCCCATTGCTCAAGCAGGAGACCCTATACCATTTCAGACAAGTGACTGTCCAGTCTCTTCATAAAAGCCTCCAGAGATGGAGCACCCATGATTTCTGGAGGCCAGATGTTCCACTGGTTGACTGACCTCAGTGTTAGGAAGTTTCTCCTTAATTCCAGGTTGCTTCTCTCTTTGGTTAGTTTCCAACCATTGTTTCTGCTCCTGCTTCTCTGGTGCTTTGGAGAATAGGTTGATCCCCCTCTTGTTTAAAAAAACAACTATTTTTAACTTGTTTTTATTGCATTTAAAACTGCATCTTTCTACGTGGGCTAAAATAAGTTTCCCCCCTCCCCTTTTCGAACGTTGTTCCTTTTAACTTGTTTTCACTCTGATTTAAACTTGCTCAAAGCCATTTTTGTTGAACTTCGCTCTTTTTGGTTGTTGTCGGTGTGAAGGCTTAGCGGTCTTTGAAAATGATTCCCCCAGAAATCTTTCTCCGCTGCTTTCATCAGCCTAACTATTCCTGGCTTTTCGGACAGTCTGAACCAAGATTCATGGTGGCTTTAAGTGACACTTTAAGTTTAATAAGCAGCTTAACTTTAATGAAGATGGCTGCTAGCTGTTAGAGAAGGGACTCTACCATGAAAGATTGATACCCACTCCTGCCTCACTTGGCCACCATATTATGAAACAAATTTAAGTATACCAGGCTTATTCCAGGAGAGTTTCATCAAAATGTTCCTCTCCTTTGAAAGGACATTTAAGACAAAGTCTGTCCCCAACAGGCCAGTTGGGTAGGTCTTTGTTAGAGTTCTGGATCTCACTTTTGCTCTTAATCTGTTATCAAGTTAACAGATTAACAGAATTGGAAGGGATCTTGTAGGTCATCTAGTCCAACCCCTCACCCAAGCAGGAGACCCTACACCATTCCTGACAGATGGCAGTCCAGTCTCTTCTTGAAAGCCTCCAGTGATGAAGCTCCCACAACTTCCAAAGACAACTTCTGTTCCATCGGTTGATTGTTCTCACTGTCAGAAAATTTCTCCTTATTTCCAGGTTGAATCTCTCCTTGCTCAGTTTCCACCCATTATTCCTTGTCTGGCCTTCGGGTGCCTTGGAGAATAGCTTGACCCCCTCCTCTCTGTGGCAGCCCCTCAAATACTGGAAGACGGCTATCCTGTCTCCCTTAGTCCTTCTCTTCACTAGACTAGCCAGGCCCAGTTCCTGCAACCGTTCTTCATGTTTTAGTCTCCAGGCCTTTGATCGTCTTAGATAGATTCAGATTAACAAAGTTGGAAGGGACCTTGTAGGTCATTTCGACACCATTTCTGACAGATGGCTGTGCAGTCTCTTTTTGAAAGCCTCCAGTGATGAAGCTCCCACAACTTCTGAAGGCAACTTCTGTTCCATGGGTTGATTGCTCTCACTGTCAGGAAATTTCTCCTTATTTCTAGCTTGAATCTCTCCTTGATCAGTTTCCATCCATTATTCCTTGTTTGGCCTTCAGGTGTCTTGGAAAACAGCTTGACCCCCTTCCTCATCTCTGTGGCAGCCCCTCAAATATTGGAAGATGCTATCCTGTCTCCCCTGGTCCTTCTCTTCACTGGACTAGCCATACCCGGTTCCTGCAACTGTTCATCATATGTTTTAGCCTCCAGTCCCCTCATCATCCTGGTTGCTCTTCTCCGCACTCTTTCTAGAGTCTCAACCTCTTTTTTATAGTGTGGTGACCAAAACTGGATGCAGTACTTTAAGTGTAGCCTTACTAAGGCTTTATAGAGTGGTATTATTACCTCCCTTGATCTTGATTGTTTTCCTCTGTTAATGCAGTTTAGGATTGCGTTGGCTTTTTTGACTGCCACTGCTGCTTTTTTGACTGCCGCTGGCTCATATTTAATTGATTGTCCACTAAGACTCCAAGATCCCTCTCACAGTCACTGCTCTTAAGCCTGGTTTCACCCAATCTCTATGTGTATTTTTGGTTTTTCTTGCCAAGTGTAAGACTTTCCTTTTCTCTACATTGAATTTCTCTACATTGAACTTGGATGGAGTTCATCCAAGTTGTCAAATTTTATTTATTTATTTATTTATTTGTTTAAATTTCTATACCGCCCTTCTCCAAATAGGACTCAGGGCGGTGCACAGCCTAAGTAAAAACAAAGCATACAAAATTTAAAAAACAGTATTAAAATAATTAGATATTCTGGCCGTAAATTAAAACAACCCAATTTAAAACCAATTTAAAATTTAGCTCAAGCCAGCCCAGCTGATGCACACCAGGATGGCCTGTGAGGAAATTAAAATACAGGTAGTCCCTGACGTACAATTGAGTGCAATTGAGTGCAGTTGAGCCGAGAATTTATGCTGCTAAGTGAGAATTTTGTGGAGTGAGTTTCGTCCCGTTTTATGACTTTTCTTGCCACATTTGTTACATGAATCACTGTAGTTGTTAAGTTAGCGACACGGTTGTTAAATTAATTGACTTTGCTTGTCAGAAGGTTGCAAAAGGGGAATCATGGGACCATGAGATACTGCAACCATCATAAATACAAGCCAGTTGCCAAGCATCTGAATATAAATCATGTGACGGTGGGGATGCTGTAACGGTCATATGTGTGAAAAATGGTTGTAAGTCGTTTTTTTTCAATGCTGTTGAAACTTTGGTCACTAAACGAGCTGTTATAAAACAAGGACAACCTGTAGAACAACTTTTGGAAACCAAAAATGTGGGTGTGCCACTTGTCCTTTTTCACATTTTCTGGGATACAGTTACCCTGCAAATGGATTTTTCCAGAATCATTCATTCCCATTCAGATATAATAATAATAATAATAACAACAACAACAACAACAACAACAATAACAATAACAATAATAATAAGTAGTAGTAGTCGTAGTAGTAGTAGTAGTAACAGAGTTCTAAGGGACCTTGGAGGTCATCCAGCCAGCAATTTAACTACCAATTCGCTCAAACCGGCTAAATCCCACCACTGTATACATCTCCTTTTTGGGGTGAACAGTTGACCGGAAGAAGCACCGACTCAGTTCTTCTGTTAAACCTCGTCCGTCTACCTAAAGCTGCACACAGGAGGGGCAATTTCTCGGAGTAACTTCTATTAAGATCCCTTTTGGGTGTGACGGGTAGCTGAAGTCCACTAAAGAGAGGATTACTTACCCATCCCCTGATAAGTGAGTGAAGCGCAAGAACCTGACACCTATCCCTGAAAATCTCACTGATAGTTTCTTCTAGGTGAAGGGGGGGGGAAGCAAAATGCAATTTATTTTCCATCAAGTAAATGAGTTCAGCTGAGAAAACAGTGCAGATAACTTTCAGCGTGGCACTTGATATCACCCAGACACATAATTCACACACACACAATTGCAAAAGTCCACTAGTGCAAATCCACTTGGCCTTTGCTCCTTTGGACCCACCCAACTGAATGAGAGACAGTCTGGTGTAGACTAGGCTAGGCTAGGCTAGGCTAGGCTAAGCTAGACCAGACCAGACCAGAACAGAACAGAACAGAACAGAACAGAACAGAACAGAACAGAACAGAACAGAACAGAGTAGAATTCTTTATTGGCCAAGTGTGATTGGACACACAAGGAATTTGTCTTGGTGCATACGCTCTCAGTGTACATAAAAGAAAAGGTACATTCATCAAGAATCATAAGGTACAACACTTAATGAAAGTCATAGGGTACAAATAAGCAATCAGGAAACAATCTCAATATAAATCGTAAGGATACAAGCAGCAAGTTACAGTCATACAGTCATAAGTAGGAGGAGATGGGTGATAGGAACGATGAGAAGATTAATAGACTGGGGGGTGTTAACATGTATTTTAACACGCTTTTATTCGGATATTTTATTGTTGTGAGCCACCCTGAGTCCTACGGAGATAGGGCGGCATATAAATAAAATAAAATAAAATAAATAAAAATAATAGTAGTGCAGACTTAGTGAATAGTTTGACAGTGTTGAGGGAATTATTTGTTGAGCAGAGTGATGGCGTTGGGGGAAAAAACTGTCCTTGTGTCTAGTTGTTCTGGTGTGCAGTGCTCTATAGCGTCATTTTGAGGGTAGGAGTTGAAACAGTTGATGTCCAGGATGCGAGGGGTCTGTAAATATTTTCACAGCCCTCTTTTTGACTCGTGTGGTATACACGTCCTCAATGGAAGGCAGGTTGGTAGCAATCATTGTTTGTGTAGTGGTTAAAGAGTTGGGCTACCAGAAGGAGAGCTAGGTTATGGAGCCTGACTCTCTCTCGGCCCATTCTATCTCACGGGGCTGTTGTTTTAGCCATAATACGAGAACTAATTCTCATGGAAGCTATCTTGAGCACCAGGGGAAGGCAGGATGGAAATCTAACCAGCTAATAAACATTTTTCAGACTACCGACTGTAGTAGCGGCTATTGCTGGAACAACCAGTAAATAGACTCACCACAAGGGACTCTTTATTTTCCCTTTCCAACAGAAATAATTATTTAGATAGGATAAAAGTCAGCTTAAGGCTCTGTATTGTTAGTACTTGTTCCTTTCAGGTTTATCTGTGCGACACAAAAATCCTTTTTAAGCCTACTAAGGTATTAGTATTAATATCTCAAACATCACTAAAACTGTTGAAGTTTCTGATGGGTAAATAACTAGTTTGTTATGCAAAATGCCATGGAATCGGAGTTAAGGTACCTTAAGAATCATTCAGCTCATCCCCGTAGTGCAGCATCCCTGACAGATCTGCTTGAAGACTTTGAGCGAAAGTGTCAGGACTGCCCCAACTCAGACCTTAGAAAAGAAAGACCCTCGACTCCATTTGGTTGAAGTGATAGGTTCTTTTACTGAGGTTAAAAATGGTTGCGGCGAAAGAAAGGCTCACCACTTCATGTGGCAGACTGTTCCACTGGTTGACAGCCTGAACTTGCTAACTTGTAGTTGCAACCCTTTAGTTCTGGACTAGGCAGAAAAGTTCCCTCTGTCACACCTCCTCTCCCTTCAAGATTCTGCAAGCTAAACGCACCCAAATCCGTTAACTATTCCTTGTATGACTAGGTGTGGAGGGATCAACATTCACAGACAGGAATCAGCCCTGGTCATTCATCCTCTGTCTGCACAGCACACAAAACTGAACTGAAAAGAATAGCTGTTGATGGTTCAACCTGTTGTGCAGCCCATCTAAGACATGCCTAACTCCCTCAACCATTCATCATTGAGCCGTGCCGGTGCAATGGTTAGAATGCAGGATTGCAGGCTGACTCTGCCCACTACCAGGAGTTTGATCCTGACTGGCTCGACTTAGCCTTCCATCCTTCCGAGGTCGGTAAAAATGAGGACCCAGATTGTTGGGGGCAATATGCTATTTAGTATACTGTCTTTGGTGTAAGCCGCCCAGATTCCTCGGAAAGTGAATAATAGTGAATGAAAGTGAATATGAATAATAAATAAATAATAATAAATAAATTCTGTATACGGCTTAGAGAGGGCTGCAAAGCACTATGAAGTGGCATATTCAGTAAGTGTAAATGCTATTGCTGAAGAGAAGAGCAACAAAGATGATTAAGAGGCTAAAACATAGAAAGAATGGTTGCAGGAATTGAGAATGTCTAGTTTAATGAAAAGGGGATGTGGTGGCTCAGTGGTTAAGATGCTGAACTTGTCGATCGAAAGGTCAGCATTTCAGAGGTTCAAATCCTTAATGCCGCGTAACGGGGTGAGCTCCTGCTACTTGTCCCAGCTTCTGCCAACCTAGCAGCTCGAAAGCACATCAAAAAGGCAAGTAGAAAAATAAGGACCACTTTTGGTGGGAAGGGAACAGCGTTCCTTTCGCCTTTGGCTTTGAGTCATGTCAGCCACATGACCACGGAGACGTCTTCGGACAGCGCTGGCTCTTCGGCTTTGAAACGGAGATGAGGACCGCCCCCTAGAGTTGGGAACGACTAGCACAGATGTGCGAGGGAACCTTTACCTTTACCTTTTTAGTTTAATGAAAAGAAGGACTCGGGGTGACATGACAGCAGTCTTTCAATATCTAAGAGGTTGCCACAAAGAGGGGGTCAATTGATTCTCCAAAGCAACTGAAGGCAGGACAAGAAGCAACAGATGGAAACTCACCAAGGAGAGAAGCAACCTGGAATTAAGGAGAAATTTCCTCACAGTTAAAACAATTAATCAGTGGAACGACTTGCCTCCAGAAGTCGTGGGTGCTCCAACACTGGAAGTTTTTCAGAAGAGATTGAACAACCATTTGTCTGAAGTGGTATAGGGATTCCTGCCTGAGCAGGGGGTTGGACTAGAAGACCTCCAAGGTCCCTTCCAACTCTGTTATTCTAAATTGTGCATTCCATTCTGTATTCTGCTATTGCTATCATATGGCTTGACCTCAAGTCCCCAGCTAGTTACAAATTTTTCTGGCGTGGGTACTGTCTATCCCGCATTTTTCTAATTTACGAAGAAATAAGCTGTGGTCTACTTTGTCAAATGCCTTACTGAAGTCCAAGTATACTATGTCCACAGCATTTCACTGGTCCACTAATTGAGTCCCTTTATCAAAGCAACATGTAAGACATTTGTCTGTCATGGTCTGTTTTTAACAAACTCATGCTGGCTTCCAGTAATCACCTTGTTCATTCCTTGGTGCTCATAAATCATCCTCCTCATTATGTTTTCCAGGATTTTCCCAGGTATTGATGTCAAACTGACATCAATTTTCTGGATCCATTCCGCCCCCCCCCTTTTTTTTTTTTTTTTGCTGATTGGGACCACATCAGCTCTTCTTCAAGTCCTCTGGTAGTTTCTCTGTGCTAGAGTTAGCTTTGAAAGATAACATTCCATGGTTCTAACATTATTCCCACCCCCTCCTGGGGGAAGGATTCTGCAAAATCCCCATTCCCTCCCCACTCTGGGGCCAGTCAGAGGTGGTATTTGCCAGTTCTCCGAACTGCTCAAAATTTCCGCTACCGGTTCTCCAGAACCTGCTGGATTTCACCGCTGCACCTGGACTAAACCTGAGACATTTCATATTTCACCTTTTAAGATACTTTTGGCTTGGACAATGGAGTCTTCATTGACATAAGGCATAGAACTACTTTTTGGAAGGGCTGAATGCCCTAGAGAGCAAGGGGCAGTAATGGAAAATGGACAGGATCACCCTGGACCCAGATCTTCAAAAGACTTTTCTCCCCGACTCCCTCCCTCCCCCTGTGCTCGCCCCTGCGTTAAAACTACTTTGCAATTTACTCGTATGTTTTGAGTGTTTCCTCTCAATTCTGCAGGAAGCGTTTCTAATCTTGGCCGAGGGAGAGGGGCAATGAAGGCTATCCAAACCCTTGTGAGCAGGGGTGGGGCTGCTGGGGGTTCACAGGGGTTCGGGAGAACCTCTAACTAAGATTTTGTACAGTTCGGAGAACCCTTAAATCCCGCTCCTGGTTGGCCCCACCCACCCCTCCCCTCCCCGAAGTTCCCAAGCGGCCTGTTTTGGTGCAGGTAAGTGCAGGGCGTGCGCGGAGGCTCAGGGAAGGCGAAAAATGGGTCTACCGGAAGTTTGGGAAGGCCGGAAACAGAGGCCCTCTGGAGGCCGGGAACGGGTTTCCGGCCTCCAGAGAGCCTCCGGAGCCTGGAGAGGCCATTTTTGCCCTCCTGGAGGCTAGAAGAAAGCCTCCAGAGCCCAGGGAGGGCAAAAACGCCCCCTCTCTGTGGTGCAGGAAGCTGACTAGGCCACGCCCACCATGCCCACGCCAACCCAGCAACCGGGTAGAGAACCCCTTGCTAAAATTTTTGAAGCCCACCCCTGCTTGGGAGGTGTTCCAGTGGTCTCTGGTTGCAGCACTGCTAAGTGAGGGTTCTTCTTATCTGGCAGAGAGCAAAACAGGGCCTGGTGGCTCAGCAGACCGATAGCATTGTGATTAACACCAGCTGTCTGCAATTACTGTAAGTTCGAATCTCACCAGGCTCAAGGTTGACTCAGCCTTCCATCCTTTCTAAGGTTGGTAAATTGAGGACCCAGTTTGTGGGGGCAATAACCTGACTTTGTATAAATATACAAAAGTATGAAGGCTATTGCTTAACACATTGTAAGCCGCCCTGAGTCTCCGGAGAAGGGCGGCATATAAATCAAATTAAAAAAAAAAACAACAGAATGCTTCCCTCCTGCTACCCAGGCCTGCTGAAACACCTTCTATTATGTGTGGCATGGGACTAGATCAGGGTTTCTCTGCCTTGGCAACCCTAAGCCATGTGAAATCCCCAGAAAAGTTGTCAAGATTGAGAAATGCTGGCCTGGAGGTTTCTACTCAGCTATACCACAACTATATAGTGCAAAGAGCAAGGAAGATGATTAAAGGCCTGGAGACTACAACATAAGAAGAACAGCTGCTGCAGGATTTGGGTATGGCCAGTCTAGGACTAGGAGTGACATGATAGTAATAGCAGTTACTTATATACCACTTCATAGTGCTTTTACAGCCCTCTCTTAAGTGGTTTACAGAATCAGCCTCTTACTCCCAATAATCTGGGTCCTCATTTTACCCACCTCAGAAGGATGGAAGGCTGAGTCAACCTTGAGCCAGTGAGATTTGAACCGCCGAACTGCAGCTAGCAGTCAGCTCAAGTAGCCTTGATAGCAGTATTCCAGTATTTGAGGGGCTGCCACAAAGAAGAGGGGGTCAACTTATTTTCCAAAGCACCAGAAAGCAGGAGAAGAAACAATGGGTAGAAACTAATGAAGGAGAGAAGCAACCTGGAATTAAGGAGAAACTTCCTAACAGCAAGGACTATTAACCAGTGGAACAGAAGTTGCCACCAGAAGTTGTGGGTGCTCCATCACTGGAGGTTTTTAAGAAGAGACTGGACAACCACTTGTCTGAAATGGTATAGGTTCTCCTTCTTGAGCAGGGAGACCGCCATGATTCCTTCCAGCTCTTTTCTGATTGATTGATTGATTGACTGACATCTACAGATGTCGAGATGTCGTACAGAATTACGAGCCGAGGGAACTATAACAGACCATCCATAGAAAGCTTTTGTAAATAGCATTAACTTGGTTGAAACCCTACCCTTCAGCTCAGGGCCTCTTTGGAGTATGAAGCTTGTAAGTGCTGCTGACAGCGTTCCTTTTTATGTGGCCCTAAAGTGGCCTGTTTAAGTGTCAAAACCATGTTTAATTCCACATCGATTAACTCCTCATTAGGCCCAGCATTATATTTTTTTCAGGGTCAGTGGCACGTTAACCAGATTGTCCCATTGCATTTAGGCCTTTCGGAAGAGTTGCATGCACTCGTCCGAGGACTGGGAGGGGCGTTTGAAGGGAATGGGGGTCTTTGTTGAGATATAAATCCATTCGCTTTGAAGCCTTGGTTCCTTCTCTTGATTTATATGGGATTCTTGGGTGGCTGCTAATAATATTCTGCCATGAGACTAATGTTGTGGCCCACCAGCGACCTGCACAGATCATGGCTGATCCCGACGACGAGGAGGCTGGTGTGGGGTCACGTCAGCAGCTACGCAGCCGGCGCTCGTGTCGGACAGCGAGGAGGCTGAAGAGGATGTGGTGCCAGAGGCAGAGACTCAGCCAGGGCCTTCAGAACCTCCAGAGGCTCCTTCAAGTGGAGAGAGTGAATTGGAGGAGCCTCTCCTCAATGCTCGGGCATGCAGGGCTGCCAAAAGGCAGGAGTGGCTACTCAGGAGGAGGAGGTCTCGTCGAGAGTAAGGCTTGAGGATAATTGGCCACTCCCTTAGCCTATTTAAGATGCACGCAGTTAGTAATTTCTTGCTGGAAACAACGTGTAATTATTACAGAGCATTTTGGAGAGTGAGTGTCTTATTGTATCTTGTTTTCTGGGCTGGTTGCCAACCTTTGCTGGACTTCGTTTATTCTTGGTACGTTATAACTTTGATAAGGACCGTTGGTGTGTGTCACAATCCTTGGGGATCCAGAGCTGGGGCAGAACAACTAAGGACCGGTATGGGGTCTGAAATGGTGTAGGGCAGTGGTGGCAAACCTTTTACTCACCGAGTGCCAAACAGGTATATGCTTCGTGCGTATATGCACTGCGCACGCAACCGCACCGTCTTCGCATGCACACACAGGTTTCGCACGGCTCCCCGTGCGATGTGTGCACAATTGCAACATTTGCACATGTGCATGGTTTTCATGTGCGCAGTGCACGCATGCGAATGCCATCTGCGCATGCATGCACTGTGCACCAGTACTCTCGCGCACATGCACAAACTATGGTACAGTGGTAAAATGTAAAATTTGTTACTCCCGGTTCTATGGGCGTGGCTTGGTGGTTGGGGGTTAATGTGACCGTGGGCGTGGCCAACTTTTTTTTTTTTTTTTTTACTTTTAAAACCATTTTTTCTACAAGCTCTTCGGGCAAAGAGGTTTTTTAAAAAATGCTTTTAAAAGCATCTGACGATCCCAGCTGAGCCACGCGATCATCGGAGGCTTTTTTTTTTTTTACTTTTAAAAGCATTTTTTCGGTCGAAGAGATTGTAGAAAAAATGCTTTTAAAAATAAAAATCAAAAGCCTCTGATGATTGCGTGGCTCAGCTGGGCATGGGTGGGGGCAGAGATTTTTGCTACCGGTTCTCTGAACCACCCGCCTCCTCCTCGAGCGATCCGGTCCAAACCGGGAGCATTTCACCCCTGCTATGGTGACCAAAACTGGATGCCGTATTCCATCTTCCGTCATAGGGCTTGTTTTCTACTCCCCCTCCTCTTTTTCCTCTTCTGAACCTGCTTCAGTTTCTCTGAAACCATCTTTTAAAAGCAGAAGGCACAAAGTGCTTGAGTGTAATCTACACACAGCAAAGCGGATAATTGTTGCCTTCGGGTTGAGACTCTTCTCAAGCCCCAACAGTTCATGAATGGAGATGCAAGATTTCTCAGGGAGCTTCATCAATCATCCTTTAACGCCAGGAAAAAAAGAGGGTCTGGAGGCAGAATCTTGGAAATGGAATCCGTGACACCCCAGCCGCCATTCATTAGCGAACTCATTAAGGTGGGAGTCTCACTGAATCATTTCAGCTTCTTTCTCTCCGATTGCTTAACTGAGGCACTAATGGCTCTTATACCAAAATACCGCTGAGCTATCCATCTATTCTGCCCTGGTCATGCTTGGAAATGCTCCGTTTCTTTCTCAACTTTCAAGCATTCTCTTACAGCAGGGCTCTCCAACCTTGGCAACTTTAAGCCTGGCGGACTTCAACTCCCAGAATTCCCCAGCCAGCAAAGCGGACTTCAGCAAAGCTGGTTGGGGAATTATGGGAGTTTATTTATTTATTTATTGGTTCGATTTATATGCCGCCCTTCTCCAGAGACTCAGGGCAGCTTACAATGCGTTAAGCAATAGCCTTCATACTTTTGTATATACCTGCTTAGTAGGGCTTTCGCCCCCCCCCTCCCCCCAAAGCAGTGTTCTTTTTTTATACAAAGTCAGTTTATTTCCCCCACAATCCGGGTCCTCATTTTACCTACCTCGGAAGGATGGAAGGCTGAGTCAACCTTGAGCCTGGTGAGATTTGAACTCGCAGTAATTGCAGGTAGCTGGCAGCTAAGTGCTATTTAACAGCGCTATAGTCCACTGCTCCACCAAGGCTCCGTTGAAGTCCGCCAGGCTTAAAGTTGCCAAGGTTGGAGACCCCTGCCTTACAGTATACTTATATTGCCCTGCAAATAGGAAATACTTCTTGCTTTTGGACTGAAAAGGGTCTACGGTTTGATGGAAAAGTTGAATGCCAGCTTATATTTGTTTTTTGTTTTTTTTTTTGTTTTTTTGTTTTTGTTTGTTTTAAAAAAAGCCAAATTGATTCAGTTGTTCTTGGAACAAGCCGAGGAATTGTGAAAATCCCTGGCCAGTGAGAGATAGAACTTTGTGCTTCAGCGTGTGCACGGGGTTGGACTAGAAGACCTCCCAAGGCCCCTTCCAACTCTGTTATTCTGGGATGCAGTTGGCCCCAATTGTCATGCTGATGGGCCAAGACGCTGCTGTTTCCCTTCCTGGGTACAAAAAAAAAAAAAATCAGCAATCATATCGATAGACTTGAGAGGAAGATGTAACAGATTAACAGAGTTGGAAGGGACCTCAGAGGTCATCTAGTCCAACCCCCTGCTCACGCAGGAGACCTATACTAAGGATTCGAACTGCCGACCTTTCTGATCAACAAGCTCAGCGCCTTAGGCACTGAGTCAATGTGAGCCCCCTAATTCCTGGATCAAAGCTTGACTCTTTCTTCAAGATCAAGAATGGGATAGTGGCTTCACACATACACACACCCAAAAGATCCACATGGCGGACAGGCTGAAACTCTCTGAGCCCAAGAATATAAATGAAATGTTTCCAAAATATTGCACGATAGGGACAAGGGGTCATTGGTGTGGTGTCCTCCAAGCATGAGGAACGGGAAGATAGGAGCTTCAGCGTGGATATACGGCCTACTGTAGACATTTTGTAATTTTAATAAGGGGGAGGCCTCGATCCATATTGTCGGTGTGAATATTTGTGTTTTATTATTGTTGACGTTTTGTGTGGTACGTTGGCTGCGCAGGGGTTTATCAGATAGATTGGTGGTCCTACAAACACTGAAAATAAATAAGTAGATATGTGATCAGCACCTTTTTATTCACAGCCCTAGAGAGGATCTGAAGGGGTGCTCCATGATTTCAGATTAACAGATTAATGGAGTTGGAAGGGCCCTTGTAGGTCATCTAGTCCAACCCCCCGTCCAAGCAGGAGACCCTATACCATTTCTGACAGAGGGCAGTCCAGTCTCTTCTTGAAAGCCTCCAGGGATGAAGCTCCCACAGCTTCCAAAGGCAACTTCTGTTCCATTGGTTGATTGCTCTCCCTGTCAGAAAATTCCTCCTTATTTCCAGGTTGAATCTCTCCTTGATCAGTTTCCATCCATTATTCCTTGTCTGGCCTTCAGGTGCTTTGGAGAATAGCTTGACCCCTTCCTCTCTGTGGCAGCCCCTCAAGTATTGGAAGACTGTCCTCGTGTCTCCCCTGGTCCTTCTCTTCACTAGACTAGCCATGCCCAGTTCTTGCAACCGTTCATCGTATGTTTTAGCCTCCAGTCCCCTCATCATCCTGGTTGCTCCTCTCTGCACTCTTTCTAGAGTCTCAACCTCTTTTTTATAGTGTGGTGACCTAAACTGGATGCAGGACTCTAGGTGTGGCCTTTTTTTCACCTTCTATCCCTGCCTGTCAATGATAAAGGCAAGAGAAGGCCATTGACTCAGCAAAAGGTTTCGTGCTGCCTCTGAGTCCCTTTATGCCCAGGCAGGAAAGGATTCTTATCGACTTTCTCCTGAAGGAAAAGTGCATCATCATATCTGCAGATCGATAAACTCGAGAGGAAGATGTAACAGATTAACAGAGCTGGAAGGGATCTTGTAGGTCATCTAGTCCAACCCCCCACCCACCCAAGCAGGAGACACTGACACCATAAGTTATCATGACTTCTGCTAATTTGGTCAGCCAGTTGCGAATCCATCTGGTGGTGATGCTATCTATCCCATTTTTTTTCTAGCTTAGTGAGAAATATGTTGTGGTCTACTTTGTCGAATGCCTTTCTGAAATCTAAGTATATTACGTCCACAGTATTTCGCTGGTCTACTAATTTAGTCACTATGTTGAATAATGAGATAGGCTTTTCCTCTGTCACAGCTGGTGGAAAGGAAGGTGATGCATTCTCTTCCAATTGCTCTCACTTCTCTTGAGTCACGCCAGACTTCATGGATACAGCAAAGGGTTAACCCTTGGCAGTTCAGGAAAACAAGGATCCATTGTCAACTTGCCCAATTCAAAACCAAGTCAAGATGGTGACCACTACCATGCAATCAAAGTCTTGTCCTCGGTGAGCTGTAGACGGACAGGGCTTATCAGATTGAGTGACTCATGGACCTCATGTTCTGCCCCAGCTCCGGATTTCCGAGGATATTGACACACACCAACGGTCCTTATCAAATTTATTAAGTAGCAAGAATAAACAAGACCTGCAAAGGTTGGCAACCAGCCCAGAAAACAAGATATGATAAACCAAAATACTCTGATAATAAATACTAGTTGTTTCTAGCAAGAAACTTACTAAAGGCATGTGACTTAAATAGGCTAAGGGAGTGGCCAATTATCCTCAAGCCCTACTCTCGAGTAGACCTCCTCCTCCTGAGTAGCCACTCCTGCCTTTTGGCAGCCCTGCATGCCCGAGCATTGAGGAGAGGCTCCTCCACTTCGCTCTCTCCACTTGAAGGAACCTCTGGAGGTTCTGAAGGCCCTGGCTGAGTCTCTGCCTCTGGCACCACATCCTCTTCAGCCTCCTTGCTGTCCGACGCGAGCGCCGGCTGTTCAGGCTGCTGGCCCGACCCCACACCAGCCTCCTCCTCGTCGGGATCAACCACGATTCGCGCAGGCCGCTGGTGGGCCACAACACCTCAGGAGGTGGAACAGGGGCATACTTATGCCATAGAGGAGGTGCAACGTGGGGAAGCCAAGATGGGTTACCAGGATAGTAGTTGGTATAAATTCAATTTTCCAATAAAGGAGAATATTTGTAGCTCGGTTGAAATGAGGGGTCCTTGGTGCTCTCTGGGTTTGCTAGTTTTCTTGCAGACGTTTCATGACCCAACTAGATAACAGCATCAGTGCTAGAAGGGAGTTGGGTTTGTGGAGTGGCGGGGAAGGAAAAGAGGAAGAGGCGGACTGTAGGGTCCTTGGTGCTCTTTGAGTTTGGTGGTTTTCTTGCAGACATTTCATGACCCAACTAGGTAACAGCATCAGTGCTAGCCCTTATCTCAGTTTAGCTAAGCTCCCATTTCTTCTTTCTCTTTGTCTGCATTTGATGTGATGTGGAGCATCCTAAAAGGAAAGACTGGTTGGCCATAAATTTCAGAGTGCCAACATTTTATGGCTCAAAGCGGAAAACATTTTTACAGTGTCCTGACCCTGCGGCATGTTTTCCCACCCCTCCTGTACACCCCAAACACCCCCTCGCACAATTTTACTCATTGCCTGCTCCCGTCAGCTGCCCTCTCTACTCATTCTGCAAAAGTGTTGGCTGTGTCGCCTGCAAGGCAAGTATCATCCCCCTCCCCAATCTCCCAGTAAAAGCCTCCCCCATCTGGCGCCCTGCAGATGTGCTGCTTTCAATTCTCCTTGTTCCCAGCTTTATTGTCATGAGATTTGTAGGCCCACATCTGGAGAGTGTCAAGACTGGAGAAAGATTTAGTAGGAAGGTGTGTGTGTGGGGGGGGGGGGAATCTGCGCCTTATGATGGATGAAATTATCACCAAAGAAGTCGTGCTAACTTGAAGGATGGCAAACCTCTTGGCTTAAAATAATGATTCTTAAACTGGGGGTGGGTTATTAGGGCAAATCTTGGGGTTCTTGCAGCTGTTTGTAAATAGGTTATTTGTGACTCAGTTTGGGACTGTTCCACACGTAGTCCTCGACTTGTGACCCCAAGTGAACTCAAAGGAAGGAAGGAAGGAAGGAAGGAAGGAAGGAAGGAAGGAAGGAAGGAGGGAAGGACAATAGCAATAGCACTTAGACATATATACTGCTTTATAGTGCTTTACAGCCCCTTCTAAGCGGTCTACAGAGTCAGCCTCTTGCCCCCAACAATCTGGGTCCTCATTGTACCCACCTCAGAAGGATGGAAGGCTGAGTCAGCCTTGAGCTGGTCAGGATTGAACTGATGGCAGTGGGCAGAATTAGCCTGCAGTACTGCATTCTAACCACTGGATGGATGGATGGATGGTGGGGGGGAGGGACGGAGGGAAGGAATAGGAATAGGAATAGCCATAGCAATTATATACCGCTTTACAGTGCTTTACAGCCCTTTCTAAGCGGTGTACAGAGTCAGCCTGTTGCCCCCAACAATCTGGGTCCTCATTTTACCCACCTCGGAAGGATGGAAGGCTGAGTCAACCTTCTCAGCACAGTGGCGCAATGGTTAGAATGCAGTATTGCAGGCTGACTCTGCCCACTGCCAGCAGTTCAATCCTGACCGGCTCAAGGTTGACTCAGCTTTCCCTCCTTCCGAGGTGGGTAAAATGAGGACCCAGATTGTTGGGGGCAAGAGGCTGACTCTGTAAACTGCTTAGAGAGGGCTGCAAAGCACTGTGAAGGGGTATATAGGTCTTAGTGCTATTGCTATCCTCATGTGGAGTTTGGTGCCCTCATTACAGGGCAGGAGAAGGCTGGAGAAACCCTGTTTCTCTCACATGCGCAGCCCTAATGCCTAGCGTGACTCACCAAACTCCCAACGGATTTGTCTTTCCTTGCATTTTTGGCATCTTCTCCCCCCCCCTCCCCTTTTCCCCCCCTCCCGGTGGGTAGAATGGCTTTAATTTCCCAAGAGAAGCCTCCTCCGTGTGACACGCTGTCAGCCGGTGCGCTCGGAACCTGTGCCTTGTTTTGCGCCATACAATGGGGCTGGAGCGTGTCAAAACATGACAAGCAGCCAGCCAATGTCACCGGCGCGATCCAAATGCTCAGCCTTGAGGGGCTTTGGAAGAGCTTAATAATCTCAGGCACGGATTGTCCCCGCTTGCTGAGCAGGTGCCATCTCTCCTCCGAAGAGATCTCGCTCGGAGCCACGGCAGCTGCAGTTCTCTCTCTCCGATTGGCAGCTTCATTAAGCGCACCGAGTGAGTTATGATGGCAAGAGCACAGGCTTAGTTTTGGTTTCCCGGCGTTTGATTACCCGAAAGAGGGAACCGTCTTCGGTCTGATCCGTCCCTTGGTGCCGTTCCCAATGCCCCGATAAAATATCTGAGCCATATCTATAATATTGACAGAGCAAATGATCGTTATTTATTGATGGAGATTTATAGCCCTTTATAGCAGGCTCGGAGAGCTCTCCAAATGTATTCCTACCCTCACCTCTCTGCATACAAGAGGCTGGCTGCCAGTGGGGTAGAGAGGGGGTCTGTGGCCAACTCGCCACAGCCAACACTATAATACCACTCTATAAAGCCTTAGTAAGACCACACCTAGAGTACTGCATCCAGTTTATTTATTTATTGTTTATTTATTTATTGGTTGGATTTATATGCCGCCCTTCTCCGGAGACTCAGGGCAGCTTACAATGCGTTAAGCAATGGACTTCATACTTTTGTATACACCTGCTTAGTAGAGCTTTCACCCCCCCCCCCCCCAAAGCGGTGTTTTTACACAAAGTCAGCTTATTACCCCACAATCTGGGTCCTCATTTTACCTACCTTGGAAGGATGGAAGGCTGAGTCAACCTTGAGCCTAGTGAGATTCGAACTTGCAGAAATTGCAGGCAGCTGGCTTTACTTTAACAGCACTTTAGCCACTGTGCCACCAAGGCTCCTGTTTTGGACACCACACTATAAAAAAGATGTTGAGACTCTAGAAAGAGTGCAGAGAAGAGCAACCAGGATGATGATGGGACTGGAGGCTAAAACAATGAACGGTTGCAGGAACTGGGCAGTGAAGAGAAGGACCAGGGGAGACAGGAGAGGAGTCTTCCAATACTTGAGGGGCTGCCACAGAGAGGAGGAAGGGGGTCAAGCTATTTTCCAAAGCACCCGAAGGCCAGACAAGGAACAATGGATGGAAACTGAACAAGGAGAGATTCAACCGGGAAATAAGGAGGAACTTTCTGACAGTGAGAACCATCAATTGATGGAAGAGAAGTTGCCTTCGGAAGTTGTGGGAGCTTCATCCCTGGAAGCTTTCAAGAAGAGACTGGACTGCCATCTGTCAGAAAGGGTGTAGGGTCTCCTGCTTGGGTGGGGGGTTGGACTAGATGACCTCCAAGGTCCCTTCCAACTCTGTTAATCTGTAAGGCTTAACATGCATCACCTGCTGGTGTCTTGTCTCTCCTTTCCTTAAGGAGGCAGCATCGGTGTCACCGGAAGGAAGGCTGCGGTGGCTTTCTTTGCCTTTTGCTTGGCGCCCAAGTGCTTGCCTTCTTCTGCTCTCTCAAGGTCGTGGCAAAAATAGCTCTTCTCCTGTTATTGGGCTCTGTTTGCACGGCAGGCTAAACTGGGTCAGGAGAGGTTAGTGTGTTGTGCAAACAGGATCCGGTTAATTAACTCCCGCAGAAAACGGTAGTTAAACCTTCCCACCTAGTGAGCTGCACCTCCCGAATGAATCAGCAGCTCCTCTTTCCCAGGAGAGATCTTCCAAAAATGAGCCTCGCCGAGGGACTTCCTCCCTTACCAGCTGTGAGACTGTCTGTTTCTCAACCTCGCTGGCTGGGGAATTCTGGGAGTTGAAGTCCACCCATCTGAACATTGCCAAGATTGAGAAACGCTGGTCGGTTACCCTAGAACTAAAAGAAAAAGATGATTCGGAATTTTATGCGGTTTGGGAAAAATGGTACACTTGGATAGATAATAGAAATAAAAATTGGAAATATACATAAGGCTATTGAGGGTTAGATATTGAATGTATATAATGTATATATCAGTGATGGCTAGCCTTTTTGCCATCGCGTGCCAAAAGCAGGAGGGACGCAGAGAGGTCGCCCACATGCGCGCCCACACCTATAATTAAATGCATCCCGTCCCCACGCGTGACCCCACACGCCCTCCCACGCTTTTAACACGTGATGGCCTGGTAGGCCTGTTTTTCACCCTCCCCAGGCTTCAGAGCAGGAGTGAAATGTAAAATTTTTTACTACCGGTTCTGTGGGCATGGCTTGGTGGGGTGGGGGTAATGTGACTGGGTGGGCGTGGCCAACTCTTTTTTTTTTAACTTTTCAAAGCATTTTTTCTAATGCTTTGAAAAGCCTCTCCCGATCAGGCAACTCAGCTGGGATCGTAAGAGACTTTTCAAAGCATTTTTTTTACCACCTCTTCGGCCAAGAGGTTGCAGAAAAAAACTGCTTTGAAACGGTGAAAGACAAACATGTTAAATGACTGGAGTCCAGAATTTAGGAAAATCTGAAATCATGCTGCATGTTCTTGGTGCTCCAGATACTTGAATTGTAATAAACATTTCTGTAACATCCTCCCCAAAGTAAAAAAAAAAAAACCTGTCGTTTTGCATAAAAATCTATTTAGGACAGTGTTTCTCAACCTTGGTAGCTTGAAGATGGGTGGACTTCAACTCCCAGAATCCCCCAGCCAGCAGCGGTTCTCGGTTTTATTTTCATAAAGTATACTTCAAGGAAAGGTCACGATCCATTCTCTAATCAAGGTGCAATTACCCAAAAGCAGAATGGGATTAATTGCCACCCTGACACGTGGTAGCAGAGGATTCTACCTCTGAGCGCTGCTGGCTGGGCGATTCTGGGAGTTGAAGTCCACCCATCTTCAAGCTTCCAAGGTTGAGAAACACTGATTTAGGACTTCAGTCAAACTTCCACAGGTGCAAGCAATGGGTTCCCCAACCTTTCTGACTTTGCAGACCAGTGGGAGGGGGAAACAGTGGAGATGGTCCCATGGGAGTGCCCGGGAAGCACACACACAGAGCTCCATTTGCACAAATGTGGGGGATCTTGCGCAAATGGAGTTGTGCGTGCACACGCTTGCCCACTGATCACACAAGTGGAGGTGAGGTGCACATGGACATGCTAACCTGCCGCTTCCACGACCCAGTTCTGAATGGCCCAGGGGTTTGGGATCCCTGGAGTAAGACATCCCTTCTTCTTCTTCTTCTTCTTCTTCTTCTTCTTCTTCTTCTTCTTCTTCTTCTTCTTCTTCTTCTTCTTCTTCTTCTTCTTCTTCTTCCTCTTCCTCTTCCTCTTCCTCTTCCTCTTCCTCTTCCTCCTTCTCCTTCTCCTTCTCCTTCTCCTTCTCCTTCTCCTTCTCCTTCTCCTTCTTCTTCTTCTTCTTCTTCTTCTTCTTCTTCCTCCTCCTCTTCCTCTTCCTCATTCTCCTCCTTTCTTCTTCTTCTTCCTCTTCCTCTTCCTCTTCCTCATTCTCCTCCTTTCTTCTTCTTCTTCTTCTTCTTCTTCTTCTTCTTCTTCTTCTTCTTCTTCTTCTTCTTCCTCTTCCTCTTCCTCTTCCTCTTCCTCATTCTCCTCCTTTCTTCTTCTTCTTCTTCCTCCTCCTCCTCTTCCTCATTCTCATTCTCCTCCTTTCTTCTTCTTCTTCTTCTTTTTCTTCTTCTTTTTCTTGTCCATACCAGCAGAGCCGGCCTTCTCCCTCATCTTCTCTGTAATTGGGGCCACACCAAAATGGTGTCATTTGTGATGCGGTCAAGAAGGGAAATGCCCGATATCCAATGGAGCATTTGCATTTCCATTGCACGGAGAGAGCTTTCGTAAGAAATATACCTGTCGGGTTTTTTTTTCTCTTTCCAAAATCTGTTGCTAATAATTGGCTCGAGGGAATTTCTTGTTTCAATTGGGGTGGTTTTACTCATATTTGTCTAGGCTTGGTGCCGTTTGTCTAGTCTCTAATGCAGGGGTGTGAAACTCAGTTTCATTGAGGGCCACATGAGGGCTGTGGTTGACCTCAGGGAGCCGGGCAGGCGTGGCTGACTTGGTGGGCGTGGCCAGCTTGACATCACTCTCTGGGAGTGGCCAACTGGGTGGGTATGGCCAGCTGGATGGGCGTGGCCAGCTTGACACCACTCACTGGGCCAACTGGATGGGCATGGCCAGCTTGACGCCACTCCCCAAACTGCTGGCATGTTTCCTCTTCGCATTGCGTAGACTGGGCCGAAGTGACATGGGCCAGCCCCTTACATTTTCCAGGCCAGCCCTATGGGCCGGATCCGACTACATCACAGGCCGGATGCGGCCCGTGGGCCTTGAGTTTCACACCCCTGCTCTAGTGGTACCTTTCAAATGCCTCTGTTGTGAATGACAATGACGTGTCGGTCTCCAGGAATGATCTAATCTGCCTCTTCCTTTCTCTTTCTCCCCCTTCCTTCCTTTGGGACGTTTTTCAGGAAGCAAACTGCTGATTTTGGTGCTGTGCTTGAACTTCCCATCCGAAGTGGAGCTGTGTCCCGGAGCATGCGTGTGTTACAGTGAACCCAAAATCACAATCAGCTGCCAGCAGCAAGGGATCGCCACCATCCCCGTCGAGATCCCAGTCCAGACTCAGCGGATTTTCCTACACAACAACCGAATCAACCTGATCCAGTCCACCAGCTTTACTTTCTGCCGCAACATCTCCATTCTGTGGATCCACTCCAACAATATCAGTCTTATTGAACCCGGGGCGTTCTATGGGCTCGACAAGTTGGAAGAGCTCGATCTGAGCGACAACGTGAACCTGAAGTCCATCAATCCTTCTACCTTCCAGGGCCTTGTCCACCTGCATACTTTGCACCTGGATCGTTGCGGGCTCCTGGAGTTGTCCACGGGTCTTTTTCGGGGGCTTTTCTCCTTACAGTATCTCTACCTGCAGGACAACGACCTGCAGGAGCTTCTGGACGACACCTTCCTGGATCTTGCTAACCTCACCTATTTGTTTCTGCATGGGAACAAAATCAAGAGTTTGTCGGAAAACGTGTTTCGGGGGTTGACGAATCTGGATAGGCTGCTGCTGCATCAGAACAGGGTCAGCGTGGTCCATCGGAGGGCATTCCATGACCTGGGGAAAGTGATGACCTTGTACCTTTTTAATAACAACTTGACGGTGCTGACCGGAGAGACGATGGCTCCGTTGGGGTCTCTCCAATACCTTCGACTCAACGGCAACCAGTGGGTGTGTGATTGCCAGGCTCGGTCGCTCTGGGATTGGTTTAAGCAGTTCAAAGGGTCTTCCTCCGAACTGGAGTGCCACTTACCCGCTCAGCTGGCCGGAAGGGACCTCAAGCGCTTGCAGAGCACGGACCTGGAAGGCTGCCTCGACTCCTTCAACCAGGTCAGAACGAGCGTCTTCAGCACCAAAACCAGATCTGGCAAACGGCCCACGGCGGACCCGACGCTCGGTCCTCAGGACAACGGGCAGAAATGCTGCCAGCCAGAGATGGATAAATCTTTCATTTATGAAGCCAAAGCCAATCGGGCTTCTCCTAATAACCCACTCAAGGATAAGGAAAATATGGCCAAAACCAAGCATCAGGTGGAGGTGGAACTGCCCAAAAACGGCAGCAACAAGCACATCAACGACTCGCCCTTTGGAACGTACCCCAGTGCGGTCGACCCCCCTTTGACCAACTTGAAACCCGAGTTCTTGGGTCCCGTAGAGCCCTCCACCACCCCGACCAAAAGGAGGCAGGGGTGTTCTCGAAGGAATAAGTCCAGGTCTCAGTGCCGTATGGCACAGCCGGCTCCCAGTGCCAGTGCCAGCCCCCCGGTCCTCCCGAGCCTTCTTCTGCCCCCCATTATGTGGAGTCTCTTTTGCTTCTCTTGAAATCGATCCAGCCTTTGCTTTTAGGAGGGGCTCTCAGCTTTAAGAGAGGAACAGGAGGTGGGAGAGGGGACGGGATGGGATGGGACGGGACGGGATGGGACCCAAGGCCTCGTCTCTCCAAAGGTTGTGAAGGAGAGGCTATGCCCAGAGAAAAACGTTACGATGCTAAACATTATACTGGATGCCTTTATAAACTCTCTCTCTCACACACACAAAATCAACAACAACAAAAAAAAAGTGTAAATAATTTATTTCTTCCTTCTGGAATTTATATGTTTGATTTTGATTGGTTGATCTTACCTTTGTCCTTGGAATTACCCTTTTCCCAAAGAGAAAAAAAAGAGAAAGAGAAAGGAAGGAAGGAAGGAAGGAAGGAAGGAAAGAAAGAAAGAAAGAAAGAAAGAAAGAAAGAAAGAAAGAAAGAAAGAAAGAAAGAAAGAAAGAAAGAAAGAAAGAAAGAAAGAATAGAAAAATAAGAGGTCTAATAACCCCCATATCTTTGTAATGTTTCCCCCCACCATAAAAATCATTCCTTGTAATTTGAAGTCCTAAACGATATTGCACATTTTCCCATCTGCTGAGATCACATCAGTGGCAATTTTTTTAAAAAAATTCCTATGTTTCTGAATTTCGAGGTTTTAACCTCCTTTCATTTCCACCTGACTGGGTTTGCAGAAGGAGGCATTTGTTAAAGAATGCTCCCTTTTTTCATTCACTGAAGACTGCAGTATATATATAAATATGAATATAGATTATATATATATATATATAGATATGCATTTTATTTTACTTGTGTACAAGTACAAAAAAAAAATACGAAATAAATATTTCTTTCTTTTTTCCTTGCGGTGTAATCACCTTTGCACGCACATACCGCTCACATCTCTTTCGGGGGTCCTTCAGTGTTGGAGTTTTCTTCCTGGATTTGCTGGTTTCTGTCTCTTAAGCTCCTGCAAAAGTACCCGAGAGCCATTCCCTGCCGGAAGGAAAGGCAGCGGCTGAGCCAGGTGGGGCCACTTTAGGCAATTTCCAGTTGGCGTCAGCAAAGGATTCCCTCCCAGAAAAGCCACTCTTGTTAAGCCACCCTCCCTGGCTCCCTGAAGGGTCTCTGCTCGCATGGTGAATATTTCAGAGTAGCTCAGAATAGCAAGCAAGGATGGAAATGAGGGCTCTGGCCAAGGCAGCTTAGACGCCAGAGGACAGGCAAGCACAAGCCAAGAGCCAACAATAACCCGAATAAGGAAAGAAAGAGAGAGGAAAATATCTCTTGCAGTCTATTAAAGCTGAACTAAATTGTGGTCTCTGTCTGTAGGTGTGTGTGTGTGTTGGGATGTCTAGTCTAGACTTCATATATATATATATATATTTCTAGGAAATTTGAAAAGGTTTCTTTGACAGTCTTCTGGAGACCACAGCTTCTCTGTACTCTTTGGCTCATCTTGCCATGGCCAACGCACCATGGCCATCTTGCCATAGCCAACTTCCCACGGCCAACCTGCCACAGCCAACTCTACCCAAAGGTAGATGACCCTTGGTTGCCATGGCCAACTTGCCACATCCTACTCAGTATGGCCACTTGCCATAGCCAACTTGCCACAGCCCCACAGCTAACCCACCACAGCCAACTCGCCATGGTCAACTTGCCACAGGACAACTTGCTGCATGACAAGAGTTACACTGATATCAAAGAAATGGTACAGTAGAAAGGATGCAAAAGGAGGAACAAAATGAAATGTGAACGGCAAAAATTAAAACAATTTTTTCTGTATTTTCAATAATTACATTGAATTGTTAAATTATGCCACGGCGAGTCTTCCTGCAATGAGTTGGCCACGACAAATTGTCTTGCAGCGAGTTGGCCATGGCAGATTGCCCCATTCCATCTTTTCCAGCACCTTCCAGACTCCCCAAGTGTCTACTTTTTCTGAATTCCCCAGGGAAGAAAATTCCCTCCTGGACGGGTGTTAAGCCGGGGAGACTGCAAGCAGCTGGAGAGAATTCTAATGAGAGCTATGGGAAGGGAACGTCACGAGGTGGCAGAAGTCTCAATGACGGGGTTGCTTTATCTTTATCTTTATTTGATTTGTATACCGCCCTACTCCGGAAGGACTCAGGGCTGTGAAAAGCCAAACAGTAAAATACATAGATACAAAATTTAAAAACAGAATAAAATCAAATTAAACAATTTGGCCCACACAAATTAAAACACCCCAATCATTTAAAAAACAGATTAAAATTTGCATATTAAAAAGAAAAGAGGGAAGAGATTAGGCCAGACCCACTTGGTGGAATAAAAAGGTCTTAAGAGCGCGGCGGAAGGTGCGCAGATCCGGGATCCTCCGTATCTCCAGGGGGAGCTCGTTCCAGATAGTAGGTGCCCCCACAGAGAAGGCCTTCCCCCTGGGGGCCGCCAGTCAACATTGTTTGGCCGACGGCACCCTGAGGAGCCCCTCTCTATGAGAGTGTACCGGCCAGTGGGAGGCTATTGGTGGTAGTAGGCGGTCCCGTAGGTAACCAGGTCCTAAGCCATGGAGCGCTCTAAAGGTGGTAACCAAAATCTTGAAGCACACCCGGAAGACCACCAGGAGCCAGTGCAGCTTGCGCAGGAGAGGTGTTACATGGGAGCACCATGTCGCTCCCATTACCACCCACACGGCCGCACTCTGCGCCAATTGGAGCCTCCGGGTGCTCCTCAAGGGGAGCCCCATGTAGAGAGTGTTACAATAGTCCAGGCGGGAAGTGACGAGGACATGAATGACTGTGCGTAAGGAGTCCCGATCCAGAAAGGGATGCAACTGGCGAATCAGGCGAACCTGATGAAAAATCCTCCCAGTCACGGCCGTCAAATGCTCTTCTAAAGACAGACGTGAATCCAGGAGGACGCCCAAGTTGCGAACCTTCTCCGTGGGAGCTTTCTTTCTAGAACCCAAATTCTCAGCTCACTAAGGCAGAAATGCCTTCCGCTTTTTACTAAAAACGTTGCTGCAAAGCGACGAAGTGGCTGTTGGTTTTCCAGGTAACAGAGAAATGTACAGATGGCTGCAATTTACCTTGGAAATCTCTCTTTGTCTGTGGGATGGCGACAGCTTGATATCTACGCATGTCCCTGGGCTGTTTGGTTAAGAACATCGCACTGCTTCCAAGAAAAAATCTCTCTTCATATTTTAGCTTGGGAAAGGAAATTTGAAAGCTATTTCTGTTTCAGAGGCATTGTGGAACATATGAAAGGGTAAGTACAGGGTAGTCCTTGACTTACAACTCTTCGTTTAGTGACCATTCCAAAGTTACAATGTCCTTGAAAAGAGTGACTTATGACAGCCTTTCAAGCAGCCATTGCCGCATCTCCCTAGTCACGTGATCAAAATTCAGATGACTGCCTTGTCCCCGGCTCATGTGATCCCTTTTTATTGTTTGGAAAAGGTAATTTTTTTCTATATGACCCAGTGGAGTATTGCCTCAGACTACAGTCGTGGCCAGAATTGTGGAAAAAGTGTATTTTTGAGGTTTGATGTCTAATAACACCACTTTTTTTTTCTGGAATTTCAAGATAATCCTATTCCACTGCTGGAATGGCCTGGGAATAGCCCAGACCTTCACCCAATTGAAAATCTATGGAGCCGACTTGTTAGTCAGAAGCGACCCAGCAATAAAACCCAGTTAATAGAAGCTATCATTCCATCTTGGTTTCACATTAGAACAGCTGCAGAACTAAAAGATTTGGTTCACTCCATGGGAAGACATTGTAAGGCCGTCATTCATGCTAAAGGCTTCCCAACGAAGTATTAACTGACGTGGTGATCATTTCTGCATATCTCGTTTTTTCTAGGGTGATCATTTTTGTGTATCTCGTTTTTTCTACGCGTTTCACTTTCCTTCTTTATGCTGTAACTGCTATTCTAATAGCAAATCCTCCATAAAAGTTACTGCATTACATTCTTGATTAAATTATCTTTCCATTGATATATAATTTTATGGTACTTCTCCCCAAAAAAAGTGGTGTCATTAGCTAGTTTTAGAAAATACATTTTTCCCCAAAAGCTTTCCACAATTCTGGCCACTTCTGTAATCCTTCAAGAATTATATCCTGATTTTGGATCTACACAGGAAGAGTAAACCAATGTAAACACGTTCCAAGATGATCAAACGAACTGTGACATTTTATACTGCTGAGGAACTAATAATAATAATAATAATAAAAAGTTTACTACATTTTAATACTTTTGTTCCGGAAGTTGCTACCTTTATTTTTGTGCAGAGTCCTTCTAAAAAAATAAGAGAGATTGTATCTGCGATCTGAAGCGATACAGACTATTTCCCTCTTTATTCTCTGGAATAACAATTCTCCCCCATCAGTGCTGGGGAAATACAGTGCTTCTCATACTGCTGCTTTTGTGTCGTAATTATAAAAGCTGGATTTTGACAGGTGGCAAAAAACATTGCATATAGCAATAGCACACAGACTTATAAACCGCTTCACGATGTTTTACAGCCTCTCTCTAAGCGGTTTACAGAGTCAGCCTCTTGCCCTCAACAACCTGGGTCCTCATTTTACCCACCTCGGAAGGATGGAAGGCTGAGTCAACCTTGAGCTGGTTAGAATCGAACTGGCAGTGGGCAGAGTTTGCCTGCAATACTGCATTCTAACCACTGTGCATCATGGAAGGAAGGAAGGAAGGAAGGAAGGAAGGAAGGAAGGAAGGGCTAAGGAGGAAGGAAGAGCTAAGGAGGAAGGGGGAGAAGGAAGGAAGGAAGGAAGGAAGGAAGACCTAAGGAAGGGAGGGAGGGGAAAAGAGCAATAGCAATAGCACTTAGATTTACATACCGCTTCATGATGCTTTACAGCCCTCTCTCAGTGATTTACAGAATCAGCTTCTTACACCCAAGAATCTGGGTCCTCATTTTGCCAATCTTAGAAGGATGGAAGGCAGAGTCAACTTTGAGCCAGTCAGGATTGAACTCCTGGCAGTGGGCAGAGTTTGCCTGCAATACTGCATTCTAACCACTGCACACCATGGAAGGAAGGAAGGAGAAAGGAAAAAGGAAGAGCAATAGCACTTAGACCTATATAACGCTTCACAGTGCTCTACAGCCCTCTCTAAGCGGTTTACAGAGTCAGCATTTTGTCCCCAACAATCTGGGTCCTCATTTTACTGACCTCGGAAGGACGGAAGGCTGAATCAACCTTGAGCCTGGTGAGATTATGAGATTGGCAGGGGCTCCTGGGGGGGGGGAGTGTGTAAAAAAAATTGAAAGATGGCATGAAGATTGCATGATTCAAGCCACCAACTTAACACTTTTGCCTAGCAACCCTGAGTGGACACCCCGGGAATCAGAGCAAGCCTTTTGCAAGAGAAACTGTTCCTTTAGGGTTGGGAGTTGGAGTAGACCAAGAGTCAGCAACCTTAAACACTCAAAAAGCCACAAAGGTCCTAACCCCCATTCAATTCTGGAGCCAACCAGAAGTCCGGTTCCTCCATCATCGTCTCCTCCTAGTGTGGCGTCCTTTTTCCTCTGCTGACCAGAAGTCCAGTTCCCCCACCATAGGGTCTCCTCCTAGCATCCTTTTCCCTCTACCTGTCCTAACCGAAAGCCCTATCAATCATGGAGCCGACTGGGGACAGGGAGCCGCAGCAGAGGGATGAAAGAGCCACATGCGGCTCCAGAGCCACAGATTGCTGACCCCTGGAGAAGGGGCGGGGTGGCGGCGGCTGCTGCCAGAGCGTGTTTGCAGCAGCTCCTCTTGGTTTTGTTTTATTTTATCAATTTTTAGTATACCCATTGGAGCCTTTTTATTTAAATAATATTTTTTTGACTGACTCCTGGAGTAGACCTTTTTGTTTTCATCTGGCATAACATTTCCCTCCTTCACCGCTCTGGCTCCAAAAGACGTCATTTTGAAGCATCCGTTGTACTTCTGGGCAGTCTTTTCCCTTTAACTGGTGTTACAGTAGAAGGAACAGATTCATCTGAACTGAAGGGGTCAGTGTAAGAAGTGAGTTGGGGCTGGGACACTATGCAGGAGAAATTCGGTTCACAATCCGTTGGCTCAATGGTGGTTGGTGATTGAAACACATAAGGGAATATCTCTTCCACCACCTTGAGTCCAAAAGTAGTTCCATAGGTGGAAGGCGTAGACATTTTGGTGAGGCAACAATGTTTAGTACTGTAAGGAGCCCCAGATTGCTCCTGAGTGAAGGAGTGGAACGTCTGCCAGTTTGAACTTGAGGTAACAGAATGTGAGGCAAGTGGCAGTTGGAACAGAGTTCCTTTCAGGTGGGGAGGGGGAGTAGAACGTCTAGCTATTAGCACCAGGGTTTGTTAATATACTGAATATGAATATACTGTATATTAAATATTAATGATCTGATAGTCATTTCGAAAAATCATTTCTTAGCGAGCACCTAGAAGCCAAGAGGAATATATGTGCCAAATTTCAAGTTTGTAGGCTTTACAGTTCTGGAGATTTTGTGATGAGCAAATACAATGTGTGATTGGACAACATTACTCTGAAGGAATTGAAGGAGAATAAATACAGCACCCTTCGGCCACTTAGAAAAGGCCCACTTTTATTTATTTATTTTATTTATTTAATTGGATTTATATGCCGCCCTATCTCCACAGGCCTCAGGGCGGCTCACAACAATAAACAAAACAAACAAACCGTTAAAAACAAAGTCCATGATAAAATTGACAAAAAATCCAATAAAACTCCATTAAGTTCTATTAAAAACCCCATCAGTCTAGGGCGACTAGATGAAATAACCACGTTTTCAGCCCACGGCGGAAGGAGCAAAGGTCCTTTTATGAATCAGCAACCATAATAATGAGGTGAACAAGCTTTCATTCTTCCAAACTAAACAATATGTGAATATCAATTTGATCAATGAAACTATCCTCCACTTCCTCATACATTTTTCCTTTTTCTTGCCACTTACGTTAGTAGCATCACCTCATGCCTCAGCTTCTTCTTCTGCCCCCACCGACTCAGCCCAAGTCAAGAGTTTCTGTATGGAATTTGGGATTCAGCTCCAAACCAGGGGAGACAGAATAGCAGACTTCCAATAGTTGAGGGGCTGCCACAGAGAGGAGGGGGTCAAGCTGTTTTCCAAAGCACCTGAAGGCCAGACAAGGAATAATGGATGGAAACTGATCAAGGAGAGATTCAACCTGGAAATAAGGAGGAATTTTCTAACAGAACAATCAACCCATGGAACAGAAGTTGCCTTCAGAAGTTGTGGGAGCTTCATCACTGGAAGCTTCCAAGAAGAGACTGGACGGCCATCTGTCAAAAATGGTGTAGTTTCCTGCTTGGGTGGGGGGTTGGACTAGATGACCTACAAGGTCCCTTCCAACTCTGCTAATCTGTTCATCTCTCACCCATGGCAGGAGGATAATGAAGGATTCATCATAGATGAAGGATAATTTATGATCCATTGGAAAAGGGAAGATCAACCACTCCCCACTTCCAAAAAGAGGGGGCTTCACAACCAGGACTGGCCCTGCAAGCTGGAAAGTCCTCACTGAGCTACTGGGGAACCACAGAGGGCAAGTGCAGCCAGCTCTGAGGTTTATGATGCCACCGGATTAAGGCCAAAAGGATGTCCAGAGGATGCTGTGTCCAAGAGTCAAAAAGGAGAGGTCAAGACCGCAAAGATATGCATTTGAATCACGCAAAGACTGTCGGAATGGTGAATCAATGCACACCTGAGATTGTCAAAACAGAAAGATTGACATTCTGGAAGTGGAATGGGTCACTTCACACCCCCAAAAAACTTCTATTGTGGACCAAGAAAAAATGGTAGGAAAGAAGGAACAGCCATCTTTATAACCCAAAGGGTCGAGGTTGGTGTCAGCTGCAACTCAAAAACGATAGAAAGATCTCAATTCTGTTCCAAGGTAAGTCACCCAGAGCAGGTGTTCCAACTCGGTGCTCCAGCTGCAGGTGCAGGAATAGGGCGCTTCTAGGATGCCTCACAGCACCAAATAAAAGTCATATACTAAAAATGGATGGCTAGAATGCTCAAGTTGGAATAAAATAGCATTTGGAATCATGAGGCACAGATGGCTTTTAACAGATTAACAGAGTTGGAAGGGACCTTGTAGGTCATCTAGTCCAACCCCCCACCCAAGCAGGAGACCCTATACCATTTCTGACAGAGGGCAGTCCAGTCTCTTCTTGAAAGCTTTCAGGGATGAAGCTCCCACAACTTCTGAAGTCAACTTCTGTTCCATCGGTTGATTGTTCTCACTGTCAGAAAATTCCTCCTCATTTCTAGGTTGAATCTCTCCTTGGTCAGTTTCCACCCATTATTCCTTGTCTGGCCTTCGGGTGCTTTGGAGAATAGCTTGACCCCCTTCCTCCTCTCTGGGGCAGGCCCTCCAATATTGGAAGACTCCTCTCCTGTCTCCCCTGGTCCTTCTCTTCACTAGACTAGCCATGCCCAGTTCCTGCAACCGTTCATCGTATGTTTCAGTTTCCAGGCCTTTGATCATCTTAGATAGATTCAGATTAACAGAGTTGGAAGGGACCTTGTAAGTCATCTAGTCCAACCCCCCACCCAAGCAGGAGACCCTATACCATTTCTGACAGAGGGCAGTCCAGTCTCTTCTTGAAAGCCTCCAGTGATGAAGCTCCCACAACTTCTGAAGGCAACTTCTGTTCCATGGGTTGATTGCTCTCACTGTTAGAAAATTCCTCCTTATTTCCAGGTTGAATCTCTCCTTGATCAGTTTCCATCCATTGTTCCTTGTCTGGCCTTCAGGTGCTTTGGAAAATAGCTTGACCCTCTCCTCTCTGGGACAGCCCCTCATATATTGGACAACTGCTCTCATGTCTCCCCTGGTCCTTCTCTTCACTAGACCAGCCATGCCCAGTTCCTGCAACTGTTCATCGTGTTTTAGCCTCCAGTCCCCTCATCATCCTGGTTGCTCTTCTCTGCACTTTTTCTAGAGTCTCCACATCTTTTTTTATAGTGTGGTGACCAAAACTGGATGCAGTACTCTAGGTGTGGTCTTACTAGGGCTTTATAGGGTGGTATTAGTACCTCCCTTGATCTTGATTGTTTCCCTCTGTTAGTGCAAATTTGGAATTGAATTGGCTGTGGAAATGAAGCAGAAGACAGAGACCCTGCTAAAACATTGAGAGTTTATAGCAAACTTGTTCCACCAACCAACAAACCTACCAAGAAACCAACCAATCAGAACACAGCTGGAAGGCAGCTTGGAGGTTTTCTAGTCCAACTGCTGGCTCAAGCAGGAGAACCTATACCACTTCAGACAAGCGACTGTCCAGTCTCTTCTTAAAAACCTCCAGTGATGGAGCACCCATGATTTCTGGAGGCCAGCTGTTCCACTGGTTAATTGTCCTCACATCTATTCACCCCCTTGACATGACTTACTCTGAAGGGTGGAGGATAGGATAGGATAGGATAGGACAGGACAGGACCGTGATGGTGAATCTATGGCATGCATGCCACAGGTGGCACACGGAACCATATCTGTGGGCACACGAGCGTTGCCCTAGTTCAGCTCCAGTGTGCATGCGCACACCGGCCAGCTGATTTTTGGGCCTTCCGGAAGTCAAGAAACGGGCTGTTTCCGGCCTCCTGAGGGCTCTAGGGGGTGGGGAAGACTGTTTTTTGCCCTCCCCAGGCTCCTAGAGAGCCTCTGGAGTCTGGTGAAGGCTAAAATGGGCCTTCTGGTCCCACCAGAAGTCAGGAAATGGGCTATTTCCGGCTTCCGGGGGGGGGGGGGCTCCTGGGGAGAGTGGGGAAGGCCGTTTTTGCCCTCCCCAGGCTCCTAGAAAGCCTCTGGAGTCTGGGGGAGGGCAAAGAATGGGCCTACCGGGCCCACCAGGCCATTGTGTGCCAAAAGCAGGGGGGAGCATGGGGTGGGGGAGGGGTCACGTGCGCATGCATGGTGGGGCGGGGCACATTGAATTATGGGTGTGGGCACACACACACACGATTCCCCCCCCGCACTCCCCTCTGCTTTTGCCACACGACGGCAAAAAGGTTAGCCATCCCTGGGATAGGATAAACAGAGTTGGAAGGGACCTTTGAGGTCTTCTAGTCCAACCCCCTGCTTAAGCAGGAAACACTTCACTTCAGACAAATGGTTATCCAATCTCTTCTTAAAATCTTCCAGTGTTGGAGGCTTCACAACGTCTGAAGCGAAGCTGTTCCACTGGTTAATTGTTCTCAGCGTCAGGAAATTTCTCCTTAATTCCAGGTTGCTTCTGTCCTTGATTAGTTTCCACCCATTGTTTTTTGCCTTGCCTTCAGGTGCTTTGGAAAATAAGTCTTCTTTGCGGCAGCCCCCCAAATACAGGAACACCACTGACATGTTACTCCCTACTTCTTCTTTTATCTAGACTAGCCATAGCCAGTTCCTGCAACCCTTCTTTGTATGTTTTAGTCTCTGATCATGGAGAGAGTTAAAAATAGATGTAATAGATGAGATGCAGTAAATAAATAGTGGAAGAACTCTGGATTACAGTTTCTGACATTAAAGACTGAGCAAAAAAAGTTCTTGAGCTGCAAAAAGCCAAAAAAAGGAAATGTTGATCTGCTGATACATCGAAAATCACTCAAGGAAAGTAAAAAAGGCACCAGAGAGCATGAAAAATTCAGCTCGAGATAACAGAAGGATCAAGAGTTGCAATTAAATATACAATTAGAAAACCGAGGAAAACTATCCAATGAGGAGGACAAGAGGTTTATTTAAGACAATGATACAAACCAGGAAAATGTTCATTCAAAAATAGGCATGATAAAAAGATAAAAAAGATGAACATTTTTTAGATCCCGAATTAATGATGCATGTGAAGAATTCATCATTGAACTAAAGTCAGATACTCTGGAAGGTGAAGTTAAATGTGTCCTAAAAGAAATATTGCTAAGAACAAAACTCAGATATTCACGAAATGCCAGCAAAGCTGCTTAAAAGCGTACACAGTAATGTAGTTACAGTAAAGTCCTGTTTAAACAGATAATAGAAAACAAAGCAATCGCCAGGGATGGGAAAAAAAAATAGCACGAGCAATAGACTTATATACCGCTTCACAGTGTTTTACAGCCTTCTCTAAGCGGATTACAGAGTCAGCATTTTGTCCCCAACAATCTGGGTCCTCATTTTACTGACCTCAGAAAGAGGGAAGATTGAGTCAACCTTCAGCTGGTCAGGATTGAACTGTTGGCAGTTGGCAGAATTAGCCTGCAATGCTTTATTCTAATCACTGTTTACCATAGGAGGGATGGAGGGAGGGAGGAAAGGGAAGGGAAGGGAAGGGAAGGGAAGGGAGGGGAGGGAGGGAGGGAGGGAGGGAGGGAGGGAGGAAGGAAGGAAGGAAGGGCAATAGCATTAACAATAGCCATTAGACTTATATACCGCTTCACAGTGCCTTACAGCGTTCTCTAAGCAATCAGGTTATGCCCCCAACAATCTGGGTCCCCATTTTACTGACCTCAGAAAGATGGAAGATTGAGTCAACCTTGAGCTGATCAGGATCAAACTGTTGGCAGTTGGCAGAATTAGCCTGCAATGCTTCATTCTAACCACTGTTTACCATAGGAGGGAGGGAGGGAGGGAGGGAGGAAGGAAAGGAAAGGAAAGGAAAGGAAAGGAAAGGAAAGGAAAAAGGAAAGGAAAGGAAAGGAGGGAGGGAGGGAGGGAGGGAGGGAGGAAGGAAGGAAGGAAGGAAGGAAGGAAGGAAGGAAGGAAGGAAGGAAGGAAGGAAGGAAGGAAGGAAGGAAGGAAGGAAGGGCAATAGCATTAGCAATAGCCGTTAGACTTATATACCGCTTCACAATGCTTTACAGCCTTCTCTAAGCAATCAGCCTATTGCCCCCAACAATCTGGGTCCTCATTTTACTGACCTCTGAAGGATGGAAGGTTGAGTCAACCGGTCAGGATCGAACTCCTGGCAATGAGCAGCGTCAGTCTGCAGTACTGCATCCTAACCACTGCACCATCACAGCTCTAAATAAATTTGTATTCTAATAAACATTTGTTGTGTGTTAGTGCTTAAGATTCTGAAATTTAGAGTTTAGCAATGACAACTACCCCATGCACAAAATAGATTCAGAAGATGCAAAGACCCCCCCCCCCAATCACATCTAATGGTTGATGGAAAAGGCAGGGGAGAATTTTAAAAAATCTTCCTTGATTGTCTATGTGAACTACAATAAATTAGGAAAGCCTCTTTTTTTAAACAAAAAACATGTCTACTGGGCCACCCAATCTGCCTATTAAAACAATGTCTATAACACCAGGAAGGGACATGGTGGCTCAGTGGCTAAGACGCTGAGCTTGTCGATCGAAAGGTCAGCAGTTCAGCGGTTCGAATCCCGAGTGCCACGTAACGGGGTGAGCTCCTGTTCCTTGTCCCAGCTTCTGCCAACCTAGCAATTCGAAAGCAGGTAAAAAAATGCAAGTGGAAAAATAGGGACCAACTTTGGTGGGAAGGGAATAGCATTCCGTGCGCCTTTGGTGTTGAGTTATGCCGGCCACATGACCACGGAGACGTCTTCAGACAACGCTGGCTCTTCGGCTTTGAAATGGAGATGAGCAGCGCCCCCTAGAGTTGGGAACGACTAACACGCATGTGCAGGGGAACCTTTACCTTTACGTTAACACCTGGAAGCAACAATTGAAATGTATAATAAAACACTTAAATGGTTCAAAATTGGGGAAATAACATCCCAAAGTTGTTGGTTTTCTTGTATTCGATTTTTATGCAGAATCTACAATTGGAAATGTTGGATTAAGAAAAATTGGAATTAAAAAGTTGCTGACAAGAAATTTCAACAGTATCTTCCTGGCTCCACTTAGATGACTGGAAGTGAGGGAGATCTAATTAATTTAACGAAGAAAGAGGTGGCTTATTCTGCAAAGCACCTGAGGGCAGGACAAGAAGTAACGGGAGGAAGCTCATTAAAGAGAGATGCTACCTAGAACTAAGGATATATTTCCTGACAATCAGAACAATTAATCAGCAAAATGGCTTGCCTCCGGAAGTGGTGGATGCTTCATCACTGGAGGTTTTCAAGAAGAGGCTGGACAGCCGTTTGTCGAGAATGGAATGGGCTCTCTTGCTTGAGCAGAGGTTGGTCTAGAAGACCTCCAAAATCCCTTCCGACAGTATTATTCTATGATCTAATGAATCTCGCATTGAAAGGGAAAGAAGATAGCACAAACACCAGTCTAATGTGAGACACCAGCATGTGTCTCAGACATTCAACAGGCACAGCCAACTCAAAGCAAAGAATTGGAGAAGTTGAAATAATAATAATAATAATAATAATAATAATAATATAATAATAATAATAATAATAATAATAATAATAATAAACAACCAACTTCATAGGTTCAAAAATTCAAAGGGATGATGATTTAAGCTTTGAAATAAAAGAGGGGTTCACCATTAGGGAGAAAGACCATAACAACAATAAGAGTAGAGTGGAGTGGAGTGGAGTGGAGTGGAGTGGAATGGAATGGAATAGAATAGAATAGAATAGAATAGAATAGAATAGAATAGAATAGAATAGAATAGAATAGAATAGAATAGAAGGAACCTTTGAGGTCTTCTAGTCCAGCTCCCTGCTCAAATAGGAGAACCATTTCAGATAAATGACTGTCTAGAGCAGTGTTTCCTAACCTTGACCCTTTTTTTTTTTTTTTTTTTAATTTGATTTATATGCCGCCCTTCTCCGAAGACTCAGGGCGGCTTACAATGTGCTCAGCAATAGATGTATGGCTATTTGGCTATTTGAAGATGTATGGACTTCAACTCCCAGAATTCCTCAACCAGCCATACTGTCTGGGGAATTCTGGGAGTTGAAGTCCATGCATCTTAAAATAGCCAAGGTTGGGAAACACTGGCCTAGAGACTCTAGACCTGTGATGGGGAACCTATGGCATGTGTGCTGCAGGTGGCACACAGCGCCCTCTGTGTGGGCACGCGAGCCATCACCCCAGTTCAGCTCTGCCACATGTGTGCACATGCCTCCCACCAGCCAGCTGGTCAGCGGGTCTCTGCTGTGCATGCATAGGGATGGGGTGCATGCAGGGGGGCGCGCACACATGCATGGGGGTGGAGCGTGCATGCATGGGGGGATGGGACAAGTGCAGAGGGGTGCACATCCATGGGGTGGAGCGTATGCAGGGAGCCATGCACGCATGCACGGGGGTGGGGCGCATCCGCAGGGGCCGCACGCACCTTGCATTTTGGGGGTTTGGGGGCATGCACGCACTTTGGGCACTCAGTCCGGAAAAGGTTAGCCATCACTGCTCTAGACTCTTCCTAAAAACCTCCACAAATGGAGTGCCCAGGATTTCTGGTGGCAATCTGTTCCACTTGTTAATTGTCCTCACTGTTGGGAAGTTTCTCCTTAATTCCAGGTTGCTTCTCTCCTTGATTAGTTTCCATCCATTGTTTCTTGTCTTACCCTCTTCTGTGTGGCAGCCCTTGGAATTGGAATACTGCTATCATATCACCCCTAATTCTTCTTTTTTTAGACTAGCCAAACCCAAAAATCCTGCAGCTGTTCTTCATATGTTTTAGTCTCCAGGTCTTTGATCATCTTAGTTGCTCTTCTCTGAACCTTTTCCAAAGCCTCACCATCTTTTTTCTAGTAGGGTGACCCAAATTGGTTGCAGTATCCTAGATGTGGCCTTACTAGAGGTTTATAAAGTGGTTTTGTAAAACAGATCTAGATAAATGATGGACGCCCAGAAACATTACACCGACAACAAAAGTCCGTATTGTTAAGCCATGTTTCTCCCAAGTGTAGCGGCTGCGAAAGCTAGGTATCAGGAAGAAGGCTTGATGCCTTTCAACCAGAGAAAATTGTGGAAAAGATCCAGGGACGGGGGGGGGGGGGAAATAATTCAATACCAGTTGAAATAAAATCAGGTTTCTCACTAGAAGCACTGCTAATTAACTGACTGATTGATTATGTGCCATCAAGTTTATCCACCTTCCTGCTGTTAGTCCTGCTCTTTTCTTTCCTTTCCACCTTTCCCAGCATTAACGCTTCCTCCAGAGATTTGGGTCTTCTTATGATGTTCATGAAGTATGATCATTTGAAGTTGATCATTTATGCCACAAGTCAAAACTCGGGGCCAATTTGTTCAATGATCCATTCATTTATTTTCTTGGCTGCCTACGATACTCTCAGGAGTTTTCTCCCACCCTAACATTCAAAACCATCAATATTCTTTCTACTCTGCTTTTTTCAGAGGGCAAACTTATTTCTATAGAGTGTCCAGGAAATACAATTGTTTGCACTGTTGTGGTCTTCGTAGGCATAGAAACATGATGGCATCTAAGTATGTTTCCCAAGATACTCTACCTAAAGTGCAGTGTATTTCTTGATGGCTTGTTCTATCTATGTGCTGTTTGGTTGAACCTAAAAAACAGAAGCCATCTATCACTTAGAACATAGAATAATGGGGATGGAAGGGACCTTAGGGGTCTTCTAGTCCAACCCCCTGCTTAGGCAGGAAACTCTATAGCATTTCAGACAAATGGTTATCCAATCTCTTCTTAAAAACCTTCAGTGTTGGAGCATTTACAACTTCTGGTGGCAAGTTGTTCCACTGATTAATTGTTCTAACTGTCAGGAAATTTCTCCTTAGTTCCAGGTTGCTTCTCTCCTTGATGAGTTTCCATCCATTGCTTCTTGTCCTGCCCTCAGGTGCTTTGGAGAATAGCTTGACTCCCTCTTCTTTGGGGCAGCCCCTGAGATATTGGAACATTGCTATCCTGTCTCCCCTGGTCCTTCTTTTCATTAAACTAGACATACCCAGTTCCTGCAACCGTTCTTCATATGTTTTAGCTTCCAGTCCCTTAATCATCTTTGTTGCTCTTCTCTGCACTTTTTCTAGAGGCTCCACATCTTTTTTACATCATGGCGACCAAAACTGAGTGCAGAATTCCAAGCGTGGAATTCTTACCAGGGCATTATAAAGCGGTATTAACACTTCACATGATCTTGATTCTATCCCTCTGTTTATGCAGCCCAGAACTGTGTTGGCTTTTTTGGCAGCTGCTGCACACGGCTGGCTCCTATTTAAATGATATTGCTGTGTCCTTTATCAGACCAACTGGAGGTTGGAACCTCCTCCTGAGTTCAAAGATTTTGAAAGACTTCTCCTGCTTTCCCATGTCGGTTTCCATCTTCTGTGACTTTACGGATGTTGTAAAGTCTTGAACGTTGCTTGGCTCTTCTAACAGCTCTCTGAAATTGGATTTCAGAAACCGATAAATACCATTACAACACTCTGGAACTCTGAAAGATCATCTGGCACTATCATCATCATCATCATCATCATCATCATCATCATCATCACCACCACCATCATTCTACTGTTGTCTATCCACTGCAGGATGAAGATTTCTTCTGCATGTTTCCAACCCACATGGTCCTGAGCTTTCCTTTTGCCAGTTGGGCTCGCCATACTTGCTGATGTTGTCACGTCATCTTGTTTTAGGTCTCTTTTGTGGACACTTTTGATCAAGTGGGATCCATTCTATGACCGCCTTGGTCCACCTTCCCTCAGTTCTTCTTGCTCTGTGACCAGCCCATTTCCATTCTTTTACTCTCTTGATGGCATCATAGACATTTGTTTGTTCTCTAATCCATGTGCAGGTCTTTCTATATTGTCTTGCAATGCTGAGCATGTATGTGTAGGAAGTTAGCACCCACCCCTTTCCTAGAGGAATGAAATATTTTGGGAAATATTAAAAAGGCAAAATATTATATTTCCCTGGATGAGAAATGGAGAAGCATGTTTTAAAGACGAAGTAGCTCCCATCTTCCTGTCCTCCACCCTTTGTCAATGGGCCAGAGGCAGAAACTCAATTCCCTCCCATCTTTGTCAATGGACCATCATCTGCAATACAATAGGACCCATCTAGCAACAGAAACTCACCACATGGCACCTGGGAAGATTACATCAGCCAGCAAGGCTAGCTAAGACCCCCACCCCCTGGGAGTCTGACAACCAATCAGGATACTCTTTCGGGGCCCCAGGAAGTTCAAAGCCAGAGAGGGCATAAAACTCAGGGACTCGCTGCATCTCAATCCTTTTTTCTGTTCAGGAACTCAAACCATGTAATCCTGTCCACCATTAAACCATCTTTCCAAGCAGTCTCCGTGTTTCCAGTGTCTTTTTCCCCACTTGGAGCTGAACCCAGAAGGGTATTTCTTCTAACATATGTTTCCATGGCTCTTTGTGACACGTAGCTTTTGTACTGATTATGAGGTTATGTCCATGTTTCACAGGCATATTTTTTTATTTATATATTGTTCTGACCTAGGCTTCACAAAAGCATGAAGCAGACTCCTTGTTCCGACAAAACCCCTTTTGATTAAGCTAATGTGAATTCCTCTCATTCGCATCCAGCAAAGTCCTGGCAAACAGTCTTTCCAGGGTGAATTTACAACCACAGACTTTATCAGGCTTGGAGAGCTGCCAGGCCGATATCTTACAAACATGCAATGCTGTATAAGAAAATACTTGGCAAGGAGTCTCTGAGAGTCACAGATCTTCACACTAATGAAATGAATTAATTGTCTCCTGCAAACTCCACTCCCCTTTCGCTCCTCTTTATTCCCTATGGGAGGGGCCATTCACCGGCCACCTGTGCCTTTACTCCTGAGTAGGCCCTTGTTCCTTGACTGTTCCCTTCTCCTGGCAGCTCTGCGCATGCGCACGTCGGGAACAGGCTCCAGCTGTTCTTTTGCCCCACTGATGTCCGATTCCAAAGGAAGATGATAACTGTCAGGCGGCCCTGGCCCCATCTCTGCCTCCAACACAGAGCCCTCGTCAGAGCCTCCCCAGACTCCAGGACTGGCCCATGTTCCTCCCCAATCTCCTCACTGTCCGAATCTGCCATCAGCTTTGCTGGCTGTTGGCAGGCCACAACATATATTTTCATATTACATATGAAAATATGCTTAGTGAACAACTTATTGTCTGGATCATTTTATTTATATATAATAATACTTTTCCCTCTCCTAATTTCTACCTCTCCTAATTTCTACCTCTACTGTCCAACTATTTGTAAAATGAGTCCGATGTTCAAAAATACTCTTGTCTTCTTTTTCTTTTAATTTTAGTGTCAACCTCTTCATTTCTGCACAATCTAAAAAAAAAAAAATTAATTACATCTTCTTCTGTTGGTGTTTCCTCATTTTTCCAGTACTGTGCATATACAATTCTTGCTGCTGTCAAAACATGTAATATTAAATGTAGATTCCCTTTTCTGGCATTATGCCTAACAAAAATATTTCTGCCTTATAGTCTATATGCTGCTTTATCATTTTTTCTAACCATGTATGCATTTTTGTCCAGTATTTCTTTGCTTTTTCACATGTCCACCACATGTGATAGTATGTACCTGGCACCAGCATATTTTAGAGCAGGTAGCACACACCGATCGAAATATTTTCTCTTCAGGCATAAGGGGAAAGTTGTTCCTGAAAATTATGCTTAGCTTGCAGAATGCTTGCCAACCACATTTTAAGATGCTGGCACTATAACATGAATAATTACGTATTTTCTAACCATGTGGCTTTCATGGTGAAAACGCAAGAGTGGTTTCCCATAGCCTTCCCCCACACAATATGAATGGTCACCTTTGCAGTTGTCACCAAAGTGGTCATCAGCCTCTACCTTGATGAGACTTCTGCTTGAGTTATTTGAGCAGCTCGGGTGGCCTTCATGTTTTGGGTGACCCTGCTTCTTGGCCTCCACTCCCAACATTTTTCACTCATCCTCCCACCCAGTGCTGAAATCCAAATTTTTTTACTACCAGTTCTGTGGGCATGGCAAGAGAAGGATACTGCAAAATCTCCATTCCCTCCCCACTCCAGGGGAAGAATACTGCAAAATCCCCATTCCCTCTCCACTCCAGGGGAAGGATACTGCAAAATCCCCATTCCCTCCCCACTCCAGGGGAAGGATACTGTAAAATCTCCATTCTCTCCCCACTCCAGGGGAAGGATACTGCAAAATCTCCATTCCCTCCCCACTCCAGAGGAAGGATATTGCAAAATCTCCATTCCCTCCCCACTCCAGGGGAAAGGATACTGCAAAATCTCCATTCCCTCCCCACTCCTGGGGGAAGGATACTGCAAAATCTCCATTCCCTCTCCACTCCTGGGGGAAGGATACTGCAAAATCTCCATTCCCTCCCTACTCCAGGGGAAGGATACTGCAAAATCCCCATTCCCTCCACACTCCAGGGGAAGGATACTGCAAAATCTCCATTCCCTCCCCACTCCAGGGGAAGGATACTGCAAAATCTCCATTCCCTCCCCACTCTGGGGCCAGCCAGAGATGGTATTTGCCGGTTCTCCGAACTGCTCAAAATTTCCGCTGCCGGTTCTCCAGAACTTGTCAGAACCCCTGCTCCCACCCACCCCCATCAACCCTACCAGAATAAGAATTGAGACAACTCTTAGAACAGATTGAGAAAGCCAAAGGACCCTCAAAAGGAAGTCAGTATGCATTTCATTAGTTACAGAGAGGCTTTCAACTGTGTCAATCACATCAACCTGTTAAATGGGGTTAGAAAAATGAGAAAGCCAGAATAACTCATTGTCATCATGCAAAACCTATACGCAGGTGTGGAGGAAATAGGGAATGGCCTTGGGGGATAGCTGGAAGATCCGTTACCAAGGCAATGATGACACAAGCGAGGCTTCCTTCTGAAAACCCACTTGAGTAAATGTGTCAGGTGGGCCCTTCCCTTATTCACACAGAGATAAAGGGAAGGAACGGGAAAGCACCTTCAGGCTCGGTTGCTGTAGCTGTCCTAATAAATAGCCAAAGCACTTAGACTTACATTCCACTTCACAGTGATTTACAGCCCTCTCTAAGTGGTTTACAAAGTCAGCATATCACCCTCATCTACCTGGGTCCTCATTTTACCAACCTTGGAAGTCAACCGAGTCAACCTTGAGTCAGTCAGGATCGAACTCCTGGCAGTGGGCAGAGTCAGCCTGCAATATTGCATTCTAATCACTCTGCCACCAGATATAGAATAGGCGATGATAGATAGATAGATAGATAGATAGATAGATAGATAGATAGATAGATAGATAGACAGACAGACAGACAGACAGACTGACAGACAGACAGACAGACAGACAGACAGACAGACAGACAGACAGACAGACAGACAGGTAGAGCAATAGCAATAGGACTTATATACCACATCACAGTGCCTTACAGCCCTCTCTAAGCGGTTTACAGAGTCAGCCTCTTGCCCCCAACAATCTGGGCCCTCATTTTACTCACCTTGGAAGTTTAGTTTAGTTTAGTTTAGTTTTATTTGATTTGTATACCGCCCTACTCCTGAAGGACTCAGGGCGGTGAACAAGCCACAGGATAAAAAACATAAATACATAAATCGAATTAAATCGAATTAAACAATTTGGCCGAAGACATATTTAAAACACCCCAATAAATTAAAAACGAATTAAAATTTACGTTTTAAAAAGGGAAAAAATGGAAACAGTTAGGCCAGACCAGCCTGATGGAATAAAAAGGTCTTGAGAGGGCGGCGGAAGGTGCGTAGATCCGGGATCCTCCGTATCTCCGGGGGGAGCTCATTCCAGATAGTAGGTGCCTCCACAGAGAAGGCTCTCTCCCTGGGGGCCGCCAGTCGACATTGTTTGGCCGAAGGCACCCGGAGGAGCCCCTCTCTATGAGAGCGTATGGGCCGGTGGGAGGCTACTGGTGGCAGCAGGCGGTCCCGTAAGTAACCAGGTCCTGGAAGGCTGGAAGGCTGAGTCAACCTTGAACCGATCAGAATTGAACTGCTGGTAGTGGGCAGAGTTTGCCTGCAATACTGCATTCTAACCACTGCGCACCATGGAAGGAAGGAAGGAAGGAAGGAAGGAAGGAAGGAAGGAAGGAAGGAAGGAAGGAAGGAAGGAAGGGCAACAGAAATAGAAATAGCCCTTAGACTTATATATTGCTTCACAGTGCTTTACAGCCCCTCTCTAAGTGGTTTACAGAGTCAGCCTCTTGCCCCAACAATCTGGGTCCTCATTTTACCCACCTCAGAAGGAGGGAAGGCTGAGTCAACCTTGAAGATCAAACTCCTGGCAGTGAGCCGAATTTGCCTGCAATACTGCATTCTAACATTGCGTCACCACAATGTTGCAGTCGTCACGACAAATGTAAGCACTGTGTGGCTACCACCCACCAAATATTAACCAGCTCACAAAGGGATTAAATAGAACGTTGCAAAGGTGTTCCTTGCTACCTACGAATCAAGTAAGAAGGAGCTCTGGTGGCTCAGCAGACTAAAGCACTGTTATTAACATCCACTTACATCTGCTGCCTGCAATTACTGCAAGTTCGAATCTCACCAGGCTCAAGGTTGACTCAGCCTTCCATCCTTTCTAAGGTAGGTAAATTGAGGACCCAGTTTGTGGGGGCAATAAGCTGACTTTGTATAAAATATACAAAAGTATGAAGGCTATTGCTTAACGCATTGTAAGCCGCCCTGAGTCTCTGGAGGAGGGCGGCATATAAATCAAATTAAAAAAAAAAAAGAATCCGTACTTTTACAGAGGAGAACAGCCCCCTTCCAAACAGGCTAAACATCCATCTCCCATGTCCAGTCTTTTTAATTATTATTTTTTTTTATTTTACTAATCCAAAGCATCTTCCTTCTGTCAGGAATTAATTTAGGTCCGTTCTTTCCCGACTATCGTATTATTGAACTTGAGCCCTGCATGAATTGATGTCTATGGCCGTGACACCCAAAATTAAAATGAAACCTACAACGCCGTTTGCATTCGGCAGCCAAGCTTTTCCCGGGCTCTTCGAGGCAGCCATAATTTGTTTCCCTGACTTGGTAACCCCGAATAGCACTTCCATTAAGAGCTCCTGGCCAAGCATTCTGCCTGCTCAGATGTTTCTACAAGTTGCTGACTGGGAGATTCTTCCAGCTACCGGAACTGCTGGACGAAGCCTCAAAGTGGAAATAAAACCAAGTGATGCGCTCAAAGGAAAGTGTCTGCATTCATTCTTTTGACATCCCCCAGGTGATGGGGTGACAGTCATTCTCTCCTCCTTGTTGTTTTATTTTGACAATCACGATTTTGGAGGATGCTACAAGATGCCAGAAGTCACCGTGGGCATCCTGCCTTGAAGATCTGTGTGCAATGAATAGATGCCTCCTATTTCTATGAATCCACTTGGCCATAACTGATATGATCATGGGAATAATTCTTCTTCTTCTTCTTCTTCTTCTTCTTCTTCTTCTTCTTCTTCTTCTTCTTCTTCTTCTTCTTCTTCTTCTTCTTCTTCTTCTTCTTCTTCTTCTTCTTCTTCTTCTTCTTCTTCTCTCCTCCTCCTCCTCCTCCTCCTCCTCCTCCTTCTCTTCCTCTTCCTCCCCTTCCCTTCTTCTTCTTCTTCTTTTCTCCTTCTCTTCCTCCTCTTTTCTCCTCCTCCTCCTCCTCCTCCTCCTCCTTCTTCTTCTTCTTCTTCTCCTCCTCTTCCTCCTCCTCCTCCTCGAGTTAGTATGGAGTGTGTCTATGGGGTTCATTTTTAGAAGTCAGAGTTCTGATCCTCTGAGTTTTGCATGAAAATTCAACACTGCAGTGAATTCTATACTTGTTTACTTTCTGCTTTAATCAGAATAGAGCTGGAAGGAACTTTGGAGATCTTCTAGTCCAACTCCCTGCTCAAGCAGGAGACCTTATACCATTCCAGAGAGATGGCTATTCAACCTTTTCTTAAAAAGATCCAGGGATGGAGCTTCTGAAGGAAAATTGTTCCATGGGTTAGAATAGAATTGAGCTGGAAGGGACCATGGAGGTCTTCCAGTCCAGCCCTCTGCTCAAGCAGGAGAACCTATACTATTTCAGACAAGTGGTTCATCAGTCTCTTCTCAAAAACCTCCAGTGATGGAGCACCCACAACTTCTGGTGGCAAGCTGTTCCACTGGTTAATTGTCCTCACTGTTAGGAAGTTTCTCCTTAATTCCAGGTTGCTTCTCTCTTTGATCAGTTTCCATCCATTGTTCCTTGTCCTGCCCTCTGGTGCTTGGGAGAATAATTTGACCCCCTCTTCTTTGGGGCAGCCCCTCAAATATTAGAATACTTCTATCATGTCATCCCTAATTCTTCTTTTCTTTACACCAGCCAAACCCAAAATCTGCAGCCATTCTTCCTATGTTTTAGTCTCCAGGCCTTTGATTGCTCTTAGTTGCAGCTAAGAGCATCTTAGTTGATCATCTCTGAACTTTTTCCAATGTTTCAACATCTTTAGTATGGTGACCAAAATTGGTTGCAGTATTCTAAGTTTTTTTTTTATTATTATTATTATTTATTTTTATATGCCGCCCTTCTCCAGAGACTCAGGGCGGCTTACAATGCGTTAAGCAATAGCCTTCATACTTTTGTATATTTTTATACAAAGTCAGCTTATTGCCCCCACAAACCGGGTCCTCAATTTACCCACCTTTGAAAGGATGGAAGGCTGAGTCAACCTTGAGCCTGGTGAGAATTGAACTCGCAGTAATTGCAGGCAGCTGGATGTTAAATGCTGCCTTAGTAGGAGGCATTAGCCTCCTACGCCACTCAGGCTCAGGCTTAAGTGTGGTCTTAATTGTGTGGTTAATTGTTTTTCAATGTCAGGAAGTTCTTCCTTAATTCCAGTCTGCTTCTCTCCTTGGTTAGTTTCCATCCGTCATTTCTTGTCTTTGTCTTCTGGTGCTTTGGAAAATAAGTTGACCTTTCACCTTTGTGGCAGCCCCTCCTCTTTTTCACCAGTTATGGCATTTCATTTTTCAATATTTCCCCACAACATGGTTGCATTTTTCAGGACTCTTTAGTTAACAATCCACCTGAAGTCCTGTTAAGAACACTCAGGTGCTGTTTACTTTTCCTGACTCTTCCCCACTCCTATTTCAACCCAATCGAGCAAAGTTGTTCTTTGATTGATTTTAGCTCTGAGTAATTAGCCTTTTAAAAGCCCAAAGTATATATGTTTCTTGTTTGGGCTGTCTTAAACTTGCAGAAAATGAATGTGTGGCCATTAATGGTGTGGCAACCCAGCAATCACTAATGATTCACTGATCAATTCATCTTTGCCTGCCAGGTTGAAAACAGAATTACACTTCACAGAGGAAAGAAATATTTTGGGCAAAGGGGAGAAAACAATTATCTCGCCTCTCTTACAAACTCCCTACTAATTGTCAGATTTGGTCAAAAGGGAAATTTCAAAGTGAGGTCTGACAACCCAGCGCCCTCAGGACATCGGAGGAGAAGCAGCCACATTCTGAATTATTGTCCTTTCTTCCAAAAAATGGAAGATCAGCTACACAGAAATCTGCAATTCACCTTGCTTTGCCTCTGGGTTCTGGACCACTTGAAGCTTCCAATGGGCTGCCCCACGCAGACTACATTGAATTAAGAGCCATGGTGGCACAGTAGTTAGAATGCAGTATTGCAGGTTAATTCTGGCAATTGCCAGCAGTTCGATTCAAGGTTGACTCAGCTTCCACCCTTCCAAGTCAAATTCAAATCTTTATTCTCAGTGCGCAACATACTGTATGTACAATGAGATTGGTTGAGCTCCCTCAGTGCACCGCCCACCCCAACACAATACAACTTACATTGAAGACAGAAAATCTCTAACCCAGGTGTCAGCAACCTGCAGCTCCGGAGCTGCATGCAGCTCTTTGGGCCCTCTGCTGTGGCTCCTTGTTGGGTGATCCCACCACTGGCTGGGCCCGCCCCTCGCCCTCCCCTCCCAGTCACTCCTTGCCTAGCCTGAAAAAGTAAGGGCGACAGTGGGTGATGGAGAAGCGGCTGGGACAGAGACAGAGAGATAGAGAGAGAGGGGGAGAGAGAAAGACATAGATACAGAGAGGGAGTCGTGTGACTGGTGGAAGTGAGTGACATCAAGTTAGCCACGCCCAGCAAGGTTTTGTGGCTCCCAGTGTTTTCTTCTCTGTGGGAAATGGGTCCAAATGGCTCTCTGAGCGTTTAAGGTTGCAGACCCCTGCCCTAACCCAATAAATCATATTAACAAAACACCAAGTCCTATTGCACCAGTGTGAACATGTTACTCATTGCACCGGCCCTGCAGTCCATCATACTACATAGTTATGATGTTATTTCTCATTCAGGAGTCTAACAGCCCATGAATAAGGTTGGTAAAATGAGGACCCAGATTGTTGGGGCAAGAGGCTGACCCTGTAAACCGCTTAGAGAGGGCTGTAAAGCACTACAAAGCGGTATATAAGTCTAAGTGCTGTTGCTATTGCTCTTCCTTTTCCCCTTCCTTCCTTCCTTCCTTCCTTCCTTCCTTCCTTCCTTCCTTCCTTCCTTCCTTCCTTCCTTCCTTCCTTCCTTCCTTCCTTCCTTGGTGTGCAGTGGTTAGAATGCAGTATTGCAGGCTACTTCTGCTGACTGCCACCTGCCTGCAATTTGGCAGTTTAAATCTCACCAGGCTCAAGGTGGACTCAGCCTTCCATCCTTCCAAGGTGGGTAAAAGGAGGACCCAGACTGTTGGGGGCAACAGGCTGACTCTGTAAACTGCTTAGAGAGGGCTGTAAATCACTGTGAAGCAGTATATAAATCCAAGTGCTATTGCTATCCTTTTAGAGGGTCATTGAAGCACTTGGAGGTTTACCTGTGTCCTCAGGGTCACCTGAGATGTGCTCCTGGTTCCTTAATCTGCAATTTTTCTTCTGGAAATCCATTCCTACTCCCCACACCATTCAAAAGGTGTTCCTCTCAAATTGTATAGCTAAAAGTCTGTAGAGATTCTCAGTCATCCAAGTCATGGTTGTCCCAAAGGGGCTTTTTTTCAGGAGGCAACTGTTTTTTCTATTTTTTTTTCCTTGTTTTTTCTTTTGAAGACATTTCGCTTCTCATCCAAAAAGCTTCTTCGACTCTGACAGGATGGTGGTGATCCTGAGGACACAGATAAACCTCCAAGTGGCCTCAACGACTCTCTAAAAAAGGATGCAAATGACCAGCTGTCTGCAAGGAATATAAATCTTTCCATTCCCCATGATCCTGTTAGAGCTGAAGAAGCTTCTTGGATGTGGAGCGAAACGTCTTCAAAAGAAGAAAAAACAAGAAAGTCCAGTTTGCCTCCTGAAAAAGCACCTGGGATAACAGTTCTCCAAAAAGTTATCATTGGGTCCAAGGACAACTTCTTGAGGAAGGAACATACCGCCCAATTCTTTGATGACTGAGGCAACTCAGCAAGATGGTCACTGCTGAAGAGATCTAATCCCTGGTCATTTCCCTGGCCACTTTCATGACTCAGGAGGGACCCTGATTCTCCACACAGATGCCTAAACTAGCAGCACAGAGAACCCTGTCATGGTTCAACCCAGATAACACCTCGAGAACATCTGCCCTTTGGAAGAACAATCACTTCGATCTATGTGAGGCCACGTTCCTCAAAGCAATTGGAGCTGGGGTGTTGGGTGGTACTTGATGATGGGGCAATGAGGTCCAGAATTATTTTAGGAGCACCTTTGATAATTGTAGGTTATAAGAAGTGCAAAATCCAGGTTAAAACATCCCCTGGAGCTGATTGTCCAGCCCCTGTTTGAACTTACCCAAGAAAGTCCCAAAGATGCTTTTTCAAGAGGCAACTGGACTTTCTTGTTTTTGTTGTGGCCTGTCAGCTGCCAGCCCCTCCAGCAGCCGAATCAGAGGAGGAGGAGGAGGAGGAGGAGGAGGCATGGGAGTCAGGGTCAGCATCAAGGCAATCTGAGAGCTCCGAGGGGGAAGAGGGAATGGAGCTGTCAGAGAGAGAGAGAGAGAGAGAGAGAGAGAGAGAGAGAGAGAGAGAGAGAGGGAGAGAGAGAGAGAGAGAGAGAGAGAGAGAGAAAGAAAGAAAGAAAGAAAGAAAGAAAGAAAGAAAGAAAGAAAGAAAGAAAGAAAGAAAGAAAGAAAGGAAGGAAGGAAGGAAAGAGAAAGGAAGAAGGGAGAGAGGGAGGGAAGGAAGGAAGGAAGGAAGGAAGGAAGGAAAGGAAAGGAAGGAAAGGAAGGAAGGAAGGAAGGAAGGAAGAAAGAAAGAAAGAAAGAAAGAAAGAAAGAAAAAGAAAAAGGAGAAGAAGGAAAGACTACAAACCTGGCACTAGACGCAGCTTCAGAGGATAATCCAGGGCTGGAAGAGACCTGGAGGTCATCTAGTTCAACCTTCTCCAGCAGGAAATTCTTGGTGAGCTTCTGTCTTTTGATCCCCCAGTCACATGGTTACATAGCCATGCCCACCCAGTCACATGACCCATCCACCCCACCAAGCCATGCCCACCAAGCCACGCCCACAGAACCAGTAGGAAAGAAATTTAGATTTCACCACTGGTTCTATCATACTTACTTCCCAAACAAGACCAACTCCTTAGTCTCTCATGGAAAGATTTGAAATTTCACATATTTGTTCTTTCATCCATCTACCATTCTGATCCATCAATCTTTGTTTGAAAAAAGTTTTTTATTTTTATTTCTTATACACATATTGTAAATGTACATTCTCTTATCCATAAATGATTATAATATATATATATGTGTGTGTGTGTGTGTGTGTGTGTGTGTGTGTGTAGGGAAAACCTGGCTACGTAGGGAAAACCTGGCTAAAAGAAAAACACACATAAACCCTACGAAGAAGTAAGAAAATTGATACTGTACCTTTACAGGGAGGATACATAAGATATGGGTGTGGCCTACTGATGAAAGCAAACGAGCTAGAAATGGATCTATTTAGGTCTCCCACCTAGCAGTTAGAGCTTGCTAGCTGTTAGAAAGGAAAAAAGCCCAGAACCGAGTAGATGTGATTCTACTGAGCTGGAGCTACAAAAAACCTTGGTTACATAGGGAAAACCTGGCTAGAAGAAAAACATATATATATATTCTGTTTTCTGAGGTTTTCGCGGGTATTTGTATGTAGGTCTTTGGTTATTCGGGTTTTCTCCCGCGTAAAATTGGAAGTGTCTTGGTGATGTTTCAACGAAGTCTCATTTGTCATCTTCAGGCTGGTGTTTCCGGCTTCGTGCTTCTAGGAGCAATGAGAGCATTGCTCTCATTGCTCCTAGATGCTCTCATTCTAGAGCATTGCTCCTAGAAGCACGAAGCCGAAAACACCAGCCTGAAGATGACAAATGAGACTTCGTCGAAATGTCGCCAAGACACTTCCAATTTTACCCGGGAGAAAACCCGAATAACCAAAGACATACATACATACATACATACATACATACATACATACATACATATATATATATATATATATATATATATATATATATATATATGTTTTTCTTCTAGCCAGGTTTTCCCTACGTAGCCAAGGTTTTTTTTTGTGTAGCTCCAGCTCAGTAGAATCTCATCTACTCGGTTCTGGGCTTTTTTCTTTTCTAACACCTAGCAAGCTCTCACTGCTAGGTGGGAGACCTAAATAGATCCATTTCTAGCTCGTTAGCTTTCATCAGTAGGCCACACCCATCTCCTCCCTGTAAAGGCATAGTATCAATTTTCTTACTTCTTCGTAGGGTCTATGTGTGTTTTTCTTCTAGCCAGGTTTTCCCTACGTAGCCAAGGTTTTATATATATATATATATATATATATATATATATATATATATAGGTCTTTGGTTATTCGGGTCTTCTCCCACGTAAAATTGGAAGTGTCTTGGCGACGTTTCGACGAAGTCTCATTCGTCATCTTCAGGCTGGTGTTCTCGGCTTCGTGCTTCCAGGAGCAATTGCATTGCTCCTGGAAGCACGAAGCCGAGAACACCAGCCTGAAGATGACGAATGAGACTTCGTCGAAACGTCGCCAAGACACTTCCAATTTTACGTGGGAGAAGACCCGAATAACCAAAGACCTACATACAAACACCCGCGAAAACCTGAGAAAACATATATATATATATATATATATATATATATATATATATATATATATATATATATACTTTTTTTCCTAACAAAAGCATAAAAATATGACATTTTAATTACATTTGGGGTTGCTCTTCTACCCTTTCTTTTCCCTCTTTTCACAACAAACCTTCTTCTTTCTTTCCCTTCCCTCCCTTCTCTCCTCTTCTACTTTCTTCCTTCTCCTCTCCTCCCCTCCCCTATTTCCCCTTCCTCTCCCCCACTCCTCCCCTCTTTTCCCCCTTTCTCACCTTCTCTCCTGCTCTTGTCCCCTGTCCTTCCTTCCTCTCCTTTCCCCTTTCTTCCATTCCTCTCTCTCCCTCTCCTCCTCTTTCCTTTCTTTCTCCATCAATCTTTGACTCGTTCCACCTGGACTGCATACAATAGAAGTCACACCGATATTGAGGATTGGGAGCTTGTCAAAACACGATTTATACTTTTTTCCTCTCTGCTGGTTTCTGAAAAACTCATCCAGCCTTTCACGAGAAAGGTTTCTAAACAAGCTTGTCCACCAACGAATAGTGATTAATCTAATACCTGTTGAAATGGCATCCTTGCAAATCCTGGGTATGTGTCACGCAACTTGCCCCCAACCTAGAAATCTGCCAAGGAGCCAAAATTACGTGACAAATGAATCTTAGTTGCATGACTGTTAAATGTGTTTCTTTTTTAATCTCTGCGACTGAAAGGAATTCAATCCCTTAATGCTGGTTTGGGAAGCCTATTTATTGGCCTGATTGGTATCGAGGGTTTATGATACAGCAGCAATTACTCCAAGAATTAGCAATCCTGGTGTTTCAGGCATGGAAGTAAACTGATGAGTGGCTTAAATTACACTAATATCTTTTCTGTCCAAAAGGCTAAAGACATTAATGTGTTTTTCCCAAAAGTAATGGGTGTAGCCTTTGAGGATTGTTTTTCATGTACACATTTTCCCAATGAGCAGAGAAAGGTAACATTTTTCAGCCTTGTATTCATATTATTATTTCTTTTATTCATTAAACATGAAACTCAGTCAACTGGACATTTAAAAATGCATCACAAATATCATTGACTGGCACTGATGGTTGATACGGGTTACTGCCAGCATCCTAGGTATTGACCAAGTATCTTCTTAAAATGTACGATGTTCTGAGTAGTGCAGTTTTTTGCAGTTCCACTGGTGTTATTGTAGGAAATTGCAATTTCTTGATGTATTTTGTAAAATTCGTGGCCATGGTACCAGATGCCCCGATGACAATGGGTATCACTATCACGTTTCATCCATAATCACATAGTTTCGATGGCCAGGTCACGATATTTCATGACTTTTTCTAGTTCTTTTTCTTTGACTGTAGTGTCTCCTGGTACAGCAATATCAATATATTGTACACTTCGGTTTTCGATGACTGTGATATCTGCTGTGTTATGTTCTAAATGACGATCCGTCTGTATTCGAAAATCCCACAAGATGATCATCTTCTTCTTCTTCTTCTTCTTCTTCTTCTTCTTCTTCTTCTTCTTCTTCTTCTTCTTCTTCTTCTTCTTCTTCTTCTTCTTCTTCTTCTTCTTCTTCTTCTTCTTCTTCTTCTTCTTCTTCTTCTTCTTCTTTTTTAATTTAATTTATATGCCGCCCTTCTCCGAAGACTCAGGGCGGCTTACAATGCGTTAAGCAATAGCCTTCATACTTTTGTATATTTATACAAAGTCAGCTTATTGCCCCCACAATCTGGGTCCTCATTATACCTACCTTAGAAAGGATGGAAGGCTGAATCAACCTTGAGCCTGGTGAGATTCGAACTTGCAGTAATTGCAGGCAGCTGATGTTAATAACGGTGCTTTAGTCTGCTGTGCTACCAGGGTTGTTGTTGTTGTTGTTATTATTATTATTATTATTATTATTATTATTATTATTATTATTATTATCATCATCATCATCTCATCATCATCCACAGTGGTGTAGTGGTTAGAGGGCAGTACAGCAGGCTACTTCTGCTGAGCTGCAATTTGGCAGCTCAAATCTCACCAAGCTCAAGGTTGACTCAGCCTTCCCTCCTTCCGAGGTGGGTAAAATGAGGACCCAGTTTGTTGGGAGCAAAATGCTGACTCTGTAAACCGCTTAGAGAGGGCTGTAAAGTACTGTGAAATGGTATATAGGTCTAAGTGCTATTGCTCTTCTTTTTCTTCTTCCTTCCTTCCTTCCTTCTTCCATCCATCCATCCATCCATCCATCCATCCATCCATCGTGCACAGTGGTTAGAATGCAGTGTTGCAGGCAAACTCTGCCCACTGCCAGAAGTTTAATCCTGACTGTCTCAAGGTTGACTCAGCCTTCCATCCTTCCGAGGTGGGTAAAATGAGGACCCAGATTGTTGGGGGCAACAGGCTGACTCTGTAAACCACTTAGAGAGGGCTGTAAATCACTGTGAAGAGGTATATAAGTCCAAGTGCTATTGCTATTATTATTGTTGTTGCTGCTGCTGTTGTTGTCCTTTATCTCCTTTGTAAGATTGGGGGAAGGGGGACTGTGGAGATTTAGTTGTGGGGAGAAAAAGAGAGCAGAATTACCCATTAATAAAATTCAAAGCACAATCGTATGGAAGGGACCTTCAGAGGAAGGAAGGTTTCAGATATCCAATTTTGCTCAGCTCACCATCGCATCGTAATTTTTACAAGGATTCCCGGCATTTTGCTCCTGAATCAGGGATGAATTCATTGATAGCTGCAGTGTAGAATGTCAGCTTGCAAATTAAACATTCCGAGACGCGTCACCAAGCCTGCCTAAATTGCAAAGAGTTATTGGCAGGAAAGCATCCCAAGCAAACAGCATCAGATTTAGGCGAAGCACACATTTCTTCAAAGCAATGCCAAAATCACTTATGCGTTTTTATTTTTAACAATGTTTCCTCCAGGCGCAGAGTCCTTCATTTCCTCTCCTAGTTATTTTTCCTGGCCTCCTTAAGGAAATGGCCTTAGCCTGCCAGAGAGTAAAGCGGGGGGGGGGGGACGGGGGGGGGACGACGACGGGGACTTTAAATTGATAAACTCCAGGACTAATTCTTGCTGACTTAAATCTCTCCGAGTCTGATCAAAACAGTGCTAGTGGCTGATGCTCTTCTGTGAACAATTATCTTTACCATGCTGAGTTTGCATCGCATGAACTTTTATGCTTTATTGGCAGCCTTAATTGTGGTGTGCTAATTTACTGGCAATTACCCGTACCGACAGTGAAAACAATATGCAGTTGTCCCTGGGTTTGGAGATCATGCAGATATGCTCGCCTACAGGTCTCATGGAGACCATAAACATCAAGTGATCAACAGGGACCAGAAATCAAACTGTTGATCAACAGTTTGATTTCTGGTCAAGTGCAGATCTGATCAAGCTATCTTTACAATATGCTTACAGTAGTGGCTAAAATTGTGGAAACCTTTTGGTATTTTCTAAAACTAGCTAATAACAACACTTTTTTTCGAGTAGTTGTCAGGGTTCCAAGGAACACCCCCAACGAAATAAAGCTCTGAGATTCCTCAAAGTTCCAATTTATTAGAGATGTCATGTTGGCACATCAGGGAAAACCCGAATCTGAAAGCTTCCAGGTTTTCCCCACCCATCTTACAGTTCACAGCCCTGCCTCAAACCCACAAGTTCATCACATTGTCCAATCAACTTTTCACACTCAACTGGAAATAATCTTCCGGCAGTCTCCATCAAACACAGGCAAAAGTCCTTGAATACGGAATGTTGTTATGACTAACTTTCTACCGCGCCAACAACAGCCCCCTCCCAACTTCCCCAGCCAAAATATGTGGCAGTTAAGAAGCAAAAAAGAAAATTGTCTTCCAAAAATTGTAGTACCATACAATTATATATCAATGGAAAGATAATTTAATCAAGAATGTAATACAATAACTTTTATGAAGGAGTTGCTATTAGAAAGGCAATTACGGTATAAAGAAGAAAAGTGAAACACATAGAAAAAACGAGATATACAAAAATGATCCCCATGTCAGTTAATACTTCGTTGGGTAACCTTTAGCATAACTGACGGCCTTACAACGTCTTCCCGTAGAATGAACCAAGTCTTTGAGTTCTGCAGCTGTTATAATGTGAAACCAAGATTGAATGATGGCATCTATTAACTGGGTTTTATTGCTGGGTCACTTCTGACTAACCAGTTTCTTTAGTCAGCTCCATAGATTTTCAATTGGGTGAAGGTCTGGGCTATTCCCAGGCCATTCCAGCAGTGGAATAGGATTATTTTAAAACTCCCCCCCCCAAAAAAAAGTGGTGTTATTAGCCATCAAACCTCAATAATACACTTTTCCCCAAAAGGTTTCCACAATTTTGGCCACTAATTTGAGCATTGGCCACTAAGAAATAACTAGGTTTACAAACCGGCCCCTACAAATAGCTAAGTTAGATCTACAACTTATCATTTCCAGGTACAGTAGTCCTCAACATACGACCACAACTGAGCTCAGAATTTCTATTGTTAAGTGAGACCTTTGTTAAGTGAGTTTTAATGAGCATTTTACGACCTTTCTTGCCACGGTTGTTAACTCTATCACTGCAGTTGATACGTTAGTAACCTGGTTGTTAAGTGAATCTGTCTTCCCCATTGAGTTTGCTTGTCAAAGCTTGCAGTAGGGGATCACATGACCTTGGGACACAGCAATGGTCACAAGGATGAACCAATTGCCAAGCATCTGAATTTAGATCACACGGTCATGGGGATGCTACAAAGGTGGTAACTGAAAAATAGTAATATGTCAAAGCCAAAGAATAGAATAGAATGGAATGGAATGGAATGGAATGGAGTGGAGTGGAGTGGAGTGGAGTGGAGTGGAGTGGAGTGGAGTGGAGTGGAGTGGAGTAGAACGGAACAGAGTAGAGTAGAGTAGAGTAGAGTAGAGTAGAGTAGAGTAGAGTAGAACGGAACGGAACAGAGTAGAGTAGAGTAGAATGGAACAGAACAGAACGGAACGGAATGGAACGGAGTGGAGTGGAGTAGAGTAGAGTAAAATGGAACGGAACGGAACAGAGTGGAGTGGAGTGGAGTGGAACGGAATGGAACGGAGTAGAATAAAGTAGAGTAGAACGAAATGGAACGAACAGAACAGAACAGAACAGAACAGAACAGAACAGAGCAAGAATAAGCCCTTCCTGTTGCCAATGCAGAGTTTTGTTCAGCAGATATATTCTCATTGTGCCCAGAGAGAGAAATATCTGCCTCTACCTAGGATTGAACTCACAACCTCCTGACTGTGAGGCGAGAGCTCCACCTCTAGGCCACCACACCATCCCTGGCCTCTCCTGTATGCAGTGCAGGAATCCCCTCCTACGACCTCCTCAACAGATGGCCACCCAGCTTGTTAAACACCTCCGAAGGTGAGTCCATCAGCACCCATGACATTATATTGAATTGCTGAGCCGTCTTAAAGGAAGAAAATTCTTATTGATGTCCGACTCCATTGCCTTCCCTTGTAATTTGAATCTTTCGTTTCTTATCTTCTGAGCAATTTTCCCCCTTCTTCTACATGTTACTCATCAAATATTGTTATGACACCTTTCTCGATGACTATTGTACTAATGTGACACATTTCTACACGACACCTTTCAAAGCTAACATGTTTTCCTGCAATCTTTTGTTCCCCCAGGACAAGCATACCAAATCTTTCCATTGAAGCGTCTCATTGTCTTAGTCTCCTCTGGATATGCTGCAGCTTGTCAATATTCTTCCTAAAATGTAGTGCCAGAAATGGATTAACAATTTAGGTGACCAGTATAGACTAAGGGGAATAATGAGATCTCTTGATCTTGAACTTAATTCTTCTATTTATAAAGCTAAGATTTCAATTGCTTTCCCTTTTTTTTCTGGCAACTATATTATACTGTTGCCTCATATTCACATTTCAATCAATCAATTACAATAGAGTTGGCAGCGACCTTGGAGGTCTTCCAGTCCAGCCCTCTGCTCAAGCAGGAGTCCCCACACAATTGCAGACAAGAGGATGTCCAGTCTCTTCTTAAAAACCCCCAGTGATGGAGCACCCACAACTTCTGGTGGCAAGCCGTTCCACTGGTTAATTGTTTTCAAAATTAGGAAGTTTCTCCTTAATTCCAGGTTGCTTCTCTCCTTGATTAGTTTCCATCCGTTGTTTCTTGTCTTACTTTCTGGTGCTTTGGAAAATAAATTAAGCCCCTCTGGTGTTAAATTTAAATATACTGACAAAGAAATAAAGGGAGACTAGTATAGCTATTTCAAGCTTTTTAGTGCTCATCATCTAGCCATACCCTTCTGAGATTCGAACCCAGACCACTTGCATATTAGACAGATGTATTAACCTCTAGGCCAGTGATGGCTAACCTTTTTGCCATTGTGTGCCAGGAGCGGGGGGGGTCATGCGCACGTGTGACCACACCCATAATTCTATGCACCCTGCCCCCGTCCATGCACAAGCAACCCCTCCCCCATGCTCCCACTGCTCCTGGCACACAATGGCATGATAGGCCCGTTTTTTGCTCTCCCCAGCCTCCAGAGGCTTTCTAGGAGTCTGGGGAGGTTGAAAACAGCCTTCCCCAACTCCTCGGAGGCCCTCCAGAGGCCGGAAATGGCCCATTTGCCAACATCCAGTGTGACCAGAAGGCCTGTTGTTTGCTCTCCCCCGGCCTCCAGAGCCTTTCTAGGAGTTTGGGGAGGGCGAAAACGGCTGTTTCCTGCCTCCGGAGGGCCTCGGGGGGAGGCCGTTTTCGCCCTCCCCAGACTCCTAGAAAGGCTCTGGAGCCTGGGGACAGCAAAAAACGGGCCTCCCCCCCCCCCGAGGCCCTCCGGAGGCAGGAAACAGCCTGTTTCCCTATTTCTGGTGGGCCCAGAAGCCCCGAAAATCAGCTGTGTGTGCCGGAGTTGAGCTTGTGTGCCCACTGATATGGCTACGTGTGCCACCTCTTGTGGCACGCGTGCCATAGGTTCACCATCATGGCTTTCTTTTTAATATCTGGCCCAGGTGTTAAATAAGCTACATGATGTATACGAATGTATTGTATACAAATGCAGCTAACCTTCCATTTTCGGGAAAGCTTTATAAATATTTGATACCGTTACAAAACCCTGAAGCCTTTTGACTTTGATACAGCAAGGTGGATTTCCTCGCGAAGATCGGGCTGAGGTGGCATAGAAAGATAATTCACAAAGCCTGGGGCAGTCACGGTAGCTTTCCATGTCATGAAATTAATTGCAATTTGTCTAAACTATGTTGCCTTTCTAACCAATTTTTTTATTGCGCTGTACGTTCAAATATATTAAAAACGCGGTTTTGAGAATAAATGCTGAGCCATTTATGCAATACAATTTATTGTCCATGTTTATGAGCCCTTTTAATCAAAGTCTTTCAAGAAGAGGCTCACAGCAAGCATCTTTGCAGGCGTGGCGGTTATTGGTCTCATTGTTAGATTTATATTCCAGCGTTTCTCCAATAACTTAAGGCAGCTTTCCTGCTGTTCTCCATCCTTTGCTCTCCAACAACGTCCTGTGCCCAAAATCACAGCAGGATTTTCCAGGGGAACTTGAACTCGGGTCACCCACAAGCAATTCTTCTTCGTTGCAGAGAAGGGCAACAAAGATGATTAAAGGGCTGGAGACAAAAACATATGAAGAACAATTGTGGGAAGTGGGTATGGCCAGTCTACAGTAGAGAAAAGAAGGACTAGGGGTAGCAATATTCCAGTATTTGAGGGGCTGTCACAGAGATGGGGAGAGGGAGGGGCCTATTCTGGAAAGCACCTTAGGGCAAGACAAGAAACAATAAATGGAAGCTCATTAAAGAGAACTCCAACCTGAAGATACGCAGGAATTTCCTGACAGTCAGAATGATTATCCAGCGGAATGGCTTCAGCTGTGGATTTTCCATCACTGGAGCGTTTTCAAGAAGAATTTGGACAACCTTTGGTCCAGAACGGTATAAGGCAGGGGTCAGCAACCTGCGGCTCTGGAGCCGCATGTGGCTCTTTCACCCCTCAGCTGCGGCTCCCTGTCACTCAAAATATGCGTCACAACCACCAATGTGCGACACCCGCCGGCACATGATTTATTGAGCTTTTCAACCCCCGGTAGGCCAACCATGGATAAATCCAAGAAAAGAAAAGTTTCAGAAGAAAACAGAACATTTAATTCAACTGCGTATGCTAGTTTTGTGGCCGCTTAGGAAATAGTCAGGCACAGGAAGGGTTTTGTGGCTCCCAGTGTTTTCTTTTCTGTGGGAAATGGGTCCAAATCAGGGGTGAAATGCTCCCAGTTTGGACTGGCTCGGGCGAATAGGTAGCGGAGATTGAGGCTAGTTCGCCAAACTGGGAGCAATGGCTGGCTGGCCACGCCCCCGAACCAATCCATGGCCCGCAGTTCTGCCATGCTGCGGGGAAGGAGCTAGCAGCTTATTGCCCCCCCCCAAGCAGCGGCTTCCCTGCTCAGCCCCGACAAGCTATGCATCCACAGCAATGGGGTTGTTTTGTTTGCCGCGTTGGTGCTTTGGGAGGGCAGGTGGACATATTTATTATAGTTTTCAGCTGCAGACATCCGCCTGCCTTCCTGAAGTACCACCTCGGTGAAAAAAACCAACCCCATTGCACTGCGCCTCCTTCTGCAGCCAAACACGCCCAGCCATGCGTGCCCTTTCCTCAAATGGGCTGTGTTAGGATATGGTGTAAGTCTAACAAGTTGTCCAGACAATATATGTGTTCTATCACTTTAAATGAGTTCTGTAACTTTAAGATGTAATGCTGAGTCATTGTAATGACTGCTGACTGAATGCTGACTGCAATTATCATAATTGTACTGTTGAGTCACTGCACTGCTGACTTCACTTATCTTAAGTGGATAATTACTAGTGTAAACTGTATATAAGGAGGAAGCCGAGCTATAGTCATTGTTGGACCTGCTCTCATCATTGCTTGACTTGCTGCTTGACTGGAACTGTTGATTGCAACTGTTACTGTCGTGTGTGAAGACGTGGATAGATATGCTACCATCGTGATTTGTTACCAGCGTTGAATTGCTGTTTATTACCAACTGCTGTTTGTCTGGTAAGAAGATATCTGTAACTTCAGACTGATTTGAATGGCTAAAGACTTGGATTGACTAAAAGACTATGCAATTGTTTTTCACTACAAAGTAAAAGCTTTGTTAAACCAGTTTGTATGTATTGTATTCATTGCTCTCAGTACCGTTTCTCTGTGCACTTACTCTGCTGGTTGGTAACACAACAATATCCTTAACAGGCTGTGCACGGGGTGCTTGGAGAGCGAGCGAGCAAGAGAGCTCTCCAACCTGTGTGTGTGTGTGTGTGTGTGTGTGTGTGTGTGTGAGGGTGGGTGGGAGGGAGCGATGGAGCGATCTGAAGCCGAGGCACCCAAACTTCTGGCAGCAGCGGGGAAGCTTCTGAGCAGCCAGCTCCACCTGACCTACTCCCTGAGTCTCGTCGTTCTCCTGCCGCCCCCCCTCCGCCCCCACTCAAGCAGCGGCAGGCTCTGTGGGACAACAGGACCTCTCATTTTTTCCCACAGCACGGCGTACGCTTGCTACCTCTGCTTGTCTGCTTGCAAGCGATGATCTTCTCTGCTTCTCTCGGGATGCTGGTGCGGGCACCATGGATGCATAGCTTGTTGGGGCTGAGCAGGGAAGCCTCTGCTTGAGGGGGGGTGGGGGCAGGAGAACGGTGAGACTCAGGGAGTAGGTCAGGTGGAGCTGGCTGCTCAGAAGCTGCCCCGCCACTGCCAGAAGTTTGGGTGTCTTGGCTTCAGAGTGCTCCCTCTCTCCCTCCCTCCCTCCCACACACAAAAACAGAGGTTGGAAAGCTGTCTTGCTCGCGCTCTCTCCAAGCACCCCATGCACAGCAGAGTGACGTGAATGACGTCAAACTGGCCACGCCCACCCAGTCACATGACCACCTAGCCATGCCACACCAAGCCACGCCCACAAAACCGGTAGCAAAAAAATGTAGATTTCACCCCTGGTCCAAATGGCTCTTTGAGTGTTGAAGGTTGCAGACCTCTGGTATAAGGACTCCTGCTAGAGCAGAGGGTTGGACTAGAAGACCTCCAAGGTCCCTTCCAGCCCTATGATTCTACAATTGTATGTTACCATATGAGGCCCCCACCTTCCTTGCCTGTCTTTGCCGGAGAGAGATTTTGCTGTTCATCTTGTGTTGCACAGCAGGCTAAAATTGTATTTTGTGCGATGCACCACAAATTGATTTTTGTTCTCCTGGATAGATGGCAAAGCCTTCCTAATATGCTTTATTAATGGGTACAAATGTTGTTTTCTACACAACGACGGAGGGAGGCTGCTGTGTAACACAGCCCTTACCCCTGGGCTCCAGGAAGGTCTGGCTGAGATAGGAAATAAAGGTTTCTAAGAGAAATTGTGGTATCTTTTTGTTCCTGATTCCATTTGCCAAGAAAACCCCCCTGCAAAGATTTTACAGGATCTCATGGCCAACTGCTCACTTCTATTTTCCAAATGAGGGTAAAATCACCCACGTATCTGATGAGAAATTAAACAGAAATTGGGCAGGGGATGGCCTGAGCCTTTATTCCTCTAGATTCTGTGTTCACTCATTCATTAAGTTGTACATTTTTAAAATCACTATTGTTACAGATTACCCTGAAATTGAGATAATGCGCCTCCTTGTAAAGGAAGATTGGACAAAAAAAAAAAAAAATCCCATCCCTACTTTCATTTCTACACAGTATTCTCAGCGAATATAAAATGATCTTGCCCTGCTCCGTTCTTTCATTTGAGGAAAAAAAAAATCTACTCACCCGGCTTTTAACTATTTGAATATTTTCAAACGTTTCTTTTATAGCTAAGCCTTATGTCCCCTCTGGGCAATTTGGTGTGCTCTCTGTTGTGTGATTATTTTATATACGTGTGTACACAACACAATATTAAGATGATACATAGTGCATATTGGTAGGGCTCTTTGGAACTGAAAAAGCATACCGAAAGAGGTAAATAAAATTATTTCAAAGGCTGGAATAATTTCCTGGAGAGTAGAGGTACAGAGTTACTGCAATTTAGTTTAGGTAGAAATCGCACAGCAATTTGTATAGCAAGTTTGTGATGCGGAGCCAAGCAATGGCGAATTTCCCCACATCCCTCAAAATGCAGAAACTCAGGCATTATCAATGAAGCAGAATTATGAGAGATTTAGGGTGGATTGAAATGCTTATTCACCAGGACTGCAGTTAAATTATGACTTCGGTTATTTATCATGGTGATTGTTAGGGCTGTGAGGAGCTTCGATTTGGAGATGTCGATTTGCAGGTGATTTGAATGAAACATAGCTTAGAATGGACTCCTCAAATCAAATAACAGAGTCAATTTAGTTATCAAATCAAATCAAGTGCATACGAATCAATCAGATGATTCAGTGGGCTTTTGGGGGATGCGCGCACAGAAATATATTTCGGTGAATCAAACCGTCAAAACAATTCAGTAGAGAATAACAGAGCTGAAAGGGACCCTTGGAGGTCTTCTAGTCCAACCCCCTGCTCAGGCAGGAAGCCCTGTATCCAGGGGTGAAATGCTACCAGTTCGGAGCGGTTCGCCCGAACTGGTAGTAAAAAAATGCTTTAAAATATATTAAAAAAAAAAAGTTCTGATGATTGTGCGGCACAGCTGATCCTCAGAACTTTTTTTTTACTTTTTAAAGCATTTTTTTTACTACCTGTTGCCCGAACCGGTATTTTTGTGTAAAGTGTGATAGTTTGTTTTTGAGCTCTCTGTGAGGTTCCTACTTGTTGCAGGGGCCATTTTGTGTGAAGTCCAGCTGTTTTTGCATTGTGTGTGAGTCAGTTGTGTAGCTTTTGTGTTATTTTTGTGTAAAGTGTGATAGTTGATTTTCCCGGTCACATGACCACCACACCACACCCACCCGGTCACATGAACACCAAGCCACACCCAGCCAGCCACATGACCACCAAGCCACACCCACCAACCCATGACCACCAAACTATGCCCACAGAACCGGTAGGGAAAATTTTTGAATTTCACCACTGCCTGTATCATTTCAGACAATGGCTGTCCAATCTCTGCTTAAACACCTCCAGTGATAGAGCACCCAAAACTTCTGGAGGCAACTTCTGTTCCACTGATTAATTGTCCTCACTTTCAGGAAATTTCTCCTTAGTTCCAGGTTGCTTCTCTCCTTGGTTAGTTTCCATCTGTTGCTTCTTGTCCTGCCTTCAGATGCTTTGGAGAACAGGTTGGCTCCCATTTAGATATTGGAATACTGCTATCATGTCACCCCTAGTCCTTATTTTCATTACACTAGACCAGGGGTGAAATGCTCCCGGTTCGGACTGGATCACCCGATCCAGTAGCAATGGTGGCGGGTGGTTCAGAGAACCGGTAGCAAAAATCACAAAAATCATGCTCAGCTGAGCCATGCGATCATCAGAGGCTTTTTAAGATTATTTTTAAAAGCATTTTTTCTGCAACCTATTCGGCCAAAAAGTGCTTTTAAAAGTAAAAAAAAACCTCTGACGATCAGGCAACCCAGCTGGGATCATCAGAGGCTTTTAAAAGTAAAAAAAGGAGCCGCTGATGATCAGGCAACTCAGCTGGGATCGTCAGAGGCTTTTAAAAGCATTTTTTTACAACCTCTTCGGCAGAAAAAATAGTTTTAAAAGTTTTTTTTCTTAAAAAGTTGCCCACACCCACCCAATCTCATTACCCCACCACCACCAAGCCACGCCCACAGAACCGGTAGTAACACATTTTACATTTCACCACTGCACTAGACATACCCAATTGCAGCAACCATTCTTTATATGTTTTAACCTCCAGTCCCCTAATCATCTTTGTTGCTCTTCTCTGCACTCTTTCTAGGGTCTCCACCTCTTTTTTACATTGTGGAGACCAAAACTAGATGCAATATTCCCAAGTGTGGCCTTATCAAAGCAGTATAAAGTGGTGCTAACATTTCACATGATCTTGATATTATTCCTTTGGCACAGCCTAGAACTGCATTGGCTTTTTTGGTGGGTGCTGCACACTCCTGGCTCATATTTAAGTGGCCAGGACTTTAAGTGGTAGGACTTCAATTTGGATCACAGATCTGAGTGGCATAGCTTGCAGTTTGAGATGGTGGCGTTCCCCACCTTTAACAAGTGAGTCGTAAAGGTAAAGGTTCCCCTCGTACATATGTGCTAGTCGTTCCCGACTCTAGGGGGCGGTGTTCATCTCCGTTTCAAAGCCGTAGAGCCAACGCTGTCCGGAGACATCTCCGTGGTCATGTGGCCGGCATGACTCAACACCAAAGGCTCACGGAATGCTGTTTCCTTCCCACCAAAGGGGGTCCCTATTTTTCTACTTCCCTTTTTTACCTGCTTTCGAACTGCTAGGTTGACAGAAGCTGGGACAAGTCACAGGAGCTCACCCCGTTACGCGGCACTAGGGATTCGAACTGCTGACCTTTCGATCGACGAGCATCTTAGCCACTGAGCCACCGCATCCCTTTTTTTTTTTTTTTTGGTAAGTCTTACATCGCAGCTGTTGCGGATCTCAAATAGACAGGTATATGCTGTGCTCATGTTCAATTTGTGGGCTTTCCCAGGAACCTCAGTGTGACCATTATGGGGACCAGTAGCTGAGATGGAACTTAATGAATCAGCTGCAGAATATTTCTTTCACTTTTCCCCCTCCACTCCAAAAAACCCAAAATTTACACTACTATGTGCCTTCAGCCAATGTGCATTTAACAGATTTGAATTCAGAGTCTGTATTATCTTGGACTTAGAAGACAAACTTAAAAACTACTCCTCTGGCAATCTTCCCCTAATAACTTCTTCTTTTTTAAAAAATGTTTTATTTACTTTATTTGAATAACATGTAAAAATTCCATTTCAATCAAACAGTGTGTCATCTGGGTACAGTTGTTTTTAGGCAATCGTCATCAAAATGCTTACAACAACATTCATCACAATAACATTGATACTATAATAACAACAATATTTAGCTGGCCTATTTTATCAAATTTCCATTTTAACATTTATCCTTTTTATGTCCCTGCATTTCTAACATCTGTTTTTATTGCCTAACTGTTGGTAAAATAATCTCTAATAACTTCTATTTAATCTTGAATTTTTTTTTTTCCAAAACTCTTTCAAGCAAGCAAACGGTAGTGATATTCTTATAGTTGGAGTCTGAAGTTTTCATTTTCGCTTTCACTTTCAGATTCAGGGTTAATATCAGGGTTTCAAGTAACCGTCCCCCAACCATAAAAGATTCCTCAAAGTTCCATTTTATTAGAGATGTTATATTGGCACATCTGGGTAAACCTGAATCTGAAAGTTTCCAGGTTTTACCCACTCAAGTGAAAGTTCAAGTCCCTGTCCAGCACCCACATGTCCATCACAAGGGGCAATCATCCAAACTGGAGATATCTCCCATTCATCCAACTCCAGGTGCCAGGGCAAGGCGTCCTTGACTCTCTGAGAAAGGAATGTTATTTTGACTACATATCACCCATACTCTATGCAATCCCTCCTCCCATTTTCCCACAGTAGAAAATGTGGCAGGCCTGAAGGCCCAACATAAAAGATGGCTTCCAGACCTGACACTATAGGTATTTAGGCAGTTATTTAGCAATGAGGGGATCAAGACATGTATGCAAAGGCCACATATTTCCCTGAAAATAGTCCTTTCTCCAGCCTTCTTGGATTACCACATGTCATCCGTCCCATCTTGGTCAATAGAAAAGAAAGCCTTCCACAGCCATGGCAGTTAAAAGTATACTATCAACTCTGAAGCGAACTTGGCTGATGTGAACCTTGTCCTGCCTCACAGTTGCCACGAAGCCTGAGAGGGTCAGGCCTGGAAGCCATCTTTACAAGACCACCTACTACCACAAACAGCCTCCCACCGGCCGGTACGCTCACATAGAGAGGGGCTCCTCCGGGTGCCGTCAGCCAAGCAGTGTCGACTGGCATCCCCAGGGGGAGGGCCTTCTCTGTGGGGGCACCCACTATCTGGAACAAGCTCCCCCCGGAGATATGGAGGATCCCGGATCTGCGCACTTTCCGCCGTGCTCTTAAGACCCTCCTATTCCAGCAAGCCGGCCTGGCCTAATTTTCTCCCCTTTCTTTTAAATTTTTAAACTGAAATTTTAATTTGTTTTAAATTATTGGGATTTTTAATTGTCTTGGGCTAAATTATTTAATTTGGTTTTAAATTGTTTCTAACTTTTGTATTTATGTATTTTATTCTGTGCCTGTTCACCGCCCTGAGTCCCTCAGGAGTAGGGCGGTATATAAATTTAATAAAACATAAAACAAACAAAACATCTTTTGTATTAGGCCTTCAGACCTGCCACTTTTACAACTGTGGGAAACTGGGAGGGGGGATTGTATGGCGCCAGGGTGATATATAATCATAATAACATTCCTTTCTCAGAAAGTCAAGGACATCTTGCCCTGCACCTGGATGGATGAAACTGGGAGGCATCTCCAGTTGGGATGGTGCTTTGATTGGACCCTGTGATGGACTTATGGGTGCAAGGGAAGGGATGTGGACTTTCTTTTGGGTGGAGAAAACCTGGAAGCTTTCAGATTTGGGTTTTCCCAGATGTGCCAATATGACATCTCTAATAAAATGGAACTTTGAGGAACTTCAAGACTCCGAGTTTTCTTTCATTGGGGGTGTTACTTGGAACCCTGACAGAGAGAGGAAATGGAGGGGGGAGTAAATAGCCCATCTTACAAGTCAAAATAAAAGGTTTTTCTGTGAGAACCAAGGTCATCGTAACAGGAGGCTGGTGAAGGAAGAGAGGAGCCTACCAGCCATATTCATTGGACAGTGTGACTGATGACACCTGGGAGCGGGGGGAAGTATTAATTTTTTAATTAGGTGAAAACCGTGGGAACCTTCAGAGTTGGTTTTCACCAGTTGTGCCGATATGATGTATCCAATAAAATTGTCCTTTGAGGAATCTACCTGCCTTGGAATTCTGCTTCCAATGGGTGCATTATTCGGAACACTGACTTTACTAAGGCCAAGTGGTTATGGAGTAGTAAAGCCAAATCTAAAGTTTCCCACCAAAACCAAGCAGTTAACTTTTCCCTTGGGATCCGTCCCCCTCCCCATTATCAGTGAAGGTCCAAATTCTTTAAAATAAATTGTTTTGGTAAGAGTACCCAGCTGTGTGGACCTGAATGTATTGTATTCCATTGGGTGACCTTGGAACAGGCTGTAGCTTCCAAGGGATGGTAGGAAGGATTTGGTTTCCATTCCTCATCTGCTTCACCCCCCTCGCCCACCCCAGAGCTTTCCCCATTACTTATGACAGCCTGACAGAGAAGACCAACCAAGATGATGAGGGGACTGGAAGCTAAAACATACAATGAACGGTTGCAGGCATGGCTAGTCCAGTGAAGAGAAGGACCAGGGGAGACAGGAGAGCAGCCTTCCAATATTTGATGGGCTGCCACAGAGACGAGGGAGTTGAGCTGTTTTCCAAAGCACCTGAAGGCCAGACAAGGAATAATGGATGGAAACTGACCAAGGAGAGATTCAAACTGGAAATAAGGAGAAATTTTCTGACAGTGAGAACAATCAACCGATGGAACAGACGTTGCCTTCAGAAGTTGTGGGAGCTTCATCACTGGAGGCTTCCAAGAAGAGATTGGACTGCTAGGTTGGACTAGATGACCTACAAGGTCCCTTCCAATTCTGTTAATCTGTGAAGGAGGACGGGTGCATGGCAGGTCTGACACCAGCCACCCTTCACCCCAAAAGAAGAGATGAGGGGGCAGCTCCTGCAATGGGGAATAGGGGCAGCTGCAATGGTGGAGAAACCATGTCACAGGACATCCTTTCTCCACAATCTACAGCCTCCCTGGCTTCCCACATTTCCATTCCACCCCAAGGAGAGACTTCGGGAGGAAACTGCTCCAAGGAATCCTTTTTTTTTTTTTTAAAGTCTGGGGAAATCTCGGCAACCCAGGATGCTCCACAGAAGGCGGCTTCCGCAGTAGTCCTCTTCTCTGATATCTCTAGCAGCATTGGAAACACCCCTGAGAGAACCTAAAAGACACTTTCAAGCTGAGAAAACAAACAGAAGCATCTTCCACTTGGGAAGAAGTTTCAGCAAAATTGCCAAGAGCATCTTCTGCCTTCTCTTGCCCTCCTCGTTCCTTCTGCCTCTGGTTCCACCTTGTGGGAAGAAATATCTATCCGATTCAGTTCCAAGCCAGGAGAAAGACACTGGAAACATGGAGGCTGATTGGAAAGACGATTTAATGATGAACAGGACCACCAAGCATATAGTTCTGGTGCAACTGACCACATGGAGTTGAGAGTGGGGGGGGGGGTTATATCTTCTCTTGGGCTTTGCACTTGAGCTTCCTGTTCCTGTGCAAGGACATGTATTCTAGTGGATGTTGTAGGGGTTATGGAGAGGTCATAGCTGGCTCTATAGGCAAAGTACAAATCCTAGGTGTTTGTCTGAGCTAAGTTTGGTTGAAGTTTGGACTGCTCTGAGGGTGATGCAATAATTCCTATTGTGGCTTAATAGCTTTGTCCTGTGTTGGATCTTGAGTGAGGGGCTGCCTCTAATCCTAATTCTGCCTTTGTTTCAAAATACCCTGTCTTGAATGGATTACCAAAGCTGCATTTCTAAAAGGTGGCTTCCTCAGTTTCTGTTTGGGGGTAGGGAAACTGGGGCTGGTTTCTGAATAAGCTGGCCCAATCTTTCTTAATGGGCACAAGATATCTGCTGGGGGCTATTAAGAAAGACTTGGAGGCTGCTTTCTGTCTCCAAGAGCATGTTTCGCCATTTCTCCCTTTGGGGAAATATAATAATCTGCCTTTTTTTTTAATATTCCTCAAAATATTTCATTCTTCTAGGAGTGGGGTGGGGTGGCTTCCCACAACCTTTAACAGCCACTTGTGAAAGGCAGGCATCTGCAAGAGCCCTTCTCGAGCCTGCCTATGCTTGGCACATGTTGTGTGGCTGCTTTTCCCCTCTCAGAGAAATACGAGAGAGCAGAGCTCAGAACCAGGCTGAGGATGTCTGGTCGTTGCTCCAGCAGAAATCAATTAACAGCCCCGAGAATTGAGAAAGGACTGCTTGGAAATCGGATTCCAAAGACCTCAGCCTGACTGCAATCCTAAAAATAAATAGTCCCCCGTCACTCGCCTGCCATATAAATTTAGGAAGGAGCCAGAAAGAGAGGGGGTGAGGGTGTTGCAGAGAAAACTTGGGGGGCATCTGATTCCTTTTCATTTCCTGGGGCATTTCTGGGCTTTGATTCTGGATGGGACAGGCTGGCCTCTCCCCCTCTGCCCCACCTTCCCATCCTCCTTTTTCACCTGGCCTGGTGATGGAGGAGCAGGGTTTCCCTCCCCGAGCGAGGAGAAGAGCAGAATTACAATTTCTGTGGCTCTGCCTGAAGCCAGCCCAACATCCTGCTGCTTGTTAAAAGGAAGAACGCTGTTGTCTAAATAGCGTCTCCAGGGAGAGAAGAGGGCTGTCGTGTGTGTGGAGAGGTGTGGAGAAACCACACACATACGCACAACTACTTAGCTGAGAAAGCAAGTAAAGGTCTCTCACACCGGGCTGGCGGGGGGTGGAGTGGGAGGAAGTCTGGGCTGCCGAAAGCTGCTATGGCCTGAATCAGTTCGTTGTTCGTAATGGGATTGAATGAAGCTCAAAATTGGTGTCATCTCAGAAAGTCTCCAGTGGAGAGGGTCGTGTGGGAGCTTGCATGCAAGGTTCCTGCAGATGTGTTGTGGTCCACCAGCAGCCTGTGGAGCTGGCAGCGGAGTCAGACAGTGAGGAGGCTGGGGAGGAACATGGGCCAGGAGTCTGGAGAAGGCTCGGACGAGGGCTCTGCGTCAGAGGCAGAGATGTGACCAGGGCCATCTGGGAGTGATGCGTGGACTCCGGAGCCTCCAGAGTCGGACATCAGAGAGGCAGAGGAACAGGAGCCTGTTCCCAGTGCACACATGCGCAGAGCTGCCAGAAGGCACGAACAGTTAAAACAAAAGGGACGACTCGGGAGTAAAGCCTGGAGATGATTGGCCCCTCCCAAAAGGCTTAAAAGAGGAGCAAAGGTACGTGGGCACTTTGCAGGAAAGCAACGTTGTTAATTCTGTTCCCAGTCGGCATCTCTGTTTGATTCTAGAAATCGTGTGGCTTTACGAAGTAAGTCTTTGGCAGTGTGTCAAGGGAGATAAAGGTTGGTGATTATCTCTACACCACTTCAGATAAATGGTTATCCAATCTCTTCTTAAAAACTTCCAGTGTTGGAGCATTCACAACTTCAGGTGCTTTGGAGAATAGCTTGACTTTGTCTTCTTTGAGATATTGGAAGACTTCTCTCATGTCTCCTCTGGTCCTTCTCTTCACTAGACTAGCCATTCCCAGTTTCTGCAACCGTTCTTCATATGTTTTAGCTTCCAGTCCCCAAATCATCTTGGTTGCTCTTCTCTGCACTCTTTCTAGAGTCTCCACATCTTTTTTACATCATGGCGACCAAAACTGAATGCCAAATTCCAAGTGTGGCCTTACCAAGGCCTTATGAAGTGGTATTAACCCTTCACGTGATCTTGATTCTATCCCTCTGTTGATGCAGCCCAGAACTGTGTTGCCTTTTTTGGCAGCTGCTGCACACGGCTGGCTCCTATTTAAATGGTTGTCCACTAGGACTCCAAGATCCCTCTAACAGTTACTACGATTGAGTAAGAAAATGAGCAGAACCTTTTGACAAAAATAGCATTCCACAAATGCAGAGAGAGAGAGCACTGTTTTTCTACCAGAACATGCATCCCTGAAAGTTTATCCATCCTTTTTCTTATCTTTAGGGAAAGACGATCAAAGCACACACATTCTGTCAATAGGGCTGTCACAGGGCTGTCAATATAATAATTTTAAATTGGGATATTTTAATTTTTGGGGTTTTAAATCGGCCAAATCTATTTAATTATTTTAATTTTTAATTATTGTTGTGTCTTGTGTTTTTAAATTGGCTGTACACCGCCCTGAGTCCTTCGGGAGAAGGGCGGTATAGAAATAAAATTATTACTATTATTATTATTATTATTATTATTATTATTATTATTATTATTATTATTATTATTATTATTATTATTCGTCTACTTGTTCTAATTTTTGTTTAATTTATGTATAAAGTGCAATTGTTGACTCCATTTTCTCTGTCAAATACAACTACCTTGGTCTCTGATACATTAATTAATTAATTAATGCTCCTCGTTGCATCATGTCATCTTAACATTTGCTGCCTATAATTCATGTTTTTAGCCAAACAATACAACATCATTTGCATACTAAAGTGCATCCATGTCTCTAACCAGCTCGTTACTTACATGACATTTGCTTATACTTCCATAGAATCATCGAATGCTGGGATGGATTGCAAGAATCATCTACAACATGCAGAAAAATCAATGAAACCATCCTTGAGACACTTCTTCAAAACCTTCAGACGTGGAGCAGGGGTGGGCTTCAAAAATTTTAGCAAGGGGTTCTCTGCCCGGTTGCTGGGTGGACATGGCCATGGTGGATGTGGCCTAGTCGGCCTCCTGCACCATGGTGGGGGGAGCAATTTTTTTTTTTTTATTTGATTTATATGCCGCCCTTCTCCGGAGACTCAGGGTGGCTTACAATGTGCTCAGCAATAGCTTTCATTCTTTTGTATATTTATACAAAGTCAGCTTATTGCCCCCACAAACTGGGTCCTCAATTTACCTACCTTAGAAAGGATGGAAGGCTGAGTCAACCTTGAGCTTTGGCGACATTCAAATCTGCAGTAATTGCAGGCAGCTGGTCTTAATTACTAGCTTAATAACAGGGTGCCTTAGACCACTGTACTACCAAGGCTCTTTTACCCTCCCCGGGCTCCTCTGGCCTCCAGGAGGGCGAAAACGGCCTCCCCAGGCTCCAAATGCCCTCTGGAGGCCGGAAACAGGCCGGAAATGGGCCTACCGGAAGTTCGGGAAGGCTTTCCTGAACTTCCAGTAGGCCCATTTTAGCCCTCCACTTTAGCAGGTAAAGTGCGCCTTGCGCTTACTTGCATTGAAAATGGGCTGCGTGGGGACTCCTGGGAGGGGTGGGGTGGGGCCAGCCAGGAGTGGGATTTGGGGGAGTCTCCAAACTGCACAGAATCTTAGCTAGAGGTTCTCCCAAACCCCTGCGAATCCCCATCAGCCCACCCCTGACATGGAGACCCCCCCAACCCTTCCAGATAGATTGGTCCATTTTTCCACTTTGCATTTATGCACCGAGGAATCAAAGGCAGATCAATAACCTTGTCTTATTCCGTGGTGCAACGATGAACGATAAGTAGACTATTAATTCTCAGCCATCTTTATGGTATGATGAAAGTAAACTGCTCTCTTATCACACTGAGAAACCAGCCAAGAATTCTCATTCTGCTGTACACTTTCTCTACATGGACAAATGTACAATGCATTTCCTCACATTTGTACATTTTTCAGTGCCCTAATGAAGAGTAAAAATGTGGTATCTGCCACGCATTTCCAAAATTTGGCACTATCAGGCCTTGTACTCTTTGTGCCAAACAGCCTCTCAGAAATTCTTAACAAATCACACACAAGGAGAGAGAGAGGTGGGGGGGGGAGGGAGGAGGGAGAGGGAGATTGCATTCATTCTTGATATCAATCTCTATGTTTAAGGGAACAGTAACTGCATTCTTTAAATAATTAGGTATATATTAAGTCTTCACTCATATATTAAACAGGTCGCACAGCTATTCCATAAGCAAATTATATTCATATTTTAATATAATTAAGCACAGCTTAATGGGTGAAAAGCTCAGTGGCTGCCATTAATAGGAATAGCCACAGCAGCACTTAGACTTATATACCGCTTCACAGTGCTTTACAGCCCCTCTCTAAGCAGTTTACAGAGTCAGCCTCTTGCCCCCAACAATCTGGGGTCCTCATTTTACTGACCTCGGAAGGATGGAAGGCTGAGTCAACCTTGAACCGAGGAGAAGCAAACAGTTGGCAAAGTTAGCCACTGTGCACCATGGATGGAAGGAAGGAAGGAAGGAAGGAAGGAAGGAAGGAAGGAAGGAAGGAAGGAAGGAAGGAAGGAAGGAAAATAAATAGCAATAGCACGTAGACTTATGTACTGTTTCGCAGTGCTTTACAGTCAGGGGTGGGTTCCATTTACCTTTACTACCGGTTCGCAACAGGAACGCACTTGTGTGCTTCTGCGCATGCGCAGATCACCCGTGATGATATCGTGGCAGGTGGGTGGAGCCTCCTGCCGGTTTTACTACCGGTTCTATAGAACCGGACCGAACCAAGAGCAACCCACCACTGTTTACAGCACTCTCTAAGTAGTTTACAAAGTTAGCATCTTGCACCCAACAATCTGGGTCGTCATAAGGAGTCCAGATCATGAACAAGGATTGTTTCATTCTATTTGACTTGGTCAGACCCCATTTGGAGTCCAACTCTGCGCATGACTGTTTAAGAAGGAAAGCAACAAATTAGAGGAGGCCTTCCAAGATTGTGAAGATTGTCTGGAAACCCAGGCCTATGGGAGAAGGTTTTGGTTATATTATATTTAGTACGCAGAAGGAGATGGAGAATGACATAGAAGAGCAGTTTCTAAAAATCTTAAGAAGGAGTGGACTTCTCCGTTGCTTCAAAGCAGGGGTCTCCAACCTTGGCAACTTTAACACTTGTAGACATCAACCCATTCTGGGAGTTGAAGTCCACAAGTCTTAAAGTTGCCAAGGTTGGAGACCCCTGCTTCAAAGAACAGGACAAAACCAGGGGTGAAATCCAGCAGGTTCTGACAGGTTCTGGAGAACCAGTAGCGGAAATTTTGAGCAGTTCGGAGAACTGGCAAATACCACCTCTGACTGGCCCCAGAGTGAGGTGGGAATGGAGATGTTGCAATATCCTTCCCCTGGAGTGGGGTGGGAATGGAGATTTTACAGTATCCTTCCCCTGCCATGCCTACCAAGCCACGCCCACCACACCTCAACACGCCCACCAAGTCACACCCACAGAACTGGTCGTAAAAAAATTGGATTTCACCACTGGACAAAACCCTTGAATGTTTTGTGTGTGTTCTAGTTAGGACTAGTTAGTTAATTAGGTTAGGTTAGTTAGTCTAGTTAGGAGTGTGTTCTTGTTAGGTTTTTAGGAAGGCAGCTTGGAGATCACCTAGTCAAGGCCCTTCAGGATAAAAGCGCACAGCAATTCTAACAGGTAGCTGTCAGAAGTGGGGGGAAGGAAAACAGGTTGGGACCTCTCACACACCCAACTGCAAATAATTTATTTTAACCCTGATTCTAATTAAGAACAGAGAGCTGGCTGATACGAATAGCCTCCCATTGGGTATTTAATCATTTTCCAGGTTAAAAATTACATTTGACGGTTAGTAGTTGGGAATTGCCTCCAGAGCTCTGAGGAGAATTCTCCCCAGATGTAGACCTGGGTCCTTCATTTACATTCCTCTCACTTTCCAGGGAGAAAAGTCCTTGGCAGGCAATATTTGAAGTCTTCTCTTCCAGCCCTTCGAATGCAGCCTAAATCATGGCATTCGCAAGACACCGACTTCTTCTTCAATTCTCAGGTGGAGCTAATCTATCTTGCTGGAGTCCCAGGAGCTTCTCCATATTTATTTCTTAAAAGAACACTTCATCTGTCAGCAGCCAATTGATATTCTCTCAGCTGCTTACAAAGGAGAATAACAACAGAAGAAATGGGAAGCAAAACAGATTTTTGCAAAAAGCAGCACAAGGTATTTTTTTTCAAAAAAACAAACACTATCGATGAGGATCTCAACTTCAAAGAGGTACAAGAGATGATAGAAGAAGGCAAGGAAATAATGAAGGTACTCCCGGGAAGGACTTCTCACCAGTGAGGTGCTGTGATTGGAATCTAGAAGATACGGTCTTAATCGGTCTGTGTCCACAAGGAGGAAGAGGTGCCATGCTGCACTTTTGAGAAGAATCTGAATATCATGGAAGATCAAACAGATTAACAGAGTGGGAAGGGACCTTGTAGGTCATCTAGTCCAACCCCCCCACCCAAGCAGGAGACTGTCAGAAAATTTCTCCTTATTTCCAGGTTGAATCTCTCCTTGATCGGTTTCCATCCATTATTTCTTGTCTGGCTTTCAGGTGCTTTGGAAAATAGCTTGACCCAGTGGTGGGTTTCAAAAATTTTTACTACCGGTTTTGTGGGCGTGGCTTGGTGGGCATGGCAGGGGAAGGATACTGTAAAATCTCCATTCCCACCCCAATCCAGGGGAACGTTACTGCAAAATCCCCATTTCCTCCTGATCAGCTGGGACTTGGGAGGCAGAGAATAGATGGGGGCGGGGCCAGTCAGAATTTTTACTACCGGTTCTCTGAACTACTCAAAATTTCTGCTACCGGTTCTCCAGAACTGGTCAGAATTTGCTGAAACCCACCTCTGGCTTGACCCCTTCCTCTCTGTGGCAGCCCCTCAAATATTGGAAGACTGCTATCCTGTCTCCCCTGGTCCTTCTCTTCACTAGACTAGCCATGCCCAGTTCTTGCAACCGTTCATCGTATGTTTTAGCCTCCAGTCCCCTCATCATCCTGGTTGCTCTTCTCTGCACTCTTTCTAGAGTCTTAACATCTTTCTTATAGTGTGGTGACCAAAACTGGGTGCAGTACTCTAGGTGTGGCCTTACTAAGGCTTAGCCCATTCTCGTGCTGGCTGGTGCTGGAGCCCATCCTCAGGGAACATGCAGGGAACTTTCTATCTGCCCTGCAAAAATGGCAAAAGGATGAAAGTTGTCCATGGGAGGGGAACGGTATTCAATGACACTTAGAGGACAGAAGATTCTCTAACTTCATCACCAGATTTTAACATTTATCTCCTCCTCTCTATTCCTTTTTCGAGGTAGAAGAGGGTTTTTTTTTCCTCTTTTTTTCCCACTTACCATTTAACGTACTAGCACACCAGGTTAACATGCAAACACATTTTCAACTGTTGAAATGTTCAGCCTCATGATTTATCAATAAATTAAGGGAGGAGGTGGAAAGCGAGAATGTTCCCACACCTTTCCTTGCCCTTCTCACACTTTCTTTTGATTTATTTTATTTTATTTTTTTGCAAATCTTCCCTTGCAGCTTCAGGAGAAGCGGGGAAGATCAGCTAATGAATAAAATCTAATTTGCATATCGCGGAAGGCTTTCTAGCAGGCGGCATCAGAAGCAATAAATTAATAAATCAGCAAATGCATTGAAAAGAACACAGCAAGAGTATTCTTTCCTTTGTGTTGTGCTGGGTTTTTTTGTGTGTTTTTTTTGCACACAAAGCACCATTTTGTAATGAGCAATTCTAGCAAGTGTATCACCATTAGTAAACAGAGCAATCCACGCAGCAATCCATCAGTATACAATTGTGTTAAATGCAAATAGACAAAGAAGACAAAGGAGGCGTGTAATAAAAAGTTGGGGAATTATGAGATGCGTAGGAAAAAAAGAGAGTTGTTTGCTTCTCCCCAGATATGGAAGGGTGTGAGTTATCTAGAGATGAAGAGTGATGGGAAATTCAGGTTTGAAAAGGCGGTGCATTGTGACACAACAGAGTTAAGCTGTGAAACTCACCACAGGTAGTCCTCGGCTTACGACCATAATTGAGTTCAAAATGTATGTTGTAAAGTGAGACCTTAGTTAAGTGAGTTTTGTCCCATTTTACAACCTTTCTTGTCACGGTTTTTAAGTGAATCACTGCAGTTGTTAATATTTGTACCCTATGACTATCATTAAGTGCTGTACCTTATAATTCTTGACACATGTATCTTTTATGTACACTGAGAGCTTATGCACCAAAGACAAATTCCTTGTGTGCCCAATCACACTTGGCCAATAAAGAATTCTATTCTATTCTATTCTATTCTATTCTATTCTATTCTATTCTATTCTATTCTATTCTATTCTAGACCTTTTTTTTTCATAATTAAGAATTTGCTTTTCAAAAAAAAAAAAAAGCTTCTAGTTTTCTGGGTTTAATCCAGTGTGCACCACATCCAGTGTCACTGTGGTGTGATGGATGGTTATATAAAATGTTGAAATAAATGAAATATGATGAAAAGTCTGTGCTGTTGGCTTTGAAAACCCATTTGTGTCAACTTTGTCTTCTCTCTGATGACTGGCTGACAACCCTACTCAATGACCCTTACGTAAGGTCAGAGCCGGCTTGGGTCAGGGTTCCGAAGGATGCCCTAATTAAATCATGAGCCTCAAGCCAAGCTAAATAAATCCAGTTATTTATTAGGAGCTTCATGTTGGCACGTTCCCAAGTGAAGCCAGCTCTGACCCTATGTAATTTATGCCCCAATCATGAGCCTGTTTCCCCTCTCCCCCCAGGGTGTGTTGTCAATCACATTCTCCAACGGAGCAATTTCGCAGGTTGTAGAGATCACTCCCCTCCGGCCACTGTGGGTAACCATAGAAAACAGCCTTGAGAGAGATAAGTCTGGAATGTGCATCTGTCTTTGGCTGCCATGCCATTTCGTCAGTTTCCCATCCCCCCTTGCTTATGGCAACTCGAGAGCAGACCAGGGATGCTTTGCGAGTTGACATTGTGCTTAATGGTACTGCATCCACATGTAGAAAAGTAAGGAGTGGAGTACCACAAGGTTCCATCTTAGGCCCAGTACTCTTCATAAATGACTTAGATGAGGGAACAGAAGGAGAACAAGGATAACGTCGGGCTATAATTTCTTTTTTTGGTGAAGACCGATTCAAAGAATGAGTTTAGCAGCTCTGCTTTTTCCCTACTGCCTGTTACTTCCTTGCCATCTTCTCTCCTTAGTGGCCCGACTGTTTCCTTGACTTCTTTCTTGTTTTTAATATGTTGAAAGAAACGTTTTTGGACTTTTGTTGCAAGTCTTTGTTCCTTCTGAGCCTTTGCTTTCCTGACTTCCACTTCAGTGGCAGTCCTTGACTTGTGACTGCAGTTCAGCCCAAAATTTCTGTTGTGAAGTGAGACATTTGTGTAAGTGAGTGTTGTCCCATTATACAACTTTTCTTGACACATTTGTTAACTGAATCACTGCAGTTGTTAAGCGAATCTGGCCTCCCCGTTGACTTTGCTTGTCAGAAGGTCGCAGAACGTGACCCAAGGACACTGCAACCATCATAAATAGGAACCAATTGCCAAGCATTTCTGACAGTGGGAGCAATCAACCCATGGAACAGAAGTTGCCTTCAGAAGTTGTGGGAGCTTCATCCCTGGAAGATTTCAAGAAGAGACTGGGCTGCCATCTGTCAGAAATGGTGTAGGGCAGTTATGGCTAACCTTTTTGCCATCGAGTGCCAGGAAAGGGGCGGCGGGGAAGGTTCGCGTGCACATGTGCCCACACCCATAATTCTATGCACCCCACCCTGCGCATGCGACCCCCCCCCCTTCCCCCCGCTCCTAGCAAACAATGGCCCGGTAGGCCCATTTTTCTTTCTCGCCTGGCTCCAGATCCTCTCTATGCATCTGGGGAGGGCAAAAACAGCCTTCCCCAACCCCTCGGACGCCCAAAACGGCCCGTTTCCCAACTTCTGGTTGGACAGGAAGTGACTTTTTTCCTGTCCCCAGCCTCCAGAGACTCCAACGCATGCGCACCGGGGCTGAGCTGGCGTGCCAGGCAACATGGCTCCACGTGCCGCCTGTGGCACGCGTGCCATAGGTTCGCCATCACGGGTGTAGGGTCTCCTGCTTGGGTGGGGGGTTGGACCAGATGACCTACAAGGTCCGTTCCAACTCTGTTAAACTGCATCTATTTAACATGATCAAAGGGCTGAAGACTAAAACATATGAAGAACGGTTACAGGAACTGGGCCTGGCTAGTCTAGTGAAGAGAAGGACCAGGGCAGACAGAATAAGAGTCTTCCAATATTTGAGGGGCTGCCACAGAGAGGAGGGGGTCAAGCTATTTTCCAAGGCACCTGAAGGCCAGACAAGGAATAATGGATGGAAACTGAACAAGAAGAGATTCAACCTGGAAATAAGGACAAATTTTCCAATAGTGAGAGCAATCAACCGATGGAACAGAAGTTGTGGGAGCTTCATCACTGAAGGCTTTCATGAAGAGACTGGACTGCCATCTGTCAGAAATGGGGTAGGGTCTCCTGCTTGGGCAGGGGGTTGGACTAGATGACCCACAAGGTCCCTTCCAACTCTGTTAATCTGTTAGTCCAGATGCAAATCAAGTGACCATGGGGATGCTGCCAAGGTCGTAACTGCGAAAATCGGTCATAAGTCACTTTTTCCAGTGCCATTGTAACTTTGAATGGTCACTAAACGAACCATTGTAAGTCGAGGACTACCTGTATTCCAAATTGTTCCATCATTCCTCACTTTCTCGAGATGCACCCTGCACCCTCCTTCCAGTTCCATAAAGCGAACAATAAATTCCCTGCCGGGGTCTCCTTTTCCGGGAAAATGTGGGAGCCAGGCAGGGTGCAGACGGCTGGAAAGAGTCTCCGATGGAAAATAGATCCTCTCTTCATCACCAGGTACATGCCAGAATAACAGTCACCGCACGACGGCATTTCACCCCCCAAAAAATATCCTGCTTTTCTTTAAAGCACACTTCAAACGCGCAGTTCTTCTCTTTTATCCTGCTGAATCAGAGCTGACAATAAAAGACCCAGATTTTATCGGCAGAGCCCAGCGTTTCTGCAAGCTCCAGTTCAACCCACTTCTTAAAATAGACGAAATCTTTGCAAGGAATCTTTGCTGTTTCCACCAAAACCACCGAGAATCTCAGTCCCGCATCCATTCCGTTCTCCTTGTGCCTTCCAGGGTGAGATAAGAAGAAGAGGGAGGAAGTTTGGGGAGGGAACAGCCTCCCCCCCCCATCCCCGAGATAAATTCTTCTTGTTTCTAAGAGAATGCATAAACACAGGTCGTCCTCGGCTTACGACCACGATTGAGCCCAAAATTTCTGTTGTGAAGTGTTGGAGAAATGTCCTTCTGGGTTCAGTTCCAAGTGGGGAGAAAGACATTGGAAACATGGTGGCTGATTGGAAAGATGGTTTTTAATGGTGGACAGGATCACATGCCTTGAAGATCTTGGGTGAAGAAGAAAAAAAAAGAGAAGTGATGCTGAGAGTGCCTGAGTTTTATACCCTCTTTGGGCTTTTGAATTTGAGCTGATTGGTTGTCAGACTCCCATGGGGCCATGTAGGGTAACTTTGTAGGTTGTCTGTGTCCCAGGCTTGGTTGACTCTTGCTGGGTGATGATGTAATAAAAGGGCTTTGGGCAATTCCTACCATGGCTCTGCCTGAAGGAGGTAGATCTTTGTTATGTAGAATAGAGTGGCCCAGGCCTTCATGGCCCATTGACAAAGGTGTGTGTGGGTGTGGGGGGGCACTGAGTTTCTGCCTCCCTTTTAGGGGAAATATTCTGCCCTTTTAATATCTCCTGAAATATCTCATTTTCCTAGGCGAGGGGTCGGTGCTAACTTCCTACAGAAGTGACACTTTGCCCCATTTTACGACCTTCCTTGCCACTGTTGGTAAGTGAATCACCATCACCCTGCCAATCTTTTGCAGCTCGTCTCCTAGGCCCTTCTCTTCTAGGAGAGGCAGTGACCAAGAAAAAGCAACGGATGGGTTTTCCCCACTCGCACAAAAGGCAGGAAGATGAGTGGTGCAGTGGCCTTGAGGTGGAGCTCTCACCTCACAGTCAGGAGGTTGTGAGTTCGATCCTAAGTAGAGGCAGACATTTCTCTCTCTGGGCACAAGGAGAATATATCTCAGAGTTGTTCTATCTATCAGTATTATCATCATGATGATAACACTGATAGATAGAATAAATCTGAAAAGAAATTGAAAGAAAGTATATATACTATTAGAATACAGGAGTTGCTTGGATACCAAACAAGGAAAATATTCCACAGCAAAGAAGATAGAAAGGAGAGAGGAGGAGAGGGTAGGAAGAGGAGAGGGAGGGAGAGGAATGGAAAAAAGGGAAAAGGAGAGGAAGGAAGGGTAGGGGACAGGAGTAGGAGAGAAGGTGAGTAGGGGGGAAAGAAGAGAGGATTGGGGAAAGGAAGGAGAAGTAGGATGAAGTAGGAGAGTAGGAAGGAGAAAGTAGGAAGAGGAGAGGGAGGGAAAGGAATGGAAGAAAGGGAAAATGAGACGAAGGAAGGGTAGGGGACAGGAGTAGGAGAGAAGGTGAGAAGGTGAGAAGGGGAAAAAGAAGAGAGGAGTGAGGGAAAGGAAGGGGAAGTAGGATGAGGTAGGAGAGGAGGAAGGAGAAAGTAGGAAGAGGAGAGGGAGGGAGAGGAATGGAAGAAAGGGAAAAGGAGAGGAAGGAAGGGGAGGGGATAGGAGTAGGAGAGAAGGTGAGAAGGGGGAAAAGAAGAGAGGAGTGAGGGAAAGGAAGGGGAAGTAGGATGAGGTAGGAGAGGAGAAAGGAGAAAGTAGGAGAGGGGAGGAGGGAGGGAAAGGAAAGAGGAGAAGAAGGAGGAGGTTTGTTGCAAAATAAGGGAAGAAAGGGTAGAAAAGCAACTCCGAATGTAATTAAAACGCCTTATTTTAATGCTTTCTTTAAGGAAAACATGTATATGTATGATTAATTATGTATAAGAAAATGTACATTTTATATTACGTGTATAAGAATTAAAACTGAAAAACTTTTCAAAAAAAAAAAGAGAGAGAATATATCGGTGGAAAAAAACTCTGCATTGGTGACAGGAAGGGCATCTGGCCAGTAAATACTCATCTCCATTCAGTTTCCCAGACTCCATCTCGCAAGGGATTATGGGGTATTAAAAGAGGATGATAATTAAAGGCAGGAAGACTGGGGCAGAGCAAACCCTGGGATTTCCATCCTCCCCTTGCTTTGAAGTCCATCTCTTTCCAAATGCCATTCCCCATCTAAGTTGGAAAAAAAACCCCAGGTATGATTTCAGCAGAGGCTGCGCCAAAGTGCTAGATGGAAAATATTTTAGCCTGCTTTGTTGTTGGGTGATATAACAGTGGACATTATATCTTGACATCAGAGGCCTCCCCAAGCGATCAAAAACGCCAAGGCGGCAACTACAGCTACCCAACAAAAGCTCTGCCCTTTTTGTACTGCATCACATTTTGATCATTTTTCGATCATTTTTCAAGGGTGACACTCTCTCCTGTAACAGCAAAGGAGAACCATTACTGGAAATGGCGCCAGGGAAGGTTCCCCTTCGTGTTTGTCCTTGGGACTGAATGGGAGGGTCAGGACTAGCCAAGGAGGCTGTTGGTTGGAGAGCCACCAAGACGGAAGAATATTTGCACAACCCTCCCTCTTGTCAAGATACTAACAGATTAGCAGAGTTGGAAGGGACCTTGTAGGTCATCTAGTCCAACCCCCCGCCCAAACAGGAGACCCTACCCCATTTCTGACAGATGGCCGTCCAGTCTCTTCTTGAAAGCTTCCAGGGATGAAGCTCCCACAACTTCCGAAGGCAACTTCTGTTCCATCGGTTGATTGTTCTCTCTATCAGAAAATCCCTCCTTATTTCCAGGTTGAATCTTTCCTTGTTCAGTTTCCATCCATTGTTCCTTGTCTGGCCTTCAAGTGCTTTGGAGAATAGCTTGACCCCTTCCTCTATGTGACAGCCCCTCAACTATTGGAAGATTGCTATCCTGTCTCCCCTGGTCCTTCTCTTCACTAGACTAGCCAGGCCCAGTTCCTGCAACCGTTCATCATATGTTTTAGTCTCCAGGCCTTTGATAGATTCAGATTAACAGAGTTGGAAGGGACCTTGTGAGGTCATCTAGTCCAACCCCCCGCCCAAGCAGGAGTCCCTACACCATTTCTGACAGATGGCAGTCCAGTCTCTTCTTGAAGGCCTCCAGTGATGAAGCTCCCACAACTTCTGAAGGCAACTTTTGTTCCATTCAATATAGAATAACAGATTTGGAAGGGACCTTGGAGGTCTTCTAGTCGAACCCCCCACCCAAGCAGGAGAGACCCTACACCAGTGATGGCTAACCTTTTTGCCATTGCGTGCCCAGAGTGGGGTGGGGGGGACACGCATGCATGTGCCCATACCCATAATTCTGTGCCCCACCTCCACACATGTGCGCACAACCCCCCCACACACACCTTCGGTCCCATTGGAAGTTGGCAAACAGGCCGTTTCTGGCCTCTGGAGGGCCTTGAGGGGGGTGGGGAAGGCTGTTTTCGCCCTCCCCGGACTCCTAGAAAGGCTCTGGAGGCTGGGCACAGCAAAAAACGGGCCTTCCCCACCACCACCCCCCGAGGCCCTCCGGAGGCAGGAAACAGCCTGTTTCCTTACTTCTGGTGGCCCCAGAAGGCCCAAAAATCAGCTGAGCTCGCATGCCCACCGATATGGCTACGTGTGTCACCTGTGGCACACGTTCCATAGGTTCGCCATCACGGCACTACACGTATCTGTAAATACCTTGTAAAGATACTAATAGATTAACAGAGTTGGAAGGGAACTTGTAGGTCACCTAGTCCAACCCCCTGCCCAAGCAGGAAACCCTACACCATTTCTGAAAGATGGCAGTCCAGTCTCTTCTTAAAAGCCTCCAGTGATGAAGATCCCACAACTTCTGAAGGCAACTTCTGTTCCGTTGGTTGATTGCTCTCCCTGTCAGAAAATTTCTCCTCATTTCTAGGTTGAATCTCTCCTTGGTCAGTTTCCATCCATAAGCCACCACTATTCCATCACTGAAGACATCGCTGAAATGCTCTTCTCTGAAAGAATTTCAAAAGAATATTTGTTTTCGTGAGACGGAATGAGAATCCGCAGAGCCCAATGCAGGCTGGACCCCTCTCCGAGTTCTGCCCACCCCAGGTGTGTGAATCTTAACACCTGCTGGCATTTTCAAGCCGCTTTTGATGCTCTTGTTCTTTTTTCCCTGTCTTGTTCCTTTTGCTGCTGACATTTAAATGTTCCTTTTTTTTCTCCCTCTGCAGGATTCCTTCAATGATGGGTCCGCTTAATTCGCCGATTGTGGGCCATCAGCAGCTTTGGGTCAAACGGACCCTTCCATTTTAAGTCCGCCAGCCAATTTTTTAAATTTATATATATATTTTTAGTGCGTGACTGGAAGTCATTAAGCAGAATTCCCAGCCAAAGTGAAAGGATTGTTAACTCATGTAATTATCCAGCACAAAAGAGGAAAATGTCTTTTTGCCCATGATACGTAATTTTCAAATCAGAGCAATCAAGGATGAAGAGAGGAGGAAAAAAATAGGGGACAGGGAGGGTCGATTCAGCGAACAGAAAAATTACTCTTCTCGTGTGGCTTGTTAACAATCATTAAAAAACTTCAATAATATATTAATAATAAAGACCTAAATAAGGAGCACCACTGTTTTAATTAGAATTTGACCCTTTTTATAAACAGGGTGGGGATAAATTAACTCCCCGGAAGACCGGGGAAAAGAAAAAATTAATCAGGCAAAAAAAGCAAACGACGTGCAACTTATTTAATCTAGCGAAGTAATTTAAAGTTTTCTAGATTATTTTTTTCCCTTGCTTTTAAACCCTTTGAAAAGGTGGAGGGGAGGGACCTCTCATCAATCTTGTAAGGCTAACAAATGTAAGTGCAACTAGCACCGTCAATATTGAGAAGAAGTTCTCTCCCATGACCCATCCTAAGGTCCCCATATTGAATACTAGGTGGATACCTGTGCTTTGCTACTTATGACCAATTTTCACACTTACGACCATTGTCGCATCCCCATGGTCATCATCACCAACAAACTATATCTGGAGAAATGAAGGCTGCTGCTGAGGCCTCGCCATGATACTCCCAGAGGTGGGTGTCAGCAGGTTCTGACCAGTGGTGGGTTCCTCCCGGTTCGGTCCGGTTCGGCCGAGCCGGTAGCGGTGATGATATGACATCACCGAACCGGTTCTCCCCCCCCCCCGCCCTCCAACCACCCCACCCCACCCCACATTATTCTTACCTTTTATTTGGTCCCACCCCCAATCTATTGCTGCCTCCTGAGTCCCAGCTGATGACTAGAGGGAAAAAAAACTGTTTAAACTCTTGCCGGGGGCTTCAAAGGGCCGCCCTACAGCTGATCAGTGTTAAAAGCAAACAAATGAGTCGGGTCGTAAGTGCGAGGACTGGTCGTAAGTGCGAGGACCTTCCAGAAATGACTCTGACCAGCTAGCCATGCCCACCTAGTCACATGACCTCCAAGCCACACCCACAAAATAAGCCACGCCCACAGAACCGGTAGTAAAAAAATTTAGAACCCACCCCTGGTTCTGACCAGTTCTGGAGAACCGGTAGCAGAAATTTTGAGTAGTTCAGAGAACCGGTAATAAAAATTCTGACTGGCCCCGTCCCCATCTGTTCTCTGCCTCCCAAGTCCCAGCTGATCGGAAGGAAATGGGGATTTTGCAGTAACCTTCCCCTGGATTGGGGAGATTTTACAGTATCCTTCCCCTGCCACGCCCACCAAGCCACGCCCACAGAACCTGTAGTAAAAAAAATTGAAACCCACCACTGGATACTCCCTATCCTGTGGTAGACCTGCTCCTGCACTTTGAATGTTGGCATAAAATTTCCCTCCTTCACCTCTCTGGCTCCAAAAGACGTCATTTTGAAGCATCCGTTGTACTTCTGGGCAGTCTTTTCCCTTTAACTGGTGTTACAGTAGAAGGAACAGATTCTACTGAACTGAGGGGGTCAGTGTAAGAAGTGAGTTGGGGCTGGGACACTATGCAGGAGAAATTTGGTTCACAATCCGTTGGCTCAGTGGTGGTCGGTGATTGAAACACATAAGGGAATATCTCTCCCACCACCTTGAGTCCAGAAGTAGTTCCATAGGTGGAAGGCGTAGACATTTTGGTGAGGCAACAATGTTTAATACTGTAAGGAGCCCCAGATTGCTCCTGAGTGAAGGAGTGGAACGTCTGCCAGTTTGAACTTGAGGTAACAGAATGTGAGGCAAGTGGCAGTTGGAACAGAGTTCCTTTCAGGTGGGGAGGGGGAGTAGAACATCTAGCTATTAGCACCAGGGTGTGTTAATATACTGAATATGAATATACTATATATTAAATACTAATGATCTGATGGTCCTTTCGAAAAATCCTTTGTTAGCAAGCACCTAGAAGCCAAGAGGAACGTACGTGCCAAATTTCAAGTTTGTAGGGTTTACCGTTCTGGAGATTTTGTGATGAGTGAGTGGATTTTGCTTTTATAGAGAGAGAGATAACATTCAATATCAAAGCAGTCTCTGGTTTTTTTGTTTTTTTTTTTTTAATTATATTTCTGAGAAATTGGGAAAGGAGATATTTGTTCCCTGCTGTTAAAAAATGAATTGCAGCAGGCTGGATTGCAGACCGACGACCCCCCGCCCCACACTCCCTAATTTGAAGCTACTAAAGCCAGCAAGATATAAATACAAGGATGATAAACAATTAGGAAAAGGAATCAGCAGATGGCAAGCACCATATAATATTGGATATTGAGATCAGGATAGCAAAAAAATCAGGGACCCTAGGTAAGTTTGCAAAATGCAAAGTTTTTTTTACCAGCAGGGAGCAAAGAGGTTGGATTCACATGATCACATGAAAAATTCTAAAGCTGGTTTAATAAAACCCTGTGATCGTTTTCTGCTCATGGCACACGCTATGTTCAGATGACAGAACAATTGCTAGTATGAGTTCAAAGGATAGCCTGTTTTACCCAACTATTAAGACAAGAAATGGATTCCAATAATAGCTTGAGCCCAGGGGTGAAATCTACTTAGCTTCCCTACTGGTTTGGAAGTGTGCGTGCCATCTTCACATCCAATTTTAGACCCTCTGTGCATGCACAAAGCCTTCTGCGCGTGCTCAGAGGGTGAAAAGCAGGTTACTCCCTGGTTGTAACGACGTCGGGGCGGGTGGGTGGAGATTTGATTTTATGGCATCATAAAAAGTGGCAGCCAATTCAGCTCCTTTCTAAAGGGCTGCGAAGAGAGAGGTCGCTATGCTTGTTACACATTCAGAGTCATAGCGGGAGGCAAAGATGCCAAGGTGGGCATCCCCATCTATTATATTTTAAAAGGGGGCATAGCATTGACTGCATCTCAATTTTTCTTATTTCCCCTGAAAACATACCTGCAAGTCAACATTGTACAGCAGACAGGCAATCCAGACACAATACATAATTAAAGATATAACACTTAGCACTTAGGCATATATACCATTTTAGAATGTACTTTCCAGCCCTCTCTAAGCGGTTTACAGAGTCAGCCTCTTGCCCTCAACAATTTGGGTCCTCATTTTACCCACCTTGGAAGGATGGAAGACTGAGTCAACCTTGAGCCCTGTCAGGATCAAACTGCTGGCAGTGGGCAGAGGTATGGAAGGGAGGGAGGGAGGGAGGGAGGGAGGAAGGAAGGAAGGAAGGAAGGAAGGAAGGAAGGAAGGAAGGAAGGAAGGAAGGAAGGAAGGAAGGAAGGAAGGAGAAAAAGAAAAGCAATAGCACTTAGACTTATATACCACTTTATGGTGCTTTTACAGCCCTCTCTACGTGGTTTACAGAGTCAGCCTGTTGCCCCCAACAATCTGGGTCCTCATTTTACCCACCTCGGAAGGATGGAAGGCTGAGTCAACCTTGAGCCGATTAGAATTGAACTGTTGGTAGTGGGCAGAGTTTGCCTGCAATACTCATTCTAACCACTGTGCACCATGGAAGGCAGGCAGGGAGGAAGGAAGGAAGGAAGGAAGGAAGGAAGGAAGGAAGGAAGGAAGGAAGGAAGGAAGGAAGGAAGGAAGGAAGGAAGGAAGGAAGGAAGGAAGGAAGGAAGGAAGGGCGAGCGATAGCAATAGCACTTAGACTTATATACCGCTTCACAATGTTTTACAGCCCCTCTCTAAGCAGTTTACAGAGTCAGCCTGTTGCCCCCAACAATCTGGGTCCTCATTTTACCCACCTCAGAGTGGGAAGGCTGAGTCAACCTTGAGCCAGTCAAAGTTGGCAGTGGGCAGAGTTAGCCTGCAATACTGCATTCTAATAACTGCACCACCATAGTTCTTATAACCTCTTGATACGCCAAGGAAGCACTGAAAACAAGCTCCTGTCTGTCCAGGGGCATAAAGTCAAGATGGCAGCAGTACAATACATGGTTATAGTTGCTCTCTTGACAGGCTGAGTCAACCTTGAGCCTGGTGAAATTCGAACTGCCAAACTGCAGGTAGCCATCATTCAGCAGAAGTAGCCTGCTGTACTGCACTCTAACCACTGCGCCACCGTGGGTCATATATTTTATTGTAATTAGTAATACGGATAATTAAGACTGATGTTCTTCATAACATTCTCTTCAACCTTCAGAACAAAGAGAACAATATGTGGCAACATCACTGCCAAAATACCAGGAGGGGATTGGTAAGATTTGGGACAAAAATACCTGAAGACCTTTCTCTCTTTTTTTCCCTTAACCAAAGCTCCCTTCCAATCTCACCGGGGTGCCTAGGTTTGCTGTGAAACCTGGAACTGTGAATCGATTTGCAAACTTTTGTTACTATTTTCAACATTCCTTGTAGGTTTGCTTGAAATTTGGCTGTTTTTTCCTTTGAGGAAACTCCAAATCTTATTTTGATGAAGCTTCAGCAAAAGGCCAGCTTTTTCCAGCAAAACTACAGCTGACTGGGCAACTGGAAGCCAAAACGACCAGATCATTCTTTAGCCCAGATAAACAACACAAAATACTATGTCTGCCATTTTATTGGCCAGATACGAAACTGTTTTCTGGGTTTTTTGAGATACGGTGAACATCATAAGGAATTAATTGGTACTTTGCTTGTCTGGTAACTTGCAGCCCAACCGTCTCACCTCTGTCATCATTTGTAGAAAACAAGCCCAGTGATTTGGTCAAACACCCTACAGGTTAAACATCTTTCTTTTTCTTTGGAGATTGCAGCTTGAATTGTCTCTCGCAAAAGCACCCTGACTTCACTTCTGTTGTGTTTGATGTATCGCAGATTGAGGCTTATCTCTGCTTTGCACACCTATACCATGGATTTGTCAACGTTTCACCTTCAAACTTGAATCACAGGGACTGTTGGCGGTTTCATTCATAAGCCGAGTCTTGTGAAGAATGTCGAACAAGTCCCCAAATGTTTTGCTTGATCTGTACAGGACAGAAATTAATTCAGGTCTCTGGTTTCCAGTTATCGGAACTTCCCAACATGCTTTTTGCAGAGGCTGAGTTTTTCGTATAAATATATTGCTCCAGGAAGCTGCGAGCTGCGAGCCCACCCACAATTTCTGCTGAATATCACCTCTGAATCTAACCCAGAGGTGTCAAACTCAATTTTATTGAGGGCCGCATCAGGGCTGTAGCGGGGGATGGGGGGCTGACTGGATGGGTGTGGCCAACTGGGTGGGCGTGACCAGCTTGATGCCACTTGCTGGATGCAGCTGACTGGGTGGGCGTGGCCATCTTGACGCTACTCATTAGGCACAACTGACTGGGTGGGTGTGGCCAACTTGACGCCACTCCCAAACTGCTGGCATGTTTCCTCTTTGCAATGGGTAGACTGGGCTGAAACAATGCGGGCCCGCCCCTTACATTTTCCAGGATGACCCCATGGGCTGGATCTGACCCAGGGGTGGGTTCTACTTACCTTTACTACCCGTTCGCAACAGGATCGTGCGCGCTTTGCTCGCGCGTGCGCCGTACTTCTGCACATGTGCAGATTGCCGATGATGACATCCGGGACCATGGGCGGGGCCTCCCGTCGGTTTTACTAGGGGTTTTTGCGAACTGGTCCAAACCGGGGGCAACCCATCACTGATCTGACCACATCACAGGCCGGATCAGGCCCGCAGGCCTTGTGTTTGACACCCCTGATCTAACCCATTCTAGATCATTCAGGAAATCATGCTCATGCACGCTTATCTTCATAGATTTTGACGCACCTACTGAGAATATTAGGAACCATCGTGGGTAGCACAGCATGCAAGGAAGATCTGGATGTCTTGATGATTCACAAGCTGAACGTTGGCCAACAGTTCACAAAATCCTAGGCTGTATCAACAAAAGTATATGTTTATATAATTAAAAGAAGCCACCTCTCTTTTCTAGTTTGTATTGTTCAGGCCACATTTAGAATAGGTTGAAGGTTCTTTCTCCAAGATTGTGGGTTGGTTTCTGAATGTTTGGGTACCAGGCTAGGTAACATCTTCAACAGACTTGAGGGGATGTCAGTGTTCTTCTGTTCATAAGAGCTTCAGGTGTAGGTGTGTCAAGTACCAAAGAGCCTTGGTAGTACAGTGGTCTAAAGCACCCTGTTATTAACATCAGCTGCCTGCAATTACTGTAAGTTCAAATCTCATCAGGCTCAAGGTTGACTCAGCCTTCCATCCTTTCTAAGGTAGGTAAATTGAGGACCCAGTTTGTGGGGGCAATAAGCTGACTTTGTATAAATATACAAAAGGATGAAGGCTATTGCTTAGCGCATTGTAAGCCTCCCTGAGTCTCCGGAGAAGGACGGCATATAAATCAAATTAAAAAAAAAAGTGAGGGTCTTGTGATGGGTCAGGTGTGAGTCATCAGTGAGCCTTGTGATGGGTCTTGTGATAAGTGACAGGGTTCTGATGGATGCCCTAATAAAATCATGAGCCTCGAGACAAACTTCAAAAGAAATCCAGTTATTTATTAGGAGCTTCATGTTGGCACATTCCCAAGTGAAGCCAGCTCTGACCCTACATAATTTACGCTCCAATTATGATTCTGTTCCCCCCCCACAGGTGTGTCATCAATCACATTCACCAACAGAGCAATTTCTCAGGTTGTAGAGGTCACTCCCCTCGGCTGCTGTAGGTCACCCCAGGATATAGCCTTGAGAGAGATAAGTCTGGAATGTGCATTTGTCTTTGGCTGCTGTGCCATTTTGCCAGTTTCCCATCCCCCCTGGCCTATGGCAACTCGAGAGCAGGCCAGGGATGCTTTGCGAGTTGACATTAAGGAGGTTACATCAGGTCAGGGTCACTGGGGAGGTGAACTGCTGGTGGAGGGAGTCTTGTGTGGGTTGGTTGTGGGTCGGTGCTGTCTCTGCTTGGCTGTGTGGTTGATTTGGATTCTGTGGGGTTCATAGGCTGGCTGTAGGACAATGTGTCTGTTGATTGAATTTCTTGTTGGAGGGCCAGGCTTTGATGAACTCATGAGCGGGACAGGTGGTAGTGTGGCCGATGATATTTGTGTTGCTCCAATTGAACTGGTGCTGTTTGGTGTCAGTGTGGGTAAAGATTAAGGATTTGGGATCGTGGCATCTGAGACTGCCAGCGGGTGTTTGGGGATCTTAGTTTTTAATTGACATGAAGTTTGTCCCATGTAGAATTGGTTGCAATTTGCATCTACATTTTGTAGATGACATTCTTTCTTTCATTCTTTTGTATCTTGTCTTTGGTTCTGGATATGTTCTGACCCAGCTCCCAAACACGACAAACCCTCTGTAGTTAAATCAATGATTCCTTTATTAGGAGAGCCAGCAGCCCCGGCAAAAAGTCTCTCTCTCACACACACAACAGGCTAACAAGTCTGTCCAGCAGGGAGATGAATAGTTCTCTGCCACACCTATTCATCTCCGCCCCCTGCCTTTTATCCCCAGAGCTATGGCTCTTCCGTCCCAAGGACCGGCCCATAGATTTCCACTGCTCTCCTCTCCTCTGCCTTCTGTGCATCCATGCATCAGGCACTAGACCCAGCTGTTCCTCCTCTTCCTCATCAGCCACCTCCAGGCCTGGGGGCTGTTGACTCTCCATCTGAGAGCTGATGGACAGCCCAGGCTCCACCTCTGTCTGTCTCTCTCTGACAGCTCCATTCTCTCTTCCCCCTCGGAGCTCTCAGGTTGCCTTGATGCTGGCCCTGACTCCCACACTTCCCTCTCCTCCTCCGATTCGGCTGCTGGAGGGGTTGGTGGCAGACAGGCCACAACACTCCTGGCGGAGTGTGGCTGTGTGTTTGTGGGCTATTGCTATTCCTAGGAGTTGGAGGATTCTGGCTGTTATTTCTGACACCTCTTTTGTGTATGGTAGGTTTAGTTTTTGTGTGGTGGTTGGCTGTGTGGTGTGTTGTACTTTGACTGCTGTGTGTCGGAATATGAAGTTTTTTTTAATAGCCGTTACAGCCAGGGCTGACTGCTGGGGGTTCGCAGGGGTTTGGGAGAACCTCTAGCTAAGATTCTGTGCAGTTTGGAAAAGCCCCAAATCCCATTCCTGGCTGACCCCGCCCACCTCACCCCGCCCCTCCCAGGAGTCCCCACACAGCCTGTTTTTGATGCAGGTAAGTGCAGGGCACGCACGGAGGCTCGGGGAGGGCGAAAAATGGGCCTACTGAAAGTTTGGGAAGGCCAGAAACGGGCCAGAGGGCCTCCGGAGGGCCTCCGGAGCCTGGGGAGGCCATTTTCGCCTTCCCAGAGGCTGGAAGAAGAGCCCAGGAAGGGAAAAAACGCCCCCTCTGCCGTGGTGCAGGAGGCCGACTAGGCCATGTCCACCATGGCCATGCCCACCCAGGAACTGGGCAGAATTTTTGAAGCTCACCCCTGGTTACGGAGAAAGACGTCGAGCAGCCGTTTCTCTTTGGCTTTTCTTAGAAATACTTTAGAATAATGTTTCCCGTTCTGGGTGCTGCATTTCTGGAAAGACATTGATAGAGTGGAGCAGGGGGATGGGGAACATATTCACAAGAGGTCAATCAAAAAAAAAAAAAAAAGGAGAAGGAGCCTGAAGGGAAAATTGTGGCGAATGATTAGAGGCATCAACTGGGTATGTTTAGCCTGGAGAAGAGAAGATGTGGGGAGATGCTGTAGGAGCTGAAGGAGGTCATGTAGAACTTGGGGCAGAATTGTTCAGAGTTATTCCAGAAGACAGGAAAAGAAACAGAGGGGTTAAATTACAAGGAGGTATATTTAGGTTGGATGATCAGAAAACTTTCTTATGTATAAGAGTTATACAACAACAGAACTGTCTGTCTCAGAAGCTATTTCAACAGAGCCTACTTGACTCCCTGCAGATACAATATGTTATAGTCTAGCACAGCACAGAGTTATGCTGGATGATGCCCAAGATCTCACATTTACATTCTGTTATTGAGTTCTTGTGTTGGAAGGTCAGAATAGAGTTGGAAGGGACCTTGGAGGTCTTCTAGTCCAGCCCCCTGCTCCTGCTCAAGCAGGAGACCCTTGTTGTGGCCCACCAGTGGCCTGCGCGGATCGTGGCTGATCCCGACGAAGAGGAGGCTGGTGTGGTATCGCACCAGCAGCCTGCGCAGCCAGTGCTCGCATCGGACAGCGAGGAAGCTGAAGAGGATGTGGGGCCAGAGGCAGAGACTCAGCCAGGGCCTTCAGAACCTCCAGAGGTTCCTTCAAGTGGAAAGAGCGAAGTGGAGGAGCCTCTCCTCAATGCTCGAGCATGCAGGGCTGCCAAAAGGCAGGAGTGGCTACTCAGGAGGAGGAGGTCTACTCGAGAGTAGGGCTTGAGGATAATTGGCCACTCCCTTAGCCTATTTAAGTCGCACGCAGCTGTGCGTTCTTGCTGGAAACAACTAGTATTTATTATCAGAGTATTTTGGTTTATCATATCTTGTTTTCTGGGCTGGTTGCCAACCTTTGCCGGTCTTGTTTATTCTTGCTACTTAATAAATTTGATAAGGACCGTTGGTGTGTGTCAATATCCTCGGAAATCCAGAGCTGGGGCAGAACAACCCTATACCTGTGAGGGCAAACCTATGGCACGCGTGCCACAGGTAGCACGCGGAGCCATATCTGTGGGCACATGAGCATTGCCCTAGCTCAGCTCCAGCGTGCATGCGCACGCCAGCCAGCTCATTTTCGGGCCTTCCAGGCCCACCGGAAGTTGAGAAATGAGCCATTTCCAGCCTCCGGCAGGCCTCCAAAGTGGCAAGGAAGGCCATTTTCACCCTCCCCAAGCTCCAAGAAAGCCTCTGGAGCCTGGGGAGGGCAAAAAACAGGCCTACCGGGCCCACTGTGCCATCACGTGCCAAAAGCGGGGGGAACGTGGGAGTCGCATTCGCATGCGTGAGGGGGCGGGGCATGGGGGCCAAAAGCGGGGGGAGCATGGCAACCCCCCCCACGCTCCCCACGCTTTTGGCACACGACGGCAAAAAGGTTAGCCATCACTGCCCTATATCATTTCAGACAAGTGACTGTCCAGAAGACTGTCTCTTCTTAAAAATCTCCAGTGATAGAGCCCCCACAACTTCTGTTCCACTGGTTAAGAGTCCTAGGAATTTTCTCCTTAGTTCTAGGATGCTTCTCTCTTTGGTTAGTTTCTATCCATTTTTTCTTGTCTTGCCCTCTGATACTTTGGAGAATAAATTGACCCCCTCCTCTTCTTTGTGGCAGCCCCTCAAGTACTGGAATTCTGCTATCATGTCACCCCAATTCTTCTTTTCTCTAGACTAGCCAAACCCAAATCCTGTATCTGTTCTTCATGTTTTAGTCCTCAGGCCCTTAATCATCTTCATTGCTCTTCTTTACACTTTTTCCAAAAGTCTCAACATCTTTTTTGCAATGTGGCGACCAAAACTGGATGCCATATTCCAGGTGTGGCCTTACTAAGGATTTATAAAGCGGTATTAATACTTTACGTGATTTTGCTTCTATGCCTCTGTTTATACAACCAAGGATTTTATCAATTTTTTTTGCTGCTGCCGCACACGGCTGGCTCATGAACTTGGGCATTTGACTGCAAACATTGCATTACCCAACTAAGTAATATCATCAGTGCGAGTAAATGAGGGGTTTCCTGCCTGTTTATATGCAGTAGCTTGACCTACCAGTACTTTCCTCCTTGGTGGTTCCTTGATTTTAGCAGGGGTGAAATGCTACCAGTTCGGGGTGCTTTTGCATTGTGTGTGAGTCAGTTGTGCAGCTTTTGTGTTATTTTTGTGTAAAGTGTGATAGTTGGTTTTCCCGGTCACATGACCACCAAGCCACGCCCACCCGGTCACATGAACACCAAGCCACGCCCACAGAACTGGTAGGGAAAAAATTTGAATTTCACCACTGGATTATAGTATTGTTTTATGCCTGATTGTTTGCCTAGTTCTCATCCCTACTGGGGCTGCTGGAGGAGATGTTCTACAGTCTTTTTCTTAGTGATGTTTTTTTTAAAAAAAGTTGTGTCTTTCAATTGATTTTCTGCCATCAAGACATTTGCAATGCCTGTCAACCACATAGATAGATTTTCTCCAAGACGACCTATCCTTAACCAATTCTTTCAAGTCTCCCAGTGTATCCATCACAACTGTAACAGACACACACCCTCCCTCCCTTGGCCATCCTCTGTTCTTTCTTCCCAGTCCTTTCCCAGTCTTCTCCAAGATGCTGGGTCTTTGCATAAGGTGTCCGAAGTAGGATAAGTTGAGCCTGGAACATTGATGCCTCAAGCGAGAACTCTGGATCAATTTATTCAATGATCTACTTGTTTGTTTTTTCTTGGCTGTCCATCGTATTATGGGGAGTCTTTTTTAAACACCTTTGAAGGGTATGTAAATGTCTCTTTTGAATGGTTTAATGTGGCTTATCTCTATGGGTCTATTGAAGGCTGATTTGTCAAGCTTCCAGGAACTTCTTAGCATTTTTTGCATTTGGCCTGGTCAGGCATTTTTTTTTTTGATAAAGTTGCATGGGTGTCCACTAGAGTCATCATTGTCTTTTAATGGCCCCATAATCCCTTGCGGGGTAGAGTCTAGGCCAGGGATCTGCAACCTTAAACACTCAAAGAGCCATTTGGACCCATTTCCCACAGACAAGAAAACACCGGGAGCCACAAAACCTGGGTGGGCGTGGCCAACTCGATGTCATTCACTTCCACCAGTCACATGACCCCTTCCCTAGCCATGCCTACCCAGCCGGTCATTAGGGCAGAGAACTGGTTGTTAAAAAACACAAAGAACCACAAAACCCTTTTGACATCTCTCTCTCCCTCCCTCCTTCTCTCCCCCTCTCTCTGTATCTCTCTCCCTCTCTCTCCACGTCTCTCTCTGTATCTCTCTCTGTCTCTCTCCCCCTCTCTCTGTATCTCTCTCCCTCTCTCTCCCCCCTCTCTCTGTATCTCTCTCCCTCTCTCTCCCCCTCTCTCTGTATCTCTCTATCTCTGCTGCGGCCACTTCTCCATCACCCGCCGTCACCCTTACCTTCTCAGGCCAGGTGAGGAGTGACTGGGAGGGGAGGGCAAGGGGCAGGGCCAGCCAGTGGTGGGATCACCCGACAGGGAGCCACAGCAGAGGGCCCAAAGAGCTACATGCGGCTCCAGAGCCACAGGTTGTTGACACCTGGTGTAGCAACTGAATGGAACTGAGTGTTTTCTGGCCGGATGCCCAACTCAGTGCAGGCCAACTCGCCTTGGGACCACTTACTGGGGGACAATTTGACGATTCTATTTAATTATTCAAAATAAAACATGATTTTAGTTTTTGCAATTCACGTTTCATTCTGTTCCTCCTTTTGCATCCTTTGTTCAAGGATTCTATTCCGCTATTTCTATTTCTATTAGTGTAGCTCTTAGTCCCGCAACGAGTTGTCTGTGGCGAACTGGAGGTGGCAAATTGTCCCAGGAATGGCTTTGACTTGTGTACGAAATCATGAAGGTAAGTCAATAGATAAACCAATCAGTGCCAATGTAAATCAACGGGTAAATCAATAAATGATAAACAGGTCTAGCTTGAAAAATGGCACTTCACAATTGAAGCTCGATAAAACTGGCTTTAAATGACCAAATCGCTCTCTTTAAAGCTTTGGAAAGTTACAATTACTTGCATTTAGAATCCGGCTGACTTCCAACGCATCTCACTCTCGTTATAAAATTGCTTGGCTATCAACCTGCCATGACACCATCACCGGATTAAGAGCAGTCTTCATTAGTTATTTTTAGTGTCACCACACAGCACAACAACCCCAATTTCACCCCCACACTCCTAGGCAGCATATGATGGAGCTGCCTCATCCCCAGACTGAAAATTAATGCAGCCTTCCCTGCTCTTTTCTGTTTCCCAGATGAGGTGCCAGATACAAACACAGATGGTACTGAAGAGATTCGGGCCTACACATCATTAGGATATTTTCTATCATCACAGACGGCTCTTCAGTGCCTGCTGTTGAGTGCGGTGCATTTTTAATTATGGGGGAGGTTGTGGCATTCTCAAACTGGAAAGCAGGGGTGAAATGCTCTGAAATCTGCAGGCGCTAAGAAACTTTTTCTGAGTCTGCTAAGGTAAGTAGAACAGCGAGGGGGGGAACAATGTGCCGCGTGATTTAGATCTGCTAGAAAGCAGGATTACTAGCAAATATAAACCGTGCGGCACCGCTGATTGTTGCACAGCTGATTGCCGGAACTATTTTTTTTACTTTTTTAAGCATTTTTTTACTACTGGTTCACTGGAACCGGTAGTAAAAAATGCTTAAAAACTTTTTTAAAAATGTTCCGACAATCAGCTGTGCCGCACGATCATCGGACTTTTTTAAAACTTTTTTTTAGCATTTTTTTATTATCGGTTCAGGCGAACCAGTAACATTTTTTACTACCAGTTTGGGTGAACCGGCCCTAACCGGTAGCATTTCACCCCTGCTGGAAAGGCTTTACCCCGTGTGTGAATCCAGACCATGAAGGGAGAAGAAAGCAGAAAACTTTGGAAGACAAGCTGTTCCATTGATTAATCATCATTAATCATCATTAATTATAAGCTGTTGTAGTTTGTGAACCCTATTAGATAAACCATGGAGTGGTATGGTGGCCTAGAGGTGGAGCTCTCACCTCACAATCAGGAGGCTGTGAGTTCGATCCTAGGTAGAGGCAGATATTTCTCTCTCTGGGCACGATGAGGATATATCTGCTGAACAAAACTCCCCATTGGCAACAGGAAGGGCATCCGGCCAGTAAATACTCAGCTTCATTCAGTTGCCCAGACTCCACCCCCTCAAGGGATTATGGGGTCGTGGAAAGAAGAATTAGATAAACCATGGTTAGACAATTATATTCTGACATAGTGGGAGAATCTAAGCAGTTTTTCATTATCCGCTTCTTAATCACCTTTGCCAGCATTCCTCAAGGTGGAGTTTTGGATATTTAATTGATTTCAATTTCAAAATTCTGAGCAACGCCCATGCTGGCTGAAGAATTCTGGGATCCATACATCTGGAGAACACCTAGTTTGGAAAAGATTGACTTCAACTTTGAGGACGTTTAAAAAAAAGAACCAGTTTTGTTCTCTCTTTTTTGTGGTGTCGTAAAAATATTCCAATGAAAGAAACAGGAAACAGCAATATAATAATAATTCTTACTTTAAGATTCAGAGGTTTATTTCATGACCAATATGGAACATGAACAGCTATCATAACACAACTTATATCAACAACCCATTGCAATGAGGTCCACTGACATAGCTGAGGCCAGCAAGGAGTAGCTATGGCCAGTGGCCCTGATCTCATCCCAAGACATTCTTTTTATACTTTTCTGCACGTATTTCACAACCTACTTACTTGTTCTTTCTTACTGACAGACAGTCTCCACATATACCCGTGTACCAGGGGTGAAATTCAGCAGGTTCTGACAAGTTCTAGAGAATCAGTAGTGGAAATTTTGAGTAGTTCGGAGGACTGGCAAATACCACCTCTGGCTGGCCCCAGAGTGGGGTGGGAATGGAGATTTTGCAATATTCTTCCCTCAGGAGTGGGGAGGGAATGGGGATTTTGCAGTATCCTTCCTCTGCCACACCTACCAAGCCACGCCCACCAAGCCATACCCACAGAACCAGTAATAAAAAATTTGAATTCCACCACTGCCATGTACATCTCAAACTTCATCGGCTCCTTTCAGTTCCCTATTTCTCACAATTTCAACATTCTGATTCCAAATATATTTCAAAACCACATCCTTTGCAAAATTACATTTCACAGCAACAGCTCAGCAGGATTACAAATAGCCCTGATACACTTTGAAATCTTTCTATCTAAAACTTTGGTTTATGTAGCTTTTTTGTAGGCCTGCTATCCTTCTGGGACCTATGGACTCTGGTGGTCCAATAAGCTATTTGTCCATTTCTCATAGTGGGAATTACTTTCTACCTGCGTGCTGATCTTGTTAACTCATTCGTGGGTTCCGACAACCGAGCCAGGACAGTTTGCTTCCTTTCCTCCCTTCTGCCCAGGGGTGAAATCCAGCAGGTTCTGACAGGTTCTGGGGAACCGGTAGCAGAAATTTTGAGTAATTCGGAGGACCAGCAAATACCACCTCTGGCTGGCCCCAGAGTGGGGTGGGAATGGAGATTTTGCAATATCCTTCCCCCAGGAGTGGGGAGGGAATGGGGATTTTGCAGTATCCTTCCCCTGCCACGCCCACCAACCACGCCCACAGAACCGGTAGTAAAAAATTTTTAGATTTCATCATTGCTTCTGCCCAATAATTACAACATGCAGAAATAAACAAATCAGTAATGTTCTACCACTTGGTGTTGCACTAAAGAGAAAGGAAGCTAATGGTTTGAAACTAATTAGGAAGGAAAGATGAGAAAGTAAACACACAAGAGGAAATTTAAAGGCTGCAGGCAAGAAAGAGATTTTATTCACTCACCTGACAATCAATAATGAATGGCAACGGGTGACATGCAGCAGTGGCAATTTTTTTTTTCTTTTTCTTTTATCAGCACCAGTACGAAGCAGAAAAGAATTCATTTTCTGGTCTTTATTTCTGGTCCCTATTTTTCCAAAAAGGCCTATCATCATCATCTTTTAATGACCCCATAATCCCTTGGCGGTGTGGAGTCTGGGCAATTGAATGGAGCTAGCAGAGTGTTTAATGGCCAGATGCCTTTCCTGTCGCCAATGCAGAGTTTTGTTCAGCAGATATATATATATATAGAGAGAGAGATGAGTGCATTTGCATGCATGCATGCACTCCAGTTTCAGCCCTCAGTGCCGAAAAGATTAACCATCACTGGTATAGGGTCTCCTGCTTGAGCAGAGGGTTGGACTAGAAGAACTCAAAGGTTCTTTATACTCTATTCTAATTGATTGATTGATTGATTGATTGATTGATTGATTAATGGACAAATCAAATAAGTAGAATCTTCTGCTTACCCAATTACTTACTTACTTACTTACTTACTTTATTTGATTTATATACCGCCCTACTCCCGAAGGACTCAGGGCGGTGAACAGCCAAACAGTAAAAATACATAGATACAAAACTTAAAAACAAAGTAAAATCGAATTAAACAATTTGGCCCAGACAGATTAAAATGCCCCAATCATTTAATAATTAAAAAGAGGGAAAAGTCCAGAGTTCTAAAATATTTATTGACATATATTAACATTTCACATCTCAGTTTTCAACCAAACCCCATTTAAAAGGCGTAAACATCCAGATATCCTAATCTGTTTCTTTAATGATCAAATCTTTAAGATTATATGGTAAAATCATAGAATAATAAAATAGAAATTTCCATATGATTATAATATATCATATTATAGGGGGCACAATGACTCAGCAGTTAAGACATGAGCTAATTATTTGCAAAGCCAACAACCCAGGTTCGAGACTCAAGCCGCGTGTGATGGGGTGAGCTCCTGTTACTTGCTCCATCACTTGCCAACTTAACAGTTCAAAAGTATGCAAATGTGAGTAGATAAATAGGTGGGAAAAGTTACTGCGCTCTGTATTTTCCTGCTGGCCATATGATGATGGGAACATCTCTCGGACAACACAAGGTCCCTCGGCTGAGAATCGGAGGGGCGCACTTCCCCCATTGAGGGGAAATCTTTTAAATCTTTAATATCATATTATAATATTTCATAGAATGGATCATCCTCATCCTCATAAACAACCCCATAATCCCTTGTGGGATGGAGTCCGGGCAACTGAAAGGAGCTGTTTACTGGCCGGATGCTCTTCCTGTTGTTGATGCGGAGTTTTTTTCAGCAGATATATTCCCAGTGTGTCCAGAGAGAGAAATATATGCCTCTACCTAGGATCGAACTCACAGCCTCCCGATTGGGAGGGGAGAACTCCACTTCTAGGTCACCTCACCACTCATATTTCATAGAATAGATAAAAAGGGCAAATTGATTTTGACATTTCCTTTTTCCTGATTTAAATAAACACATGACCAGCAAACACTCAACAGTACTTGGATCTAGCTAGACAGCGGTGCTGTAGAGATATAACTACCCCGTGGTTTTTTTTCTTCTTCTATCAATATGCCAAAGTCTGCTGGTAGGAAGACAGACGTTGCTCACCCCAGAGACACCTGCTTCTCCAAATTACCGTTTCATCCACCAAATGAGTCTGTTCTCTTCAAAATGTCGGCTTTTGAAGGAAAGTTTCAGTTCCGAGAAGTTGTTGTTTTGATTTTTAATTAAAGGTTGATTGGAAAAAATCAAAATGGCACACCCAGGGGTTGTGTTTCATTTAAAAACTTCATGAAATACAGTACTCAGTCTGTCCCTCACTCCTCTTTGACGCTGCCTGAAGTGGCTGCTGTTATTCCAGTTTAGATGCTGCTCCAAAGGCTCTGAACCAGGGGTGAAATGCTACTGGTTCGCACCGGTTTGGGCTAACTGGTAGTAAAAAAAAAAATCTACCGGTTCGGGTGAACTAGTAGTTAAAAAAGCTACTGGTTCTCCCGAACCGATATTTCTGATGATCAACTGTGCTGCATGATTTATATTCTAAATCACGTGGCACAGCTGTTCCCCCCGCCCCCACTGTTCTACTTACCTTCTTAAGCCTCCTTTTTCCATGCGCAGCGTGTGTTTGGCACGCAGTGGTAAACTGAGGAGGATTTCACCACTGCTCTGAACGGTTTGTGAACGGTTTGTGAAAGACAGAGGGAAGGGAAATAAGAATGACAGAAATGATATACTGATTCTTTGGTAGTAGAATGGCCTTCCATCTCTGCGCCAAATGCCCTCCAAAAAAGCTATGATTTCAACCCTTTTCAAGAGGGAAAGGCAGTGCAATATTATTTAAGGGGAGCTATTTAGGGCAGAGGGGCCATCTACAACAACTCACTGTAGCCAACTTGCCAGAACCAACTCAATTCACCACATTCAACTCACTGTGAGCCATCTCACCATGGGTCAAGAGTTACAGTAATGTTGAAGAAATAACAGATTAACAGAGTTGGAAGGGACCTTATAGGTCATCTAGTCCAACCACACCACCCAAGCAGGAGACCCCACACCATTTCTGACAGATGGCAGTCCAGTCTCTTCTTGGAAACTTCCAGTGATGAAGCTCCCTGTCAGGTTTCGATGTCGTCTCAAATAAATTGCATTTCCAAACAAATAGTCTTTGATGAAATCTTTCATTTATTAAGCACGACAATCTGTCCCCGATTATGTCGCAGCCAACACTGACTTCCTGACCCCAAACCTTCCCTTTCCGTTCCCCCATTCTCTGCGTCTCATTGGCCATCTTCCAAATCACTCTCCCCACATCTACTACTTCAGCTGCCAGGAATGTCCCCCCTCCCATTCCATCTCCTAGGGGATATTATCTTCCGGGAAAATAAGTAGGTGAAAAGTCAAGCATCCTCTTGCCAGCTGCCCCCTCTTCTCCTCCTTATGTCAGCACTGGAACGAATATAGTTTGGAGTGCTGACACTCCCACAAGTTCTGAAGGCAAGTTGTTCCATTCAATATAGAATAACAGAGTTGGAAGGGACCTTGTAAGTCATCTAGTCCAACCCCCTGACCTAGCAGGAGACCCTACCTACACCATTTTTAACAGATGGCAGTCCAGTCTCTTCTTGAAAACTTCCAGTGATGAAGCTCCCACAACTTCCAAAGGCAACTTCTGTTCCATGGGTTGATTGCTCTCACTGTCAGAAAATTCCTCCTTATTTCCAGGTTGAATCTCTTCTTGATCCGTTTCCATCTATTATTCCTTGTCTGGCCTTTAAGAAAGGATGCCAAAGGAAGGGACAAAATGAAATGTTGGTACTACAGTGGTTTAAAGCACCCTGTTATTAACACAGCTGCCTGCAATTTACTGCTGGTTCGAATCTCTCCAAGGCTCAAGGTCGACTCAGCCTTCCATCCTTTCTAAGGTAGGTTAAATGAGGACCCAGTTTGTGGGGGCAATAAGCTGACTTTGTATAAATATACAAAAGGATGAAGGCTATTGCTTAACGCACTGTAAGCCGCCCTGAGTCTCCGGAGAAGGGCGGCATATAAATCAAATTAAAAAAAAAAAAAAAAAAATGTGAACGACAAAAAATTAAAATATTTTTTAAATTATTTGAAAGGATTAAATTGAATAGTTGAATTCTTCCTGCAGCGAGTTATCCTGTGGTGTATTTGGCCATGGCGAGTTGGCTGCAGCAAGTTGTCCCATTCCACCCAGGAAGTCTTGGCAGCTGGGTCCTCTCCACAAGCTCTCTGTCTCTGGTCTCATCAGATCAGGCCTGTCACAGCCATCTTTCCTCTTCTTGGGTTGCCACACTGTATGGTAGGGGGGAGAAGCTTGGAATGTAGACTAGACAAAATAAGCAAGAAAAACCAAAAGTACACATACAGACTGGGTGAAACTAGGCTTAATAGCAGTAACAGTGAGAGGGGTCTTGGAGTCTTAGTGGACGACCAGCTAAATATGACCCAATAGTGTGTGACGGAAGCCAAAAAAGCCAATGCAATCCTAAATTGCATTAATAGAAGGATACAATCCAGATCAAGGGAGGTACTAATACCACTCTATAAAGCCTTAGTAAGACCACACCTAGAGTACTGCATCCAGTTTTGGTCACCACACTATAAAAAAGATGTTGAGACTCTAGAAAAAGTGCAGAGAAGAGCAACCAGAATGATTAGGGAACTGGAGGCTAAAATATACGATGAACGGTTGCAGGAACTGGGCCTGGCTGGTCTAGTGAAGAGAAGGACCAGGGAAGACAGGATAGCAGTCTTCCAATGTTTGAGGGGCTGCCCCAGAGAGGAGGGGGTCAAGCTATTTCCAAAGCACCTGAAGTCCACACAAGAACTAATGGATGGAAACTGAACAAGGAGAGATTCAATCTACTATCCCATGGGAACCAAGGTCATCCCAACTGATGCTGGCAAGAGACTGGAAGAGGTTACCAAGGAGATGCCAGATCACCTAATTGGACTGTGTGACCTGTGACAATAGGGGAGGGAGCAGAGGTGGGTGTCAGACCCGGAAACATCTTTTGCCTTGGAGCTTCAGGGGTGTTACTTGGAACCCTGACAGTGGGCTTCACATACTGTTAACACCAGTTCACCCAGCGCTGGAAATATGAGTGTGTGCACCAGTGGTGGGTTGCTCCCAGTTTGGCCCGGTTCGGCTGAGCCTGTAGCAGTGACAATGTGATGTCACCGAACCGGTTCTCTGTGACTTGGAGCTGGGCCCGCCTGCCCGCCCACCCCCGCTTTATTCCTACCTTTATTTTCTGGTTTTTAGCCTGGCTGATAGGTGTGGCAGAGTGGATTGCCGCACCTCAGCTGGTCAGAAACCCAATGCGCTTGCACGGAGCGGCGATCGCGCGCAAAGAGCATGCGCAAAGAGAACCGATAGTAACACTGATTGGAACCCACCACTGGTGTGCATGCACACCCTCGCTTTGCTCTCATGTGTGCCATTCATGCATGCGTCTGGGGTCAGAAAACATGGCAATTTGCTTGTGCGCGCTGCCCACACATGCATGCGACATGAAACAACATGGCAATTCGTGCGTGCGCTGTCCTCACATGCATGCGGCATCAAAAACACAGTGATATAGTGTCAGGTCGCTACTACCGGTTCACCCAAACCAGTCTGAACCAGTCCGAACCAGCTGAATATCACCTCTGAGAGGAAGTTATCCATTCTTTCATTATACTGAAAGCGCAGGAATGAGTCAGAGCTGACTTCATTTTCATTCGTGCCGAAATGATGTCATCAATCAAACAGTTCTTTGAGAAAGTAAGAAGGCTCAGAGTTGCCGAATTGGTTGGGTTCATTACTCGGAACCTTGACGCCATGTTTGTATCACCTGATCATGCCAGAAACACCTTGGAAAAAGGCTCCTTCGCCACAGAGGCCCTATCAGTGTTGAAAGGCCATCCCCTTCTGTATCAATCAAACATTAATCAAAGGGACCTCTTCACCACATGGTGTCAGGCCTAGAAGCCATCTTTTGCATTGGGCCTTCAGGCCTGCCACGTTTACTACTGTGGGAAACTGGGAGGGACGATTGAATGGAGCCAGAGTGATATATAGTCACTGTTAAGAATATTCTTGGCTCATAACCGATGTTATGGGTTATTGACCAGAGTACCCCTTGAGTATGCACATGAAAGCAGCTGAGAGTGAATAAACACAGTTAATATACTGACACACTAAGATGTGGTAGTCTTTTACTTTTTAGAAAAAAGTAAAGCAAAGTCCAATAACAATCCAAGTCATACACAGATAAGGCGATAGTTAAAATATCAATTCAGGGATATTCCAAGTACAAAGTCTTCTTACCAGTTGTTGTCATTACACAATAAAACAGTTCTTCTTGAGTTTCAAACAGGAACAAGTTCAGTATTAAAACATTCAATAAACAGTAGAAAGCAACAAGTAGCAATGATCAAACAGTGATCATACAGAGAGAACAGGTAGAGAGTAACAGCAAATAAGCAGATAAAATGGTGTAGTGTCCACAAGCCATGATTCAGGCTTCCCCTTAAGTACATTGGCTACAGAGCTTAGCCAATCAGGATACAGGATGATGCAATACAGTCTTAAAGCAATATAATACCTTTTGACAAACATGTATTGATATTTTATATATTGCCTGACCAACTAGTTAGACAATAGCCATTTCCTAACAGTCATAATAACATTCCTTTCTCAGAAAGTCAAGGACATCTTGCCCTGCACCTGGAAGGCTAAAACTGGATGGCATCTCCAGTTGAGATGGTGCTTGGATTGGACCATGTGATGGACATGTGGGTGCAGGGAAAGGGACTTGGACTTTTCTATGGGTGGGGAAAACCTGGAAGCTCTCAGATTCGGGTTTTCCCAGATGTGCCACTATGACATCTCTAAAAAAGTAGAACTTTGAGGAAACTCAAGCCTCGGAGGTTTATTTCGTTGGGGGTATTATTTTTTTTTAATTTGATTTATATGCCGCCCTTCTCCGGAGACTCAGGGCGGCTTACAATGTGTTAAGCAATAGCCTTCATCCTTTTGTATATTTATACAAAGTCAGCTTATTGCCCCCACAAACTGGGTCCTCAATTTACCTACCTTAGAAAGGATGGAAGGCTGAGTCAACCTTGAGCCTGGTGAGATTCGAACCTGCAGTAATTGCAGGCAGCTGGTCTTAATAACAGGGTGCTTTAGACCACTGTACTACCAAGGCTCCCTGACACATGGCCCATTTTAGAAGGTTGTACTGCCATCCATTCCACTCTCAGCCTGACACATTTTTATAGATTTTCAAATAAGAAAACAGATATGAAAATTTGGCTCTATTGCACGCCAATTAAATAGAGTGGATCTACTCTTGCCTGCTCACTTTCCAACCCTCAAACTCTTTGGACTAGATTACAATTTAAAACCATCGATTATGCGGGCCGGTGAGCCTGATTGCTTCTGCTTTGCAAAAATGACAAACTCTGTCTCCACTCCCACCACCCAGCCCACCCCACCCACAAGACTGTGTTCAGGACTCAAAAAGCGGCCATCAGTCTGATAAACTCTTTTGTGGGAGGCACGTTGTTGAAAGAGGCTCAGCAAAGAAGCCGTAATTTATGCGATTAAAGGGAGAAAGATGCCGCTTCATCCGCTAATGCAGTGCCGTACATTATCGGGCCAAGCTATTAAGAGAGTTTCTTGTTATCGTTTGCCTCTTAATGTCTTATTGCTAAGAGGTTTATGAGATATTAGGCAACAAAATGTTAATAAACTTTATGGGCAACGTTCCATGAAAGACTGGGTTTTAGGCCCACTGGCACGGCTGCGTTAGCCTGATTAAAGGAGAGCTTAGAATCGTTTCCTTCTGGCTGGCCCTGTTGGCGTTTTCGGATGTTCGCAGAGCTGGAGAAACATTTCCGAACTGTGTGGGATTCAATTTGCGTGGTTTTTATTGCACATGGAGGTGAGCATGCTACTGGGCAAATCTTCTGTATATCACGGCACTCTACTTTGGCTTATTGTGCCGGAGAAGTAGATTAGCATCTCTGACTTAAATGGGAATCAACAAAATAGTTCTAAATCAGACAGATTTAAATTGCAGTAAAGTTTGTTTTTTTAAAAAAAGCCTGTCACTTCTCACACTTGCTATAAATATTTATAGCCCTTAAAACTGGTTCACCGATAAGTTTAGCCACCCCCTGGAAGGTCCAGCTTTTGGTTTGAAATTGTGGAGGTGGCAGTTTCTAAAGGAAGAATATAAACAGATTCCTAGTATCCTTAAATTGGAAGGTTACTGTGAGGCAGTGGTGAAATTCAATTTTTTTTACTACCGGTTCTGTGGGCGTGGCTTGGTGGGTGTGGTGTGGCCTGGTGGGCGTGGCTTGGTAGCCACACCCACCAAGCCCACAATGCCTTGATGGCCATGGCAGGGAAAGGACACTGCAAAATCTCCATTCCCACCCCACTCCAAGGGAAGGATACTGCAAAATCTCCATTCCCACCCACTCCAGGAGAAGGATATTGCAAAATCTCCATTCCTACCCCACTCCAGGGGAAAGATACTGCAAAATCTCCATTCCTACCCCACTCCTGGGGGAAGGATGCTGCAAAATCTCCATTCCCACCCCACTCCAGGGGAAGGATACTGCAAAAACTCCATTTCTACCCCACTCCAGGGGAAGGATATTGCAAAATCTCCATTCCCACCCCACTCCAAGGGAAGGATACTGCAAAATCTCCATTCCCACCCACTCCAGGGGAAGGATATTGCAAAATCTCCATTCCTACCCCACTCCAGGGGAAGGATACTGCAAAAACTCCATTTCTACCCCACTCCAAGGGAAGGATACTGCAAAATCTCCATTCCCACCCCACTCCAAGGGAAGGATACTGCAAAATCTCCATTCCCACCCACTCCAGGGGAAGGATATTGCAAAATCTCCATTCCTACCCCACTCCAGGGGAAGGATATTGCAAAATCTCCATTCCTACCCCACTCCTGGGGGAAGGATGCTGCAAAATCTCCATTCCCACCCCACTCCAGGGGAAGGATACTGCAAAAACTCCATTTCTACCCCACTCCACGGGAAGGATGCTGCAAAATCTCCATTCCTACCCCACTCCAGGGGAAGGATATTGCAAAAGCCCCATTCCCTCCCCACTCCTGGGGCCAGCCAGAGGTGGTATTTGCTGGTTCTCCGAACTACTCAAAATTTCCGCTATCAGTTCTCCAGAATCTGTCAGAACCTGCTGGATTTCACCCCTGCCGTGAGGTCACCTAGTCTAACCCCCTATTTTATGCAGAAATCTAAATTCAAGCATTTCTGCCAGGCTTCCCTTTGAAGGCATCCAAGGAAGCCTACCACCTCACTGGCTCCCCAGTTCCTCCGTCTATCTGCCCTTGCAGAAAAACACCTGTTAATAATTTTCTCAGCATTCAATCAAAATCTGCCTTTGTGTAACTATTCTGTGCCCTGCATTTTACACAAAATGTTAGAGAAAAAGTGATATCAGGGATAAACATTCCCATTCCTTCAACCTCCCTACATACAAGTAGTCCTTGACTTATAACTGTTCATTTAGTGACCATTGTAAAAAAACACTAAAAAAATTATCGGATACAAATTTACTGAGGGAATAAAAACTAATTTCAGAGAAATTTCTGATTTGGTAAAAGTATCTTGTAAAGAAGAGACAAGTAGTAGGTGTCATGGATTATCACCTTTAAGACCGATTTTTCACACTTATGACCGTTGCAGTATCCCCAGGGCCATGTAATCAAAATTCAGATGCTTGGCAACTGATTCATCCTTATGACCATTGCTGTGTCCCAAGGTCACATGATCCGCCTTTGTGACCTTCTGACAAGCAAAGTCCCATGGACTTTGAAGCCAGATTCACTTAACAACCGTGGTAAGGAAGTTCATAAAACGGGGCAAAACTCACTTAATAAAGATCTCCCTAAACAACAGAAATTCTGGACTCAATTACCGTATTTTTCAGAGTATAAGACGCACCTACCTTTTTGGGTGAGGAAAAGAAGAAAAAGAAATCTCCCTCTGCCTCTGAGGAATTTTGCCTCCTTGCAGCAAACAGCAAACAGCCTGCTTTACTTTCAGTTTCGTTTTCAGCATAGCTTGATTAGCAAAGGGGAAAAAAAATCTGCTCCAGCAATTTACCTCTTTGCAGCAAGCAGCAGAGCCCTGCGCAAAACAGCTGTGTGCAAATCAGCTGAGAGTCGGGAGGCCGATCCAATCAACTTATGCTAATTAGGCTATGCTGAAGCTGAAAGGAGCTGTTTTTTCTTGCTGTTTGCTTGCAAGGAGGTAACTGCTGCGAGGCAGACAGAGGCCAAAGGGTGAGGGCCAGTGTGTGGGCAGGGTTACATTCGGTGTATAAGATGCACCTAAATTTTCACCCCCTTTTAGGGGGGAAAAAGGTGCGTCTTATACTCCGAAAAATATGGTATGTTCGTAAGTCAACTTTCTGATCCTCAATCATTCTTGTTGCCCTTCCTTAAGCTTCTTCCATTTTGCCTGATTCTGGGGTGTTTTCCAAGAGGGGGGAGGGGGGGTGTCAAAAAAAGTCAAGATGACCCCAAGAATAATTTCTGGGCCTCTTTGACCTTCATACGTTGATGAGACAAACGTAAAAAGAGAGAGGACTTCAATCACACATTTGCAGCCGTGTGGTGGTCAGAGATATTTAAACTATTAAAAAGCCAGAAGAATGATGAAAGCCTCATCGCGAATCTCCAAGAAATGCTGAAAAACAGCGGAGCAGCGAGAGAGAAAAACATTGCTAAAGAGAAACCCAAAGACCAAAAAACTGTGAGTGATATGACTACAGAGAAAGTCGTTATGAAAAAGAAAAGATGTGATCCCGCGCGAAATTTTGAATGGCAGCCATCTTGGTTCCAACAAGCCTCCAAAGTGAGCGAAGCAGAGCCAATCAAAATGCTCAGTTCAAAATTTCTGGCGCGAAAAACGTTATCAGACAACGAAAGCGAAAAGGAAGATTCAAACTCTTCAGAAGAACCAGAATCAGAAAGCGAAGACGACTTAACGAAATCCCAAGTAAAGTCAGCAATGAAGACGCTTTTTGCTGCATTTGGGCCAAAATTAAAAATTTCCAAAGCGACAACGAAGAAGCTAGAGAACAAGCCGATACCTCAAGACCTGCACGCTCCCATCCTGACTTCGAGAGCGACGACGCCCGAGCCCAGAGAGCCATGTCGATTCCGCCCTACACCGCAGACCGGATCAAGTACCAACGCACACAAAAGAAAGAAAAGAGCAGTCGCCGCCATCAAAACTCCTAAAACCGAGCCAGAAACCGACTCGTCTGAAGAGGAGCGGAGCGAGCGAGCTGCAATGGAGAGAACCTTCCACGACGACGCCAAAGAAGAAATGAGCAACGCGCATGTGCGAAACTACGTAGACGGTCCGGAAAGACTTGAACTGGCCAGAGAACCGCGCAGACTCGTTGCGAGCATCCCCATGCCGTTTTGCAATTTCCTGCACTTGCGAGACCACGGACTACCTCAGGTTGTAAGTAATGGACAAAATAATGTGGGAAACTTACCCAGTGACTTCCCAAAACTTAGAGTTGATGGCATTAATTTGCAAGAATGGTATCAACAGCTCCAGGTTGTCTTTATGAAAGAAAATTTGCTATTCTTTATCACTAGTCCTCCAAGAAGACCTTGGACTTTAAAAATAGATTGTTTACATCATAGAGCATTTTTCTTAATAATATCTAGCGTGTCTCCTGCAATGTATCATAGCATCAAACCAAACCTAACTGTTTCAGAAATAATTCAATGCATGTTTAATCTGTTTCACAGCGATAGTGTAGCTACCACTACAAGAATGTCTAAGGATTTCTTTTCTTCCAGAGTAAAACCAGGGGTTTCCATAAGTGAGCATTTGATATCTCTAAACAAAATAAGAGCTGAGCTGCATTTGAGGGGGGAAGTGATTTCAGATCAAACAATGAAAAGTGTTATTATCAATTCACTTGATTCATCATGGGATAGTTTTATGTCACACTTAGACACCATCAATCTAGGATATTTATCCATAGAAAGTCTATCTAACAAATTGATAGCAGAAGACAATTCAAGAAAAAATCGTTCCAGCAATCACACAGAACACAAATCTTTTAGGAAGGTAGCTTTCCAGGAAAAATACAATGAAGCTTTTAAATGCCATAATTGTGGGTCCAGGGAACACAATAGAAGAGACTGTCCCAAAATCTCAAAGGAGAGACATAGGTCAGAGTATAGGAGCAAATACAATTATAGACAGTCTTCCACAGATAGACATAAATATAGAAGCCCACCAAATTACAGAGATAGTAGAGGGGGTAGAGAAAATTCAAAAGAGAGAAAATCTGGTTCACTGAATGGACTAAATAAACAAGACAGCACTAAAACACAACAAAATGAGAACAATAATTGGCTTATTGATTCTGGGGCAACCAACCACACCACTAATAACAAAAATATATTGTCTTCATTTACAGAAGATAAATTTGTAATAAAGGTAGCTAATCAAGAAAAGGTTCAAGTATTAGGCAGAGGAAATGTGACCTTGCCTGGCCTAGGAAAAATAGAGGGGGTATTGTTAATTCCAGAAATACCTCATAACATACTAAGTGCCATAAAACTAAGCAGAGATTCTGACATCAATATAGTTTTCTCAAAGGGGAAAGCAACTTTAGAGAAGGACAAAACAAATGTAGGCACTGTGATGATTAAAGGAGGCCTACCCTATCTAATAACAAAAGAAAGATGGTTACATAACATTGATTCAAATATGGAAGATTGTATTGAGGCAGATGATGAAAATGTTAGTAACAGTGACAATGATGAATGTAAAATATCTCATGATCACGCAAATACACACAATGAGAAGAAACCAAGAATAGGTAAACCAATTCATGATGAGTGTGCTCACATCTTGCATAGGAAGTTAGGACATGCAAGTTTTCCTGTAGTACAAAAAATGACTGAACACGCAGAAGGTGTCAAAATAAAAAATTGTGAAAATTATTTGGAATGCTCAGTATGTAAATCCACTAAACTAAAAACTAGTCCCAGACCAAAAAAATCCAACAGATCAACTAACAAAATTTTTGACTTAGTACATATGGACCTAGTTGGTCCATTAACTCCATCAATCACTTATAGAAAACGTTACTTCCTAACAATAGTAGACGATTACAGTCGCTATGGTTTTGTTTACACATTAAAACACAAGGATGAAACCTTTCAGAAATTTAAGGAATTCTACAAACGCATAGAAACACAACATAATATCAGAATAAAACAAATTATGACAGATAGGGGATGTGAATTCATGTCTAAAGAATTCTCCCAATGGTTAAAGGATAGAGGAATGCTACATTTCACGTCTAGTCCATTTTCTGCGTTCCAAAACGGGATTGCAGAGAGAAAGAATTCCACACTACAAACCATGATTCGGTGCACATTAGAGGATGCTGGTTTAGGCAAACAATTTTGGTCAGAGGCCTTACATTATTCAAATTACACTCAAAATAGAACCTGGTCCAGTATTGTGAATAAAACACCATATGAGGTGATGTATAATAGGAAACCCAAATTAGCACACATGCACATATTTGGAGTCACTGCAGACGTACACATACCTAAGCAGTTGAGAAGAAAGGGAGAAAACGTATCCAGAAGATTAAGATTTATGGGATATGAAACTGGCACCAAAGGGTACAGATTCATTGATAATAATAACAAATTTATAGTCTCCAGAACAGCTGTGTTCCATGAACAGGCCAATTGGTCTAAATTACATCTTAATGAAATATTTCCAAATAAATGCAAAGATACAGAATCTTGTGAGGAAGGGACAATAGAAAATCAAAATATCAACAAAAATAAAAACAAAACCAAAACTTGGACAAATAGTCAGCACAAAATAAAGACAGACACATTAACAAAAAAGGAAGCAAGATATTTGCATGATAACCATAGCAAACCCGAAAGAGCTATTAGAAACAATAGAAATCAAGTACCAAATAAATACAGAGATTACATAATGCATATGGATGGTGAACAAATGACACCTAATACATATGAGGAAGTATTAAAACTCCCTCGTGAAGAAAAGGAAAAATGGGAACTAGCTATGAAAAAAGAGATGGAAAGTTTGCAAGGATTAAATGTGTTTACACCTGCGATTGCACCTAAAGATAAAACGATTATAGGTACCAGGTGGATTTATAAAATTAAGAATCTAGAAGGAGGCAATACTCTATACAAAGCTAGATTGGTTGCACAAGGTTATGCACAAAAATATCCGGAGGACTACACTGACACATACTCCCCCACAGTGAGAACAGAGAGTGTTAAAACAGCTCTAGTAGTGGCATCTGCACTCAATCTTGATGTATTTCAATATGACATACAGACTGCGTATTTACACGCAAAACTAGATAAGGAAATATATGTAAGAGCACCACACAGTCAATACACTAATAAGAATGAAATTTGGCTATTGAACAAGAGTCTATACGGATTAAAGCAATCTGGCAAAAGATGGTACGATTGCTTGGTAAAAGTACTTAAGACCATGGATTTCAACGCTACCACTGCTGATAACTGTTTCTTTGTAAAAAAGAGTGATGATCATATTGAATTTGTATTAATTTATGTAGATGATATTTTATATATAGGAAAACACAAGGAGAGAAGAGAAACCTTTGTAAATAAGCTAAACGAACATTTCTCGTTGAAATCTCTAGGTAAAGTAAACAAATACCTTGGTGTACAAATTAACAAAACTAGAAGGGGATTCAAACTTACTCAGAAAGATAAAATCATTGAACTTCTGAACAAATGCAATTTAAACAATGCCAAACCCTGTGACACTCCTATGCAAACTGATTTCCTTAGAAACACTGATGAATCTTCCCCTGAATTCAAGGATAATACATTTTATAGATCAGTCATAGGTTCACTTCTTTATATATCTAATTGGACCAGGCCAGATATTGCATTACCACTCAACTTATTGTCAAGATATGTTAGCAAACCAACAATGTATCATTGGGAAGCAGTCAAAAGAATTCTAAGATATCTGAAAAGTACATTAGACTTTTGCTTAGTATTAGAACCTAGTAATGGTAAAGAACCAAAACTTACATGTTACGCAGATGCGGATTGGGCTGGAGATATATCATGCAGAAAGAGCACTTCTGGTTATATTTTTCTATTAAATGACTGTCCAGTTTACTGGTACACTGGTAAACAAGAACTGGTAGCCACTTCGACCACAGAAGCGGAATATGTTTGTTTGTCCAAAGCTGCAAATAACCTTGTATGGTTTAATGATTTGATTTCAGATGTTTGGAAAAAACCTGTTTTGCCTTTTGTTATGCATGAAGATAATAAAGCAGCCATTGAAATATCCAGATCCGATGCCATTGGACAAAGGTCCAGGCATATAGATATAAAATTTAAGCATGTGAGACAATTGTCTCAAGATGGATTTATCAAAGCAGTGCATTGTGATACCTCTGAACAATTAGCTGACATATTGACGAAGCCTTTACCTTCTAAACAGCACAAATATTTAACATCAAAATTATATGTCTTATATTGTCCTGAATCTGAATGTAATTGGTGTTGTATAGCGAACCGGCATTTAGAGGGGGATTTGTGAGATGTAAATGCCTTATTCCCTAATGTGTAAATAATGTATATATGGGACATCGGGGGTTAACTTATTCTTTGGTTCCTAATGTATTCATAATTCACCACTCCCATTCTTGGCTCCACCCCTTGTATATATAAGGAGCCACCTTCACCATTTTCCTCGCTTCTATCTGTGAATATTCAGTGAATATAGAATGCCTGTTATAATTAAAGAGAAATATATTTAAACCTCTAACTCTTATTATCATTATTGAGTCTGATCCTGAAAATATTGCAACAATTTGTTTGTTTGTTTGTTTGTTTGTTTGTTTGTTTGTTTGTTTACAAATATTTAGATGCCACCCTTCTCCCAAAGGACTCAGGGCGGTGAACACAAGTTAAAAAACATACAATAATAAAGGAAAATCCTAATTAAAAACCAATTAAAACAGGGACAAATAAATAATAAAACCCAAGAATCAGAATCAGCCCATTTGTTGAAACAGCCAAGTCTTTAGGCCTCGACAGAAGGAGCGGAGATCAGGGGCCGTCCGGAGCTTGGTGGGTAACTCATTCCAGAGGGCAGGAGCGCCCACAGAGAACGCTCTACCCCTGGATGTCGCCAGCCGACATTGTCTGGTCGACAGTACCCTGAGGAGGGCAGCCCTGTGTGAGCGGACAGGACGGTGGGAGGCGGGTAGGAGATGGTCCTGCAAATACCCCGGACCTAAGCCATTTAAACGCAGTTTATTGGGGTACCCTGATAAAATGGGATCGCTCGATGAAAATGGAAGAGAAACAAACCCCAGCCGCATGTCTCCCTCCTTTTTATAGTTAACACAACAAAGAAAATGCAAGAGGAAAGTTGAATACAGATTGCAGATTAACAGAGTTGGGAGGAACCTTGTAGATCATCTAGTCCAACCCCCCACCCAAGCAGGAGACCCCACACCATTTCCTGGAGAAGACCTGGCTTTTCCGGCAGGCATGGGGCCATTGATCTTGTTGTTCAATCTTGCAAGATTTGGCCATGGATGGTGTGCATGTGTTTTAATGTTTTTAAAATGCTTTTATAATGTTTTTTTTAAAAAAAAAAATATGTTCATTGTTTTTATTATTTTTGTTGTAAACTGCCCAGAGTCCCTTGGGAGTTGGGCAGCATAGAAATATGATTTATTTATTTATTTATTTATTTATTTATTTATTTATTTATTTATTTATTTATTTATTTTTATATGCCGCCCTTCTCTGGAGACACAGGGCGGCTTACAATGCGTTAAGCAATAGCCTTCATACTTTTGTATATTTTATACAAAGTCAGCTTATTGCCCCCACAAACCAGGTCCTCGTTTTACCCACCTTAGAAAGGATGGAAGGCTGAGTCGACCTTGAGCCTGGTGAGAATTGAACTCGCAGTAATTGCAGGCAGCTGGATTGTCACAAGTAAATGCCTTATTCTCCATTATGTAAATAGTATATGAACGGGATATCAGGGGTTAATTTATTCTTCACTTCTTAATGTATTCATACTTCACCACTCCCATATCTAGCTCCACCCATTGTATATATAAGGAGCTGCACGCACCCATTCCTCGCTTCTATCTGTGAATATTCAGTGAATATAGAATGCCTTATGTAAATAAAGAGAGATATATTTGAACTCTTAATTCTTAAATGATTTATTGAGTCTGATCCTGAAAATATTGCAACAAGCTGGTAGCAGAGGATGGTTGAATTGACTCAATAAAAACTTAAATATGTCTAAGAGAGATAGGCCCAACACCAGGGCATACAGCAAAGAAATGGAAACGGATCAAGAAATAATCGATGAGTCCACAAATGCGATTTCGAGAGAATCTGAAGAATACACCACTGAAGACGAAGAAATAATAAATGAAAATGATGACCGAGAGGAAAACAAAATAGAAAACAACGAACTCAGGTCAGAGATATTAAAACTGTTAAAAAGCCAGAAGAACGATGAAAACCTCATCGCGAACCTCCAAGATATGCTGAAAAACAGCGGAGCAGCGAGAGAGAAGCAAATCGCTACTGAAAAGCCAAAAGATTCAAAAATAGTGAGTGATACGATTACAGACAAAAACGCTGTGAAGAAGAAAAACGGTGATCCCGCGCAAAATTTCGAATGGCGGCCATCTTGGTTTCAACAGACCTCCAGGGTGAGCGAAGCAGAGCCAATCAGAAAACTTGATTCAAAATTTCTGGCGCGAAAGACATTACTAGATAATGAAAATGAAAAAGAAAAGTCAAACACCTCAGAAGGATCAGAATCGGAAAGTGAAGGTGATTCAACAGACACACAAATAAAGTCAGCAATGAAAACGCTTTTTGCTGCATTTGGACCGAAACTAAAGATTACCAAAAAATCAACTAGAAAGCAAGCGAGCAAGCCAACACTTCAAAATCTACCCGCTCCCATCCAGACGACGAGAGCACCGATGCCTGAACCCAGAGAGCCCTGCAGATACCACCCCACACTGCAGATCGATGCAAGGACCAACGCTCTCAAGAGAAGAAAAAGAACAACCGCTATCGTCAGGACTCCCAAGATCGAGCCGGAGACCGATTCATCTGAGGAGGAGCAGAGCGAGCGAGCCGCAACGACGAGAACCTCTCACGACGACTCCAGGAATGAAATGAGCAACGCGCATGCGCAAGACTACGCAGACGGTCCAGGAAGACATGAGTTGCTGAAAGGATCGTGCAGACTCGTTGCGAGCATTCCCACGCCGTTTTGTAATTTCCAGCATTTACGAGACCACGGACTACCCCCGGTTGTAAGTAATGGACCCAATAATGTCGGAAACTTGCCCAGTGACTTCCCAAAGCTGAGAATAGATGGCATTAATTTACAAGAATGGTATCAGCAGCTCCAGGTTGTCTTTATGAAAGAAAACTTACTGTTTTTTATCACTAATCCCCCCAAAAGACCTTGGACTCTAAAGTTAGACTCCTTACACCATAGAGCATTTTTCTTATTAATTTCTAGTGTATCTCCTGCAATGTATCACAGCATTAAGCAAAATCTGACTGTCTCAGAAATTATTCAATGCATGTTCAATTTATTTCACAGTGATAGTGTAGCTACTACCACAAGAATGTCTAAAGATTTCTTTTCTTCTAGGATAAAACCAGGGGTTTCCATAAGTGAACATTTAATATCTTTAAACAAAATTAGAGCTGAACTGCATTTAAGGGGGGAGGTGATTTCAGACCAAACGATGAAAAGTGTTATCATCAACTCACTTGACCCATCATGGGATAATTATATGTCTCATTTAGACATAATCAATCTAGGATACTTATCCATAGAAAGTCTATCCAATAAGTTAATAGCTGAAGACAATTCAAGGAGGAGTCGCTCTAACAACCACATAGAACACAAACCATATAGAAAGGTAGCTTTTCAAGAAAGATATCATGAAACATTTAGATGCCACAACTGTGGATCCAAGGAACACAATAGGAGAGATTGTCCCAAAATTCCAAAAGAAAGACATAGGTCAGAACATAGAAATAAATACAACTATAGACAGTCTTCCATTGATAGACATAGATATAGAAGCCCACCAAATTATAAAGAGCATAGAGGGGGCAGAGATAATTCAAAGGATAGAAAATCTGGTTCACTGAATGGACTGAACAAACAAGACAACACTAACATACAACAAACTGAGAACAATAATTGGCTTATTGATTCTGGAGCAACTAATCATACCACTAATAATAAAAGTATATTATCTTCATTTGTAGAAGATAAATTTGTAATAAAGGTAGCTAACCAAGAAAAAGTCCAAGTAATAGGTAGAGGGAATGTAACCTTACCTGGCCTAGGAAAAATAGAGGGGGTATTACTAATACCTGAAATACCTCATAACATACTAAGTGCCATAAAACTAAGCAGAGATTCTGATATTAATATTGTGTTTTCAAAAGGAAAAGCGACTTTGGAGAAAAATAAAATAGATATAGGTACAGTAATGATTAAAGGAGGCCTACCTTATTTAATAACAAAGGAGAAATGGTTACACAACATTGACTCAAATATGGAAGATTGTATTGAACTAGATAATGGAAACATTAGTAACAGTGACAATGATGAATGTAAAGTAGCTCATAATCACAAGGATACACATAATGAGAAAAAACCAAAAATAGGTAAGCCAATTCATGATGAGTGTGCTCATGTTTTACATAGGAAGTTAGGACATGCCAGTTTTCCTGTAGTACAAAAGATGACTGAACACGCAGAAGGTGTTAAAATAAAAAATTGTGAAAACTATTTGGAATGCTCAGTATGTAAGTCTACAAAACTAAAAACTAGTCCCAGGCCTAGAAAATCAACAAGGTCAACCAACAAAATTTTTGATTTGGTACACATGGACCTGGTTGGTCCACTAACTCCATCAATCACTTATAAAAAACGTTACTTCTTAACCATTGTGGACGATTATAGTCGTTATGGATTTGTTTACACATTAAAACATAAAGATGAAACTTTTCAGAAATTTAAAGAATTTTACAAACGCATAGAAACACAACACAATATCAAAATAAAACAAATCATGACAGATAGGGGATGTGAATTCATGTCTAAGGAATTCTCCCAATGGCTGAAGGACAAAGGAATGTTACATTACACATCTAGCCCTTTTTCTGCATTCCAGAACGGAATTGCAGAGAGAAAGAACTCAACATTACAAACCATGATTAGATGCACATTGGAAGATGCTGGCTTAAGCAAACAATTCTGGTCAGAAGCCCTACAATATTCCAATTACACACAAAATAGAACTTGGTCCAGCATTATAAATAAGACACCATATGAAGTGATGGTATAATAGGAAACCAAAATTAGCACACATGCACATTTTTGGAGTCACTGCAGACGTACACATACCTAAACAATTAAGAAGAAAAGGAGAAAATGTGTCTAGAAGACTTAGATTTATGGGATATGAGACAGGTACAAAAGGATACAGATTCATTGATAATAATAACAAATTTATAGTTTCCAGAACAGCTGTGTTCCATGAACAGGCCAACTGGTCTAAAATACATCTTAATGAAATATTCCCAAGCAACAACACAGGTACAAAACCCCAAGAGAAAAGAACTATAGAAAAGCAAAATGACAACAAACATAGAAACAAAACCAAAACATGGACAAACAGTCAACACAAAATAAAGACAGATACATTAACAAAAAAGGAAGCAAGATATTTGCATGATAATAATAGTAAACCTGAAAAAACAATTAGAAATACCAGAAATCAAATGCCAAATAAGTACAAGGATTATATAATGCATATGAATGGAGAATCAACGACACCTAATACATATGAGGAAGTGTTAAAACTTCCTCCTAAAGAAAAAGAAAAATGGGAATCAGCAATGACAAAAGAGATGGAAAGTTTACGAGGATTAGATGTATTTACACCTGCAATTGCACCAAAGGACAAAACTATTATTGGCACTAGGTGGATATATAAAATTAAAAATTTAGAGGGAGGCAATACTCTATACAAGGCTAGATTAGTTGCACAAGGTTATGCACAGAAATATCCCGAGGATTATACTGACACATATTCCCCCACTGTAAGAACTGAGAGTGTCAAAACAGCTCTAGTTGTAGCATCAGCACTCAATCTCGATGTATTCCAATATGACATACAGACTGCGTATTTACACGCAAAACTAGATAAGGAAATATATGTAAGAGCACCTCACAGTCAATATACAAACAAGAATGAGACTTGGTTATTAAACAAAAGTTTATACGGGTTAAAACAATCTGGTAAACGATGGTATGATTGTTTAGTAAAAGTACTTAAAACTATGGATTTCAGTGCTACTACTGCTGATAACTGTTTCTTTGTTAAAAAGGGTGATGATTCCATAGAATTTGTATTGATCTATGTGGATGACATTTTGTACATAGGTAAACATAAAGAAAGAAGAGAAACATTTGTAACAAAGCTAAATGAACATTTTTCACTGAAATCTTTAGGCAAAGTAAATAAGTATCTTGGTGTTCAAATTAGTAAAACTAGAAGAGGATTCAAGCTTTCTCAGAGAGATAAGATCATAGAGCTCTTGAACAAATGTAATCTAAGCGATGCTAAACCCTGTGACACTCCTATGCAGACTGACTTTCTAAGGAATGCAGATGAATCATCCCCTGAGTTCAAAGATAACACATTCTATAGATCAGTCATAGGTTCCCTTCTTTACATTTCCAATTGGACCAGACCTGATATCGCTTTACCCCTCAATTTATTGTCCAGACATGTCAGCAAACCAACAATGTACCATTGGGAAGCTGTCAAAAGGATATTAAGATATTTAAAGAATACCTTAGATTTTTGTTTGATATTAGAGCCTAATAATGTCAAAGAGCCAAACCTCACATGTTACGCAGATGCGGATTGGGCTGGAGACACTTCATGCAGAAAAAGTACATCTGGTTATATATTCCTTCTTAACGGTTGTCCAGTTTACTGGTACACTGGCAAACAAGATTTAGTGGCCACTTCAACAACAGAAGCAGAATATGTTTGTCTATCTAAAGCAGCAAATAACCTTGTATGGTTTAATGACTTAATTTCTGACATTTGGAAAAAACCCACCTTGCCTTTTATCATGCATGAAGATAATAAAGCGGCTATCGAAATATCTAGATCTGACGCCATTGGACAAAGGTCCAGACATATAGACATAAAATTTAAACATGTGAGACAGTTATCTCAGGATGGATTTATTAAAGCGGTGCATTGTGAGACATCAGAACAATTGGCTGACATATTAACAAAACCTTTGCCATCTAAACAACATAAATACCTGACTTCTAAGTTATATGTTTTGTATTGTTCTGAATCTGAATGTAATTGGTGTAGTATATCGAATCGGCATTTAGAGGGGGATTTGTCACAAGTAAATGCCTTATTCTCCATTATGTAAATAGTATATGAACGGGATATCAGGGGTTAATTTATTCTTCACTTCTTAATGTATTCATACTTCACCACTCCCATATCTAGCTCCACCCATTGTATATATAAGGAGCTGCACGCACCCATTCCTCGCTTCTATCTGTGAATATTCAGTGAATATAGAATGCCTTATGTAAATAAAGAGAGATATATTTGAACTCTTAATTCTTAAATGATTTATTGAGTCTGATCCTGAAAATATTACAACATGGATGTTAAATGCTGCCTTAGTAGGAGGCATTAGCCTCCTACGCCACTCAGGCTCAAATTAAATTAAATTAAATTAAATTAAATTAAATTAAATTAAATTAAATTAAATTAAATTAAATTAAATTAAATTAAATTAAATTAAATTAAATTAAATTAAATTAAATTAAATTAAATTAAATTAAATTAAATTAAATTAAATTAAATTAAATTAAATTTCTGACAGATGGCAGTCCAATGTCTTCTTGAAAGTCTCAAGTGATAAAGCTTCAACCCCCATGCCAATGCCCCATGACCACTGGCAGCCAATAAAATGCCACAAAGGTATTTTGAAAACCCCAAGGCTGGATGGTGAGAAGAGGACTTCCTCAGAACCCCGAAACCTTGAGGGAGTCTGTGTAGATGGCTCGTCCTCCCTCCCTAAACTAAAACCCTAGTAAGGCCACACCTGGAATACTGCAATCAATTTTGGTCACCACATTACAAAAAAGATGTTGAGACTTTGGACAAAAGTGCAGAGAAGAGCAACCAAGATGATCAAAGGCCTGGAGACTAAAACATATGAAGAACGGCTGCAGGATTTGGGTTTGGCTAGTCTAGAGAAAAGAAGAATTAGGTGCAGGGATGGTATGCACTTACCTTCGCTACCGGTTTGCAAATGTGAGCGGCTCATTTCTGAGTCATGGTCTGATTTCAGCAATAACAGCCAGCCAATCAAACAGCCCAAATACAAACCATGACTCAGAAATAGCCAAACAAACAACATGCAGACTAATTTTCATCTCATAAAAATGACCGACGAGCACAACTCAAAATGCACTGATGATGTCTCCTTGAAAGGTGACATAATGTTTTGCAACCAAATTGCCAAGCTTAGAGCTCAAACCAACAGCCTAACAAATCAGAGTTTCATTTTTTTTCCACCTCGAGCACAAAGCCCAGAAGCAGTTTCCAAGTAGAAACTGAAGTACTTGTGTCTGCTTTTTCTTTAATCAGAGAAGTCAATTTAGCCACCTCTGCTAACTCCATCACTTTCTGCAGCCATTCGTCCATTGTGGAGATCGAAATGTCCTTCCATTTCTGTGCACAAAATAGTCTTGCTGATGTCAACATATATAACATCAAAGTTCCAATTTTTTCCCCCCAAGTCTTTTTCCATTAAACCCAAGAGAAAGGTTTCTGGTTTTATCTTTATGTTCACTTTAAGAATTTTCTGTATTAGGATATTAGAAATATTGCCCTACTCCAATATTTCTTTGCTTTAACACGTGTCCACCATCTTTTCTTTTATCTATATAAAAAAGGCTGTATGTATGTATCTATGTTCCAGCATAACTCTGGAACGCTTCGAGCAATTTCAACCAAACCTGATACATTGATGAGTTACTATCTGGAAACAAATACTGTGGGGGTAAGACACTTCTGGGGTGTGTCTGTGTGTCT